>NC_072011.1:50117944-50427944 GCF_027791375.1 Indicator indicator | reverse complement strand
AATCTCTGAGAAGCTGAAAGGCTGGAAAGGGATGGTAGGAGATAAATATTGACAAAAGATGAGCTAGACTACATCATGCTTGTTTGCCAAATTAATTATTAGTCTCAATATTTATAAAAATGAATGAAAAACAGATGGTAGAAATGGAGATTCCTGTTAGTTTTTTTGTAATGGAGAAAGGAGAAAGAATGAAAGGAAATCAGAATTCCACCATAAGAGAGGAACAGGAAATTAAAATGTCAGACAACTGACAAAACTACAGGGCCACACACAAATATAAAGAGTTTTCTATTAGTATCTCTGAAGCATTTTAAATTTAAGATTGTTTTTCTCTTTCCTCATCCAGAAATCAGAATAAATGTAGTGAGGTTTGTTTGTTTGTTTGTTTTTCAAAAGAGGAAAGTCAAAACACACACACTCAACCGAGTTGTTAGAGTATAGTATATTGAAAATTTCTTTGGATATATGTCCGAATAATTTGGAAAAAACCCTACTGTAATATCTAGTAAGAAGACACAAAGGAGAGGATATGGGGAGTTCTTGACTCAAGTATCAAGTATGGAGGTATCCACATCCTTGTGTTGGCAGTAAGAAGTCATGGTCTTTACTGTATGGCAGACAGAGGTCTTGCAGCTTAGGCTTAGCAGGGAACTCTGGGTTACCTTTGTCTTCTGCAGCTGTTCTGAGCACTGATTACTTGTGGATTGTCCTTTCATTTGGCTGCTCTTATGTTATTTTCACCTGAGGTGCAAGATATGAGAGATGGGGACAAGGGAGTATGTTGGATGTAGAAGCAGCCTTATGTGTTATACATAGAATGTCACAGGAAAGGAGGAGGAAAATAAGGGGGTAAAAGGATAGGAAGCTTTCTTCTTGAACAGACTTGGTGGAAATGTACCAGGTGTGTTAGTGGAGGGGCAGGGATCCCGAATCTGCTGAAGATGGCATGCAGCAATGTATTTCCCATGTCTGTCTGTGGAAGACAGATCCAGAAAACCCAAGTTGATCATCACAAAAATCTTTTTGTGCTGCATTATTATCTGAACTGGCTGAATTTGGAAAGAGGCTGTAAAGCCAGATAGCACTACTTCTCTCTTCCCCTATCAGAATTGCTTCTGGGTTTCAGTAGCCATGGGAGCCCAGGAAGATATTCTGTCCAGCACCCTTTCCAGTTGGGAAGGTTTGCTGCCACTCTAGTAGTCTCTGCTTCTTTAGCTTTCCCTTGCTTGTGTATCTTCATATTCAGCAATCATCACTGAATAAGGCCTGTCTGCTGACTTTTCCTTCAACAGTAAATGCTGAGATATGGATGTTTCTCTTTTTCTTTCTATCTGTCTCGTGGTAGGGTTTTTGTATGTCTGACTTTAGCCAAGGGCCTTACAAGCTATGGGCTCTGAATGTCTGCCTTATTTGGAGAAAAAGGGTTTCAGTTGACTTGACCTCCCAGTGAGTTTCCTGCTCTCCTTTGACCTGTTTTTGCTGCCTAGCCAGTCTTTGTATTGTTTTTTCCCTCTTTCACATGTAAGAGTTCACTGATCCCTCTTCCTTCTTCAGGAAAAAAAAAGAGAGAATTTTAGTCGTTGCTGCAAAGGACTGTGTCCCAGTCCTTCTGCTGGCATTTATTGTCCATGAATGAGACATTTGCAAGTTCACATTCACACCAGGTCAGCAGTTGCTTCTGCTGAGGATTGTATTGAAATTTGTAAAACAGCCTACCCTAGTCACGGGTATCTGCCTCACAGAACTATTGCCCACTGCATTTAAGCACGGACTAGTAAATTCAGCCCTTTTTGCAAGCATACTGTATAGGTGGTCCCTGAGAAATAGTCTATTGTATCTTACTATTCCAAAAGTAGGCTTTTCAGGTCAGTATTGGTCGATTCATGACTATTTTGGAGGCAAATGTTGGTCCTTCAGTTGGATTAATGAGATCAACAGTAAGCACCTTTCATCAAATGCAGACCATAATCCACTAGAAAAATGACTTTAAGTCAGCTCTTCTACTGGTTAACAACTGGTAAACCACAAAACCATACTGAAGTGCAAAACTTGGCATGGTGTAATTGTCAGTGACAATAAGATGTCTGTGAGAAAGATGGATTTTGTGATTTCCTCTGTTTTGGCTTTCAAAAGGAGAAGTGTGTAAGGAGAGGAGAAAGAAGAACGCATATCAATGGCACAGCAGTTCAGGAACAAATGAAATGTTGGATGGATCCATTCTTTATTCGCCTGATGGTCTAAAATGGGAGCTTTCTATAAATGCATGGGTTTATATGGCATTTGTTATAACCAGATAATATGGGAGCAGCAGATAGATTGTTTTTTATCTGAATGTCAAAGGGGGAAGGAATTAGCACTTTTCATTTTTGCTTTTCTCCCTCCAAAACCCTGCAGCTTTAGCAGGTGCCTCCTTTGGCAGATAAATATCTCAGGAATCTGGTATTTCCAGGAGATCTGAACTGAACACGTCAACAACTTAGCTGAAGTTACCATTTACAGACTATTAGAAGAAATGGGAGACATTCAAGTGTGGGACAGTTGGAGTCACAGTCTGTTGATCACTGGATGAGATGACACCCAGCGAAGCAGGGTATGAAGGAGCTTGTTGTAAAGTTTTAATCTGCTTTGCATCTCACACTGCTTCCAACAAATCTAGACCTAAATTCATCCCAGCATCTACTCCAAAGGTGAGCAGTATTTGTCCCTTTGAATTTGTGACTTAAAGGCTAAAAAGAAGACATACATATTTCAGAAATATTGCCTGTGGTTGGTTGACTGGAGAGGGAAAAAAAGAAAACCAAACATCTGCTTGTCCTAGTCTGTTCACCTCTTTGGGATTTTCCCTCATAATTTATTTTTTTCAATGATCTGACTGAAGCTAACGGCTAGCCTGGAAAAAATGTTAAAAGATATTTTCTTCCTTTCCTCTTAACTTAACTGAAGCCTAAAACATACCGTTCTGCCGTTCTTTCTGCCTATGGGCCCACCATTGTGCTCTCACAGAGCTGCTGTTACCAGGTGGATAAGAATGACCTCACAGAATCACAGAATGCTAAGGGCTGGAAGGGACCTCGAAAGATCAGCTAGTACAACCTCCCTGCCAGAGCAGGATCACCTATACCAGATCACACAGGAATGCATTCAGGTGGGTTTTGAATATCTCCAGAGAGGGAGACTTCACAACCCCCCTGGGCAGCCTGTTCCAGTGTTCCATCACCCTCACAGCAAAAAAACCTTTTCCTCGTGTTTCTGTGGAAGTCCCTATGCCTCAACTTCCACCCATTGCCACTTGTCCTGTCATTGGGCATCACCGAGATGAGCCTGACTCCATCCTCTTGGCACTCACCATTTACATATCTATAAACGTTAATGAGGTCACCCCTTAGTCTCCTCCTCTCCAAACTAAATAGCTCCAGCTCCCTCAGTTTCTCCTCATAAGGAAGACATTCCATTCCCTTAATCATTTTTGTGGCTCTGCGCTGGACTCTTTTAAGGAGTTCCCTGTCCTTCTTGAATGGAAGGACCCAGAACTGGACACAGTATTCCAGATGCAGCCTCACCAGGGCAGAGCAGAAAGGAAAGAGAACCTCTCTTGATCTACTAACCACACCCCTTCTAATACACCCCAGAATGGCATTGGAGTTCTTGGCCACAAGAGCACATTGCTGGCTCATGGTTAACCTCCCATTCACTAGGACCCTCAGGTCCTTTTCCCTGTCAATGCTCTCCAACAAGTCACTCCCCAAACTATACCAATACATGGGGTTGTTCTTTCCCAGGTGCAAGACTCTACACTTGCCCTTGTTGAATTTCATCACATTTCTCCCTGCCCAACTCTCCAGCCTGTCTAAGTCTCTCTGAATGGCAGCACAACCTTCCGATGCGTCAGCCACTCCACACAGTTTTGTGTTATCAGCAAGCTCACTGACAGTGCACTCTGTTCCCTCATCCAGGTCGTTGATGAATATATTGAATAGTACTGCTCCCAGTACTGACCCCTGAGGGACTCCACTAGATACAAGCTTCCAACTAGACTCTGTCCCATTGACTACAGCTCTCTGACTTCTTTCCTTGAACCAGTTCCGAATCCACCTCACTACCTGATCATCCAGACCACACTTCCTCAGTTTAGCTGCAAGAATGCTATGGGAGACAGTGTCACATGCTTTACTGAAATCAAGATAAACCTCATCCACTACTCTACCATCATCTATCCACCTGGTTAAAAGGCCATCAGGTTGGTCAGACGTGACTTCACCTTGTTAAAACCATGTTGACTGCTCCTAATCATAGAATCATAGAATGTTACAGGTTGGAAGGGACATCAAGTCCAACCCCCCCTGCCAGAGCAGGATCACCTAGGATAGTTTGCACAGGAATGCATCCAGGTGGGTTTTGAAAGTCTCCAGAGAAGGAGACTCCACAACCTCTCTGGGCAGCCTGTTCTAGTGCTCCATCACTCTCACTGTAAAAAAAATTCTCCTCCTGTTGATGAGAAACCTATGTTCAAGTTTGTATCCATTGTTCCTTGTCTTATTACTGCACACCACCAAAAAATGATTGGCCCCCTCCATTTGACACCCATCCTTCATATATATGTATAAATTGATGAGATCCCCTTTCAGTCTTCTCTTCTCAATGACCCTCTTGTCTTTGATATACCTAAGGACAGTGCCAAGGGTAAGTTACTCCATTACCTTTCTGGCAATGGAGGTGAGGCTGATGGGTCTATAGTTACCTGGGTCCTCCTTCTTACCCTTTTTGAAGATTGGAGTGATGTTTGCCTTCCTTCAGTCCCCAGGCACCTCTCCTGTCTGCCATGACTTAGCAAAGATGGTGGAGAGTGGTCTGGCAATGACCTCTGCCAGCTCCCTCAGCACCTGTTAGTGCATCCCATCAGAACCCATGGATGTATGTATCTCCAGATTAGTTAACTGTTACCTAACCCAGTCCTCACCAATCCAGTCCTCATCAATCAAGGAAAACGCCACCTTCGTCATGTCTTCCTCTGGGACCTCAGGGGTCTGGGGCTCCTGAGGACTGTCTCCAGTAGTATAGATGGAGACACAGAAGGCATTTAGTAACTCCACCTTCTTTATATCCTTTATATCCTCTGTCACTAAGGCATCCATTCAGCAGTGGGCCTAAGTTGCCTCTAGTGCAGTTGTATTTGAAGAAGCCCTTTCTTAACATCCCTTTCAAGGTTGAATTCCAAGGATGCTTTAGCCTTCCTAATTGCCTCCCTATATCCTCTCACAACAGTCTTATATTCCTCCTAAGTGGCCATCCCCTCCTTCCATGATCTGTAGACTCTCTTCTTCCACTTGAGTTTGCTCAGCAGTTCCCTACTTAAACATGAGGGTCTCCTGGCTCCCTTTCTGAATTTCATCCTTGTTGGAATGCTCTGATCTTGAGCTTGGAAGAAGCGGTCTTTGAATACTAACAGACTATCATGGGCCCCTTTGCCTTCTAGTACCCTGTCCCATGAGATTTCCCCTAGCAATTGCTAGAAAAGGATGAAGTCGGCCCTGCTGAAGTCCAAGGTTGTGATCCTGTCTGGTATTATGTTCCTACCATGTTCCTTCCACACAAGATCCTGAACTCTACCATCTGATATTCGCTTCAACCAGACCGTGTTAGCGAGTATCAGGTCCAGTAACGCTCCTCTCCTAGTTGGCTCATCTAACAATATGCATGAAGAAGTTATCATCAATGCACTGGAGGAGCCTCCTGGACTGTGGATGGCTGGTAGAATAGGCCTTCCAGCAAATATCTGGGTTGTTAAAATCTCCCATGAGAACCAGGGCCTGTGATTGCAAGGCTGCTGTCAGCTGCTTGTAGAAGGCCTCATCAACTTCCTCATCCTGATCAGGTGGCCTGTAATAAATACCCACAACAGTGTCACCCATGCCAGCCTGCCCCTTAATTTGCATCTGCAAATTCTCAACTCACCCCTCATTCACCCCTGTGCAGAGCTCAGTACATCTTAGTTGTTCCCTCACATAAGGAGCAACTCCACCACCTCGCATTGTTGACCTGTCTTTCCTAAAAACCACATTCCAGTCATGTGAGCTGTCCCATCATGTCTCTGTAAATGCTGCAAGATCATAACCCCTTCACTGCACATGGATTTCTAGCTCCTCCTGTTTATTCCCCATGCTGTGTGTGTTGGTGTACAGGCATTTCAGGGAGCGAGCTGAGCACATCAATTCTATCCTGGTGGTGTGGAAGGCCCTGTGGTCTTCATTAATACTAGAACACTACCCCACTGGTGCAAACCCTGCAACAACCCCACCCCTCTTCAATTCCAGTTTAAAGCTCTATGAACCAGTAAGGCTCTGTCTAGCGGAGGAGAAATGCACTGGTAGGGAAGGAGGAGGGTCAGCATAAGCAGCATCCAAAGAACTTAGTTATGCTTATCTGTGCTCTTAAAGTATGCTTTTCATAATGTCTCCTTCACCTGCAAGCCTTGTAAACCCCAGCTTCTTGTAGGCTGCATTGGTCCCCGTCTTACCACACAACGGTTGCTGTCTGTGTGGTCTTTGAAATTCACACGGCTTGGTGACAACCAGTAGGGAGGGAAAATAGTGTGTTTTATTTAGAGTTAAGCACAGTTTAAACTCCATTCTAAATAAATAAAAACTCTTAGCCAGATTTATATAAATAAAAAGGCAGATTTTCCTCTCTCTTTTGGCTGCTGTTGAACAGCATCAGTTTCAAGACCACACAAGGAGCTGTGGCAACAGCTCTGAAATGTGCAGTGGAGGCAAAAGTAGGACCAGTAGGAAAGACCTTGATATCTTGCTTTGGGATACTACTGCATGGGGGTTCCCTGTGTACATAATGGAATAGCCTGACACTTTGGTGGGTTTAAATGTTAGAAGAAAACTGGGATCGTCTTGTGTCTGTAAAAGACCAGTTTTCTTCAGATTGTTCATCTATTCTACTAAGTCATCTGTGTGAATGGTAAAATTGATTGGTTGAGCACCATTATCTCAATCTTTTAGTCTAGTCTAGTATAGTATAGTGATAAGAGCACCCATAAAAAGCAGTTATTTGAGAAAGAAATATTTTATTCTTAGGAGACTGATCACATTTGACCTTTGGGGATTGAGTCTACACTACGAAAGTTCCCATGTTCCATCAAATGGTGCTCCCATACAGGTGCTGACAGTGCCTTGTCTCCTGTTACAGCCATTACTTAGGGAAACTCCAAAGCATGGTTTCATTTTCTTGGGAATGAAATGTATTGTGTCTGCACAAGGTCTCAGATCTCTCTTCATTTCAGACCTGCCAAGCTGTCAGAAAGGGTGACAAGCAGCTGCTGTGCAGAGCACCTGGGTTTTGTTACTCCAGATGAGACATTATAACAGGCCTTAAACAGATACCTGCTTTAAGTGGGTTCTCCTCGTGACAACAGTTTTTTATTGCTTGTGGATGAGGGTGGGCTGGAAGATGTGGTTCTACTAGTTGCAAGATCAAGCCAAGGACAAAAAAGGGTCATTTAATGATTGTTATTTTGTGACTAATCAGAGGCTGCCACAGTTCTGACCAAAAAACTCAAAGAAACACTCTTACAAAGCAATCAAAGAAACACTCTTGCAAAGCAAAAGCTTGCTCACAGCTCATTACTTCTTTCATGCTCTGAACCTCCTTGGGCTGGCAGACAAAATGACCAACAGATGTTAGTTTCATTGAGAAAAAATATAGAAGAATAGATTTTTTAAACATGTCCTTTTATAGCTCATTTTATCTGCTTTATATATTAATTTAAAGTTATAAATGATTATATATCCCACAAAACTTTTGGATTGCCTTGTTATGTAGTAAAGCATCAATTTATTTTTCTCACTTAATGACACAGCTAAGGTTACAGCTTGTCATAGGCAATGGTATCAAAACAGCACAAAATTATTTTCCTTAAGGTAGACTGTATTCCTCTTTGGTCCAATTATCAGTAAAATGCCATTTTTCTTTGAACAGATAAAGTCATTACCTTACTCCTACTTCTGCTGTGCCAACCTGTGGACGGTTGCTTCAGCTGCCCAAAAACCTTTGATGGAGAAAATGGTCTGTCCCAGGCTCCTCAGCCCAAAGACATGGAGTTTCTCTCCTGCCTTCAGTGAGTGGTGGCTCAGTAATTTTCCTTGAGAACACTGCTTGCCTTGACAGAAAGGGTGTTATTTTTGAAACCAATACTTGATTCATGAACACAGATAGTGTAATATAGGCTCACACTGCTTGCCTGTCTGAATTTCAAGAGACCCCAAGTTGTTCTGTGAAAAGAAGAGTAGATTCACCTTGTGTATGTGTACATTACTAGAAATAGGTGCTCCTTTTGAAATCCTGAATGTAGGAGAGCCAAAAGAAGATGGTGCAAAGAGCTTTCAAACCTGAATTGTATTGATTTTTAAATTTTCCTTCTCAAAAAAACCCCCAAAAAACAAACCCCACAAAACCTCAAACTAAACCAAAAACCAAAACAAAACCCACCACCAACACAACAAAAAAAGAGAAACCCCAAACTGAACAAAACCCAACAAAAAACCCCAAATGCTTTTTAATAGTTTCTCTTATGAAAATATATTGTCAGTGGCAATGGGCTGCATATTCAATAAATAATTTCATTAAACACTCCAGCCTTGCCTTGCAATGTAACCAGCTATAAATTCACTTGTTGCATTGTGTGCTGAGTTGTATGAAGGATATAACATAGTTTATCACAGCATCCTAAGTAACAACACCAAAGCGATTATTCATTTTCACAATGGAGAACAAAAACTAAATACCTGATTTTAACTCTCAACAGTAATGAGATGTTTAACATCTTGACGATGTGTGAGTTTCCATTCTTTTCTAAAAATGATACCTGAGCTATTAGAACTGATGTCCTGAAGGGACAAGCCCCAAAAACATGTGCTAACCCGGACAGGTTAAGCACCTGTGAATGTGCAAACCTGGACACTTGCTGGGGTCCAGATGGTCCAGGCAACTGTGTAGCATGTGTAATTAAGCTTGTAACAGACCTGTGAACTGTGTGTGTCCCTGGCCATGTTTGGATATGTTCTATAGGTTCAGCTATCAGTTTTCTCTGGTACCAACAGGAATAAATTGTCTTTGGATGGTATTTAAACCAGTGGAGAAGTAGGCAGTTTGCCTTGCTCACACCCAGAAAGCAACAAGAGCCAAATGTTGCCAGAATTGCAGCTGAAGAGCTTGCCCTAACAGACAAACCATACCTGGGCCTTGCACCTGGACCAAGGCAACCCAACGCTCCATGAGCCCTGTGCTGGAGGCAGAAAGGGGAAAAGCCCTGAGAGAACTGAATCCCAGAAGAGCCACAGAAAAGCTACAGCCTGGTGGCAGCGCACACAAGAGAGAGAGGCCCCTTAGGCCTCTCTGAGCCAAGGAAAGCTACAACCTGTGAACTGGGCAAAAGAAGAGAGTGGCCTCTTAGCCCTCTCTGAGCCAAGATCTGCTTGAATTATAGTTACAATGTCTGGGAAGGTACCAGAGGAGCAAGCTGTGAGTAGTCAGCGATTTGCTACAGAATCCTCCTTGTGGGAACCTTTAGATCGCAGAACTTTTATTTCCAATTTAAATCACTGTATTGGAAATTCTCAGATTTGTGCTTAAATCTGTCTTCATATGTAGAACAACTGAATAACAGAACCTGTAAATATACTTTGTAAAAAAGTTATGGCGGTATCTGAAGATACCACTGCTAGAAATATTAAATATAAATATATATTTTATTACAACTGAACCAAAAAGCAGGTGTTTCTACAGCTCTTTTATTGGTGACTAGAATTCAGTATAAATGTTAGTTCTGAAACATCAAAGAAATTACAACGAATTAAAAAAAATAAAGCCTATGGGAGGTTATTTTTAAGAAGAATATACAGAATAATCATGTGTAGCTGTAGTTAGGCTGACACTAACTCTGAACAAAAAAAAAATTATTAAAATTATCTTAGGACAAACAATTATCTAAAGTTTGTGAAGTAATTTCTGCCACTGAGGATAGTTTTGTTTAAATCTGCCTTTGCCAAATAATTACATTAAATTTCAAATGTTGTTGGTAAAGTTAAATGTGATGATGAGCTGCCCATTTAACAGATTAGATTAAGATAATTAGTAGCAGATAAAGCCATATTGCAAGGATTAAAAATATTTTGTAAAAAGTATCTATAAAAATGTTATAATCCTCACAAAGGTAGAACAGTGTTTTTTATTCAGGAGGTCAGCCAGGCTGGTTGCTACCCTAGTGCTATTCAGCTGGATCTTTCCTTCCAGTTATTTGGAAATAAGCCTGAAGCTATTGTTAGAAAAATATAACGATGTGATCACACTTTGTTCTGGTAGACCTTTTTTGCTAATGAGGAGGGACTGTTCAATAGGGTATGTTTAGAAGAATAGGCATTTTATCACAGACATGCAAGGAAAAAGATTTATACTTAAAGAGGCAGAAGGTCCTGCATGTAAGATTTCTTCATGCTAGAAAACTGTCATCCTGAAAATTTTATCACTTAAGTTAACATAAGCTTTTAGGCTGCTTTTAGGAGTATGGCTACAGTATTGTATGAGCAGGTGTGAAAATATTGTATAGGATTGGAGAGGTGATTATTCTTATCGGACTGATGAGCTATTTACTAGAAAAGTACATTAATTTCTGGTACCTGATAGCAAAGGGGATCACAAACCAAGGAAATATGGTAAAAAAAATTTCTGGGGATGGATCTGTAAGACTCTGAAGTACACAGTGTGTAACTTATGTGTATATCATACAATATATACCAATATTTCTGGTGTTATAATTTTATATATAAACATATATGTATTTATATTAAAAAGTATGTATATCTCTGTGTGTGTATTCTTGGGAGGTTTGTGGTAACATACCTTCTTCTCTATTGCAATAGTGCCCACATAAAAACTTGCAATTTAAAAGAGGAAATTAGTTATTTTATTAAGCTGTTGTAGTTAATCTTGCCTTACCTTATACAATATTTTTATTATTAAAATGCAGCAATATCTGGTATGACTAGCGTTGTGTATACAACTGTAACTCCAGACACCTCAGTTGCATAACAGGCAGAAGACCTTGGTCCTCTAAAGCTTAATGTCAGTCCTAAAATAATTTTAAAACGTATTTATACGTATCCTCTTCCTCCACACTGCTTGTAACCTGAGAGCATCCATGTGGCTAAGAATACAGACTTGTCTTTTCTAAATTGAAGAACTTCTGCTCATACCGCTGGAGAAACAAATTTAAAAATAAGGCAGCCAGATGTTTAAAAACGTTGAAAGTTCCTTTTTTTGGAAAGGTAGCTATGTTAAATAAACATTTAAATGTTATTTTTTTATATAACTATTCATTTTAATGGCACCCCAAGAGTTCATCCAAAGGTCTCTGGGTCACTTGGGAGAAAGTACGATATATTTTGGCTCCACAGTCTTTGACTTGCTACAAAGAGCTAATTCTTCCAATTAATGAAGCAAATGTTGCTGATGTAGATGGATTGACAAATTATTTTAAAGGCCAGTTTATTCAAGCAGATGGCAAGTCTGATACAACTAGAAGGCTTAAAAAGGCCTTCCCTGGTAGGAAAAGAAGCTCTTAGAAGAACAAGATATAGTGAATATTCACCTCCATTCACCCAGTGGCATTTACTCCTTTGGGCATCTTCTGCCCACAGTGGCACTGCAACAAATCTAGGAGGCATGGAGACTTTTTATCCTGTAGGGTTTTCAATACACCTTTCTGTTTAGGGCAAAAGAAACCTGTTTGGACCAGATATTAGTGAAGAACATCAACTGCTGATGTAGCTGTAGGTCTGGGCATCCCTGCATGGCATAATGCAATTTGATGAGCTGTTTAATACAAAATCAGAGTAACTATTACTGGTTCCCCTTAAGAGAGATGATCATAAACCAAGAATACATGGGAAAATAATTCCTAGGATTCTTTGAAGTTTACTGATACTTGCTTTATGATCAGATGCTGAAAAACTAACTAAAGCAAGGAAACTAAAGGCAGAATTTCAAGTCTACAAGTTCGTTTAGGTGGGTAAAAGTTTTTTGGAAGCAGTCCGTTTTCCTTTCAAAAATGTATGCCTCTCTTTGGGACAGCTGTCCTGAAATAGCTGCATTTTAATTCGATTTCCAATAGTTTATGACAGCAGTTGCGTTGCAGTGTTGATATTTCAGGAGTGAATCAGCTCCATGGATGAATGCACTTACCTGTGTCAGTAACAGTGAAGGAGGGTTACTACACACCTGAGACCCTGTTTTGGGTTGACATCTGGCTGCAATTAGATAACTTTAGTTATCTAATGTGATTGCCTCTATGTTTCCAGACAGGAAAAAACACTCACTGAGATGGAAGAGGTGTTCCTGCCTTGATACCTATAGGTATAAAAGGGGCTACAGAGAAAAGCCTCTCATCTCTCAGGGAACACATCTACCTCTAGTTGTGGATTGAAACGTATGAAAAATATGAGTTGAAGAAATCCAATGTTATCAGAGTTAACATCCATGGTCTCTGTTTCTAGCTTAGTGAGAACAATAATTTCAAGACATGCAATTAAAATGCTTTGCTATTGTATGAACTTTAATGTTAATTATCTGTTAGTGGACATCCGTGCAGAACTAGCTAAACCTCCATATCCTGACTGAACATCACCCTACTGGGAAGCTGGACCTTAGTTTACATAGATAGATGGAGTTTTATTTTCTTCCTGTTTATGGCACTTGAAGCTCAAATACGGGCTGTCAGCCTGCAGAGCAGTGTAATATTACAGATAGTGGAGGTTGTTCACTTATTCACCTCTGTTTAAAATATCAGTTTTGTTTGTTATTGAAATTTGATTTTTCTAAAGACAGGAATATGTGGAAGAAACTGGCTTATCATTCATGTTCTGGTAGTAGCTTAGTCGTAAACGCAGGTTTTATTTGCAGTACATGTGGATAACCTATTATAACATCTTGTTTACAGAACTCAGGAGAGAAATCTCAGCATCATGCCAATTCAAGAATTTTGTTGTACCCTCTCTTGGCAGAAAGGTACACAAATCAAATTATTAATTTCTTGGTTTAAAAGGATTATATTTGCCTTCTGAGAATTATATGTTACAGATTGGTTTGATTATTACCACTATCATATCTGCTGCTGCAATGTTTGCTTTTTTTTTTTTTTTTAAGAGAAAACAAAACGTGGTGGTATAGCTCAGACACAAAAGATATGAAGAGTATGGTTTTGCATTATAAAAACTACTTTTTCTGGCTGCATCTATAGAGAGATATTAAAAAAGCATCCAGTGAGGCAGATTCAGCAGAAAAATATGGATGTGCTTACAGGAATTTTCTTTCTCTCTCTCTCTTTTTTTTTTTTTAATAAAAATTGCAGACTGAATAACACAAAATCCTTAAATTCTCCAGCTGCACTGTTTACAGATTGCCTCAGAATTTCTGTGTTTTAAACTCTGAACACTTCTAAGAGCCAAGAGGATATTTGCGTAATGAAGGCTCTGAAAGGAGAAGAATGAATTAACATCAAATGGGCTTCTCCTCCTCCTGCTCTGCATACAGAATGTCTTTTTAAAGAGACCATAAAAGAGTATCAGTACTGCATCCCCAACACATTCTATATCCCAATAACTCTTCCTAGTCCTTTGCATCCTCCAACAACTTCGCTCAAAACAAAAATCCTACTTTGGTCTGTTTTCTGTGAAATTATTGATAGTGTCTTCTGGATTGTGCAAATTAATGAATTTTCTCAGTTTCTCATAATGTCTGATAGAACTTGGATTGTGCTTTTCAGGGTTTTTAAAAAGACAACATCTTTAATACCTCATTATATTCAGATACTGGCATCATCTGTTTCACACTGTTGAGGAAAAGGATATATGTTTGACGTCACCCTTATTTTCAAGGATACCCTACTTCAGCTGTTTCTATCTAATCTAGATATTAAAGAAGGATTGTCAGCAAAGTTTCAGCACTTACTGCATTGTGGTATTGGTGAATACACTTTAACAAATCAGAGGCTTATCGTTACCTTGTATTTCTTGGTTCATACATGAGAGATGAGGACTAAGATGCGGAAGAACACTTTTCCAAGCAGGGCAACATCCCTGGTTGTGACCCTCCTGTGTGTTCCCTCCCAGATTCACCAGAGACCTCAGACTGAATCCAGCTGACAAATAGGTGTGTATAAAGTTTACCGTGCAAAGGTGAGATTTAATTTGAACTTTAAAAGGTCAACAAGCATGTGGAGGGAAGACTGTTTAGCTGCACCGTGCTGTTTGTAGCTTTCCTTTGTCCTGTATGGCATAAAATAATCTGTGAAACTGGCCAGAACACTCTTGTTGCTGCATCGTATCAGCTTTGATGCACTGGATTACGTTGGTTTTGTTTTTTACAGGATCTTAATTTTCCTTTGCTCTGAAAAACTACCCTTAGTATATTGGATCACTTTTATTCACATCAGTGAATCTGCTTATTGACATCATCCTGTTAGAGGCTTGTGCAAATGGTCTTCAAAAAGGAATAAATGAAAGACACTAGTGAAAAGCAAAGTTTGACTAGAGGGCAAAAATCTGTCAAAACCACTTTATCTTTCTTTGTTACTGAGACCAGATGTTTGTTTATAAAAAAAATCTCTGTTATGGGATTTTTGAAAGCGCAGATGAAAACATCTTATTGCTGCTAGGGGCACATCCATGTCTTAGCTGCAGCCTCGGTTGCTGTGTCCTAAAACACTATATTTGGAGATTCTGGGACTAGAATAGAAGTGTATATGCTTTTGTTGAAAGGAGATAGGGCAGCCAGTTCAGAAACACACTGAACATCTGCTCTGCTTGAGCCCTGTGTTTTAACTAGATTAAAATGATCATCAGTCAATCAGAACACTTCCTCAGTCTGAGAAACATAACATTGTGTTCAGTGCCACAGTTTCCAAAGAAGCCAGTGTCTCATGGTAAGAGAAGAAAAATCAGAACAGTGAAATATTTCACAAATTGTGGTTTGTTTGGCTTATGTGACTTCACAAACAAATGTTTAACCGAGGATTGAACAACTTGAAATTTGTTGCCCTAAATGATTCTAAATCTAGCTAATTTTGAGAGCATCTTGGCTATCAACTGTAGTTAGAAAAGTTAAACGTAATTCATGTTCTTCTAGCTTTATGAGAGTTTCCAATCAATAAAGCTGTAGCACAGAGCACAAATTTGTGTTGTTTCAGTGGCACAGATATAATTTTCCTTTTATCTCACCCCCTAGATAGCCATGTAAAACTACCAGACTACAGGTCTTATAAATGATAGGAATTTGAATCACCAGGACATGTATATTTTATTATTAAACCCCCCCCCACCATTACAAAAAAGAAATCCTAACCCTGCCAAACAAGTCAAGATAACCATCTTCAGTTAATATTTGGCTGTGAGCTGGTTGTATCATGAATACAAATAATCCTTTGCCACAGGCATGCTGCTAACAATTGAGTAGTTGCGGGTCTGAAGTATCTTACATGATGATTTACGAGGCCTTTCGCTGTAGAAATTCTGAATTATTTATAATTAAATGTCTTGTTTCATTTATTTCACTAATTTGGTTTTGGTTTTGTTATAGTGAAACATAGAAATGTGTATTTACTTCTGCACAGTGCATGTAACAACATAACTTTAAAAAGTCTGTTTGATTTAAACCAGCCAGAAAATATATTCAGCATTGTGGAAACACAGCATCAATGAAAAAAAAAATCTGCCAATTCATGTGCAGCAAGTTGATGCTCCCTTTCAGAAACACTCACTGCATGTTGAGGAGGCGTCTGTTGCAATTTGAGTTTTCCTTTTCTCACTGATTTTAATAGCCAAATGTGCAAAAGAGCTTACTGCAAATATTTCAAAATTTCTGCTGATGGAAGTTACAGACATGAATTGAGAGAATGGAATCAAGAGAGAGATGATGACTATTTGGAGCCTGAAACACATTATAATGTTTGGATCCCATGTGCTTTTCCTGCCTCTCTTTTCATTCCTTCCCTCACACTGCAGCAGGAGGAAGGCTTCCCTCTCAGGAAGCATCAGTGATCCTTTTCCTTTGCAGCAGGTAATTTCTTGGAAAACAGACAACTATGTTTTCCCATGCTTCAAAAGCTTGGCTAGGCATGGCCTGCTACACTTTCCTCCTGATAATATTTCACCAGTCCTTTGTTGGGGTGATGCTGAAGGAGACTTTTCAGCAGCAGATCTCACTGAGCCAAATGGATGTGTTCGTATGGCAGACCCCACTACATCAGATAAATACCATGTAATAAATAAACAAATAAATAAATAAATAAATTGTGAGCTAAAATAATTTGGAAAACACAAAAAGAACTGGGGATCCAATATTATCAGATGATCTCCTGATCTGGGATGGTATGGAACAGAATTTAGGTAACTACATTAACCTCTCCTACCCAATGCTGCTCCAAAAATTCAAATTTACAGGCAGCAATGTAGTTCTATGTAAAGTTCTGAGGAAGAAAGCTCTACTCCTTCAGGGAAGGTGATAACAGAACAAAATAGTGAAACATCAAAATGGCATAACTGTTATTTTCTCATCTTGGATATTTTGTTTTTATCGATCGCTGACCATGGCAGATAATGATGTCATGTCCACATATTTCAGCTCCTTTCTTGTTGGAGCTATTACACTTTTTCAAAGAAAAAAACACTGTAGGAAAAATGAGTGACTTGTTGACAAAACAAGTAATGTTTTCATTATGCAGGGAAGCATAGTCTGTCATTTAGAGTGAAATTTTAGTCTTCCAAATGTTTTCTAAAGTCAGCATGTATTCATGGTGACTACTGTGTTGGGAGGCCCATATGGCATTTTTCTGATGAAGGACTGAGTTTCTAGGTCATGTGGTTGGCATTATATCATGGATGTTCAAGTTACTGATAATGCTCTTCAGATGCATTAGAGATTTGGTGTAGTTGGTCTAGACTTACACTAAATGTTAGGTGCTGAGTAGTGAGTTTATCCTGGGGGAAAAGCAATGGGCAAACCGCTGAAATGAACCGCCAATTTGACTGTAAAAAGATAAAAAAGGCAGAAAGCTGATTCTGCTGGACCTTCTATTGAGAGGGTGGACATCAGATAAAAGGAAATATGCTATATGTTGAGCTACAAAGAAATCAATACCACTGGCTGTGAAAAGCATTGCACTGGCATCAAAAAAATAAAAAAGAAAACTATAAAACTGCTGAGCTAGCAGCATTACTCCATGGACCAAAACCTGCATCCTTAAATGAAATGTATGCAGTTGAGCTGAGTTCCTCAGGAAGTGTCAGGTGTAAAGAAAAATTATTTTAAGATTTAAGAGTCAGAGGGACACCAAAATACAAAATTAGAGTATTTAATGATTACAGTGGTGGGAATTTGAGAAAGTGTAAATAAATGATGAAGAGATGGATATAGGCCTATTAGAACAAGACAACTGTTGTGGTCCAGTTTTGAATAGTGGGTTTTGTCTATGGGGATATGATAGGGCTAAGCAAAGTGGAAGAACAATACCAGGATGTAGAAGGACAATACTAGGATATGGAAGAACAATGAGTCTGCTTTGTCTCTGGTGTGTACAGATCTGCTTCAGAGCAGAAGAAAAACAGACTTTCTGGCACACAGATGAGTAGGAATGTATTTTATATCTTGATTTTGTAATTATAACTCATCTGCAATTGTGTTTCTCATTTCTGTGGCATTTTGAGCTAGTGAAGCAGCTGCTTGTCCAGCAGCAGCTATAAACCAGTCACTGCACCAGACTCCAGCAATAGACTCTCCCAGCACTGGAGCCTGAAAGCAGAAACTTCCAGATGTGAAGCCACAGAAGTGAGATGACATGCAGACTGCTGGGATGGAGGTGCCCTGAGTTAGTTTCCCCAGTTATCATGATGTGGGTTGGCCAGAGGTAGCTAAGGCCAATGGCTCCCACAGGGATCTGCCCTATGACTCAGGCTGGCAGCTCCAGATCAAAGACAGAAAGTAGCTTTGGTCACCATGCCTCTCAGGATGTGTGCACCCTGCCAAGGGTGACAGCATAAAGCCTGTCAGCTCCTCTCCCTGTGTGGTTATATACTCCTACCGTACATTTCTGTTCAAGGGCAAGCTTGAGGTAGCTGTGTACAATGTTGAGTACACAAGCAGTTATTATGAGACTACTTAATGCACTGAAAGGTGATTCCTGAGCTTGCCTTGCAGTATCTTCTCTGTATTGTCCCTGTGTTTTACTGACACTTGAGGATTTTAGAAAAGCATCCAGTAATTACAGTGCATTATTATAATCTGCATTTCTGATACGTAGTTTATCAGAAAATTACTCAAACAATTTCTTGGGGTTTTTTTGTTCATTTGGGGTTTTTTTTTGTGTTTTTTTTTGTTTTTGTTTTTGTTTTTTTTTTCCTTGAAATGTTGCTGCAAGTAACATAATTTGTGCGTGAACTTCGGTTGGGTATGGTAGCACCTTGTAAAGTATTTTAACAAGACAGAAGTGCATAAATAAATTTTGGGTTTTATTTCAAAGGCCTTCCCTTTAGGAAACTGAGGCAAATTAAGCCCCCAGATTGATGCCCAGTTCTCTGTATAGATTTAGTGTTACAGGGTTAACATTTCTTCATGGTATAATTCAATTGCTTTACAGGAAAAGACTACAATAGCACTATTTATCTGTAGTGGCTTTCTCTATCTTTGGGAAAGTATATGGTTTTACTCTTAAGCAACAGGTAGCTCTAGTCTGTTACATATTTGGGCTTGTTAAATCAGTTAGCAAGTGGTGTGCCTCACAACTCAGCAGATGGGTAATGGTGAATCACCGCGATCTTCAGCCTCTACTGCCTGTGTGGTTTTTTTACAACTGAGCCTGGCTTTCTTCTTCACTCCTCTAAAGCCCCTCTGAATGAAGTCTAGCAAGGCCAGACTTTTAAAATAGATGTGAGTACTACAGGTTTCATGTATTTAAGCACAACTCTTTTTCACAATATCCTTCCTTAACCCAATGTACTCCTGCACTCTGTGGCCTGATGTAACCTTGCAAATGCTGGGCAGGGTCTAAGAGTCTCAATCGATTCAATGAAATGTCAGTGTATTTTTCAACCCCAAACTGAGCTTTTGTTTAAAAACAACCAAAAAAAGTGAAGTAACAAAAAACCAAAACCAAACCAAAACCAACCAAACAAAAAAAACCCAACTGAACAAACAAACAAAAAAAGAGACAAATCCCTAGAAGTGCACACAATGCAAAAGTATGTGTATGGAAAGTATCAGTCTCCATAATTCTTTCTCTTTGGGTTCTGACAAACCCTGGACCTGATTACCAAACAGGAGGATGCCTCATTTGTTGGGTTTAATTTAATCAGATCAGGGTATGTTTATACTCATTCAAGAGACAAGAAAGGGAAAGGATCTCAGCCTGTTAGTCACCGTGGTGGTTAGAACATTTGCAAGTTGTGTCTGGGAAGAACTGATGCACAAAGCCTGCTCACTGTGAGCATGTTAACTTCTGGACTGGTCATGAGAATGGTGTCATTTGCCACAGCCTATTGTGTAATGGGTGAACTTGGTTTGTCTTCAGTAAGAGACATCTCCCTGGAATGAAGCAGACCTCCCACAAAATCTGCTTTGTCCTGAGCAATTGCAGGTGACATCCACATTAATACAAAGGAGAAAAAGCTGAGAGAGAAATAAAAGTCTGAAAGAGTTCCTAGGGAAGCATTCAGAATTCGTAGGGCAGGCTTCAGAATGAAATTTCTTGAGAAAAAAAAAGATGCCTCTGTGAATATGTTGATGAATTGAAGAAAGGAGGTGTAGGAACTGGAGGAGCTACCATCACCACCCAGAGTTTGGAAACATTCATGGAAAGCACACAGCGTGCAGAGGATGATAAAAGTGCCAGTAAACAAGTGGAATTCCTTAGGGGACGCTGAACACCAGTACAGCAGGTAAATTAATATGTAAACAATTTGCTAGCTGTCAGATGCACATATAATTGAGGTAAGGCCTGAATGTAGAGGCAGGAGCTTCTATTCAGCCAACTATGTAGCTGCATAAAACCTGATGTAGGAGCTTCCTCTGAGTCTGAACTAGATACAAAATTCCTATACAACGTAGAATATAGATTGAGAAATATTGCTCTGTGTTCAACTCTGTTACACTAATCTGTGTAGCAGTTTTAGAAGACCAAATTTGTTTTTGTTTAGGTGTTGCTAGAATCAACATATTGGTGTTTCAGGGAGGGCTGTAGGCAGCAATAGCTGAAATGGAAACACAAGTTTTACAACTAAATGGTTTCCAAGCATATATGGGCAAAAAAGTTGCTGAGGATAAAATTTTGGGAAAAAGTGTCTTTTACTAGACCAAAGCCATGTCAACCATCTCAAAAGGCTATCTTCACTGGTCATACAAGGACCTTAACCTTCTAAAAGCTTTGTACTCATCTTTCAGGTAACAGGGATGGTGCCAGTAGGATATGAAGTGGTCTGAGGAATGGGTTTGCCTGTAGAAGACTCCATTTACTATGGAGGTGAGCTTCATAAAAAGCCCTGTGTACTAGTTTTGGGTTAAATTAACGAGGCGGGAATTACAAAATATAGTTATTTTATTTTCCCCAAAACCCCACCCAAAAACTATGTACCAAACTGATGAAATTATTTACAGGTTCTATTCGGTCGCGAATTCTTCCAGGATGCTTAATGGCAATTTTGACACAATTTAGAGAGTTCAGAGACTGGAAAAAGCTATGACACAAATAGCTTCACCCACTTATAAACCAAAGGCCAACCAATAACCCTTAGGAAAATATGAGCAGGCCAGGATTTACTCACGAGGATTAAAGTGGGAATTTGGAGATGGTCCCTAGCTCACTCTCTCTGCTGACAGGCTCCAGAAACTGTTGGTTTGTAATCCAGTTCGAGGCTCAGGCTTTATCCCAGGGCTCTGGACCAGGCACTGGAAGCAAGGCAGGACACTCGAGACGACAAGGCTTGAAGTGAGGCAAGGCTTCAGCAGATGTGAGCAAGGCTTGAGCATGGCAGATTTGAGCGAGGTGGATCTGAGCAAGGTGGATCTGAGCAGCAGCCTCTGGGCTCCCGAGCCACTTGTGTATATACAAAATGCCAGAGGCCACTTGGTCCAATGGGGCACTAAAGCTAACATGTAGCTGCCCAATGGAAAAGCCTTCTGCTAGGCTATGACCATGAAAGGCAGAGGCCAGGACCTTGCATCTGGGGGAGCTTATGTGCTCTGACCCCAGATGGGCATCTTGTTTACCAGACAGGCAAGGTCCTGTCCCCTTTGTTCCTTTTCCTGCGTTGCCCTGTTGTTGTGGCAGGAAGGAGGGGAGAGAAAGGACCTGTCTAGACATCTTAAGGCCTGTCTGGATTTGTACTTGGCCATGTGTCATGGCCTACCACCACACCCTGGTAGGTGTGTTGCTCAGAGCTCATAGAACAAGTGTCTAAAACATAGTGTCACAGTGACAAATTTGAGCTCCACTGGCCATGGAAATGGAGTACTTTGGCTTAATTCATTAGCACGGAGTGAGGGTTTGAGGTTCCGCCTTGCTCAGAAGACTGTTCCTGAGAGCTGAACTGGGTCATTTTGGCATTTTTGTGAGTTTGACCTCTCCTACTGAACTTTTGCTGGCATTGCGGTGCTCCTGCACAGAGCCTTTGCCTGAAATCCCCTCACCTATACATTTGGTAGGAGTCACAGCCTGGTCCACATGTGAGGTGACTGATGTGTGGAGCTGCAACCGAGAAGCTTGCCCTGCTCCCATGAGGCAGGACTCAAATGCCCTGTGGAGCAATCTCAGCCTTTGAGACTGTTACTTTTCAGATTACAGTAAATTAGAGTTAAAGTGTTTCACTCCAAGCTGCTGATGAACTGACAACAGCTATATTGATGATGTGGTGAGTTTACTGAGAGTTTAACTATATTTTTACCTGTTGATATTTGCTGTCCCAGAAGCAGGGCATTGCACTGCCCGCTCTTTATACAACATTATAATTATTCTTCAAATATGTAAAGAAAGACAAGTTATTTCTCTAGCTATTTAATCTCTCACTATTAGGACTCATTTTTAAAGCTACATACATCTGTTACACATCCCTTGATTTTTGAAGCCGCTGTTTCTGTTATCAAATCTCAATCTTTATTTAAAAATAATGTTAGAGTGGATGAACTGTAAAAAATATTTTTTTTTTTTTTTTTCTGACTAAAGTGATACAATAGACACTTATTTCATTCATGGATTCAGACATTTTCAGGGCCTGTTTGGACTTTCTATTTATTATTATCGATGCTGTAATTTTGTTATCAAGACTGGCAGTTTCTTCTCACAGAAAAACTTTACTACAAGGCTGACCTGCCTAACACCTCCCTATTAGTAACAGAAACAAATAAGAGTTGGTTGTTCAGCTGCTGTCATTTAAAAAGACTAAATCACCCTGCCACGAAAGAATAATTCTCTCTGGTAACTTTATCCATTTGCCCTTCGTGGTGACATTGTGGATACCACCCTGGTTGAACTATATATTAGCTCCCAGAGAAGCACTTTGAAATATATAGCTCTGCACAATGTTGTGATTGAAAAAAATTGAATAGCAATACATAGTTCAGTAATCTGAAAAGAATGCAAATGTCCAGTTCTAATTGCTTTGCACAATTTAATACCATTTTGCTGTGCTTTCCAAATGGATTGATTCTGCTGTTCTATGTATATCTATTATATAATTTAGCAGCACTGGCTATATATAGACAGCACTGGGTCTTAAAAGGACATGTCAGTATTTTTATTTTGTGTTCTGACTACATTTTTAAAAGACTTACCCAATCAAATGACCCACTCCAGGTGTTTGCTGTTGCTGTGAGGAGGGTGGTTGCTTCTCCAGAGCTCCGAGCTCATCTTGTGAGATGAGTTAAGGGCCTGACTTAAGCTTATCCATTAAAGTGGTCTTTCTTCTTTTGAGTCTTAGAATCAAGCCTCTAAATTCTCTTTGTATTGGGGGAGCTTTAAAAGCTGCCACGAAAATACGTGTTTATTAAAATGTATAACATCCCTCAGATTGGCTTCTATTTATTTTACATACAATTTTATTTATTTTACATACAATTCTAGGTGTTTCTGGATATGACACCCTGTATAGTACCTATCTGTGTAAAGCTGCTGCTCTGGAATCTAAGGAAGAATGAGTCTGAACAGATTATCATCTAAGTGGAACTTCAACTTAAAATTGCCTTTTAATAAAACCAACCAAATAAAAAAACCCCACCATCCTGACATTATTTTGATGTCATGTTTTGCTTTTAGTACATTCCTCACAATTCCTATAACAGGACCATGCTTGAGATATTTTTTTTTTGTTTGGCTTTTTTTGTTTGGTTTTTTTAATATGTAAAATACTTGGTAATAATATTGATATCTATAAATACCATAGAGATTAAATCACTGTGCCTCTTCCCAAAGCAAATTATCTTACTGCTAATAGAGATGGTAATAAAAGTTAGTTAATATGTAATTCAGAGTATATACATATATATATATATATTTCAGGCCTTTTCTTCTGACTAAGTAAAGGATTCATTTTGATGGTAGCATTTTGTATCTGGGTTTTTTTTTTTTTTGATGTTTCTGTGTTGGTTTTATAATGATATGGATGAAAAGAGTCATACTGGGATTTAATGCAGGCAACACAATAGGGTCAAATTGTTTAAAAGCTTAGGAGAACGACTTGCAATATTTTCAAGGTCTGTATAGATGCATACATGCCAAAGGTATGAGTATACATACAATCATGTTTTGTATGTGCCAAAATGGAAACACAACATCAGATGAGGAAAGTGTATAGGAGTAAGTATATAGTCAGGTGATCAGGATGTGAACTGCACAGTGGAACAGAATGAACAGCAGAGAGAAGCAACTTTCATTCACAAAGTAAGTTTAAAACATTCTTTATTTCTACATGGAAAAAATAAAAACAAATGGAGACCAAGGAAAAGAGAAGATAAAGAGAAATTAATAAATGAACATTGGCTGAAGTAAAAACAATTAATGATTGAGAGGAAGCTGAGACTGAAACTCATTTTGGATGTCACTTAGTGGCATTGCACAATGTCCTTTTTTCTAAGGCAAGCAAGCTATAGAAGGCCTGTAGGAGATATGAGGTTTGTCTGGAGTTTCTAAATGAGATGTTGCAGTCTATTTTGTATATACATATATCAGTCTCCAGGTAGCTCTAGATGTAAATTTTTGAAACATCCTAACTTTCGGCATATTTGTATCCTAATGATATTGCCTTTCATTATTCAAGAATAGACAGCCTTTTAATACAGACAAATTTCTGGTTACCTATATCAGAACAGTGATTATAGGACATAAGACTGTTTTTAAGAGTTATTTCTTAATACTGAGTTATTTCTTAATACTGAGTTATTTCTTAATACTTAATATTTTATTAATTATTAATATTAATATTAATTAATATTAATTCTTAATACTGTGTTATTTATTAATACTGAGGTAGCAGATAGTAATGTTCTCTCTCTAGCCTATTTTTGATTAGTCTTCCAAACAGTTTGGAGCTGATTACTCCAGTCTTGGCCAGGCAACAGCCAGGTCCAGGCAGCTTTCTGTGAAGATATGTGTTGAGATCACTGAGGGTTATTTCACTAGAGCTGAGAAAAGAAGCATTGGATTTGGAATCAATAATAAGATATAGAATCGAAGAATGAACTTCTACAGTCTCATTGCCACTCTTCTGTTGCAGGGAAATTATTAACAAAGGCTTGATTGTTGTTTTGGCTACAAGTATTAAGTACAAAAGAACTTTATGAAGGTCCCAGACACAGGCTGGCATTTAGACTGACTGTCCCTTTCCAAAGCAGCTTTTCTGTTAAATGAGTCCATTATTATAACATGGTAGCTTTAATTAAATCTGTATAATCTCCCATCAGGAAAATGGAATAAGCTTACTAGCCAGGGAAGTATGGTAAGTCCAAACAGTTATTATTACTAACGTTTTATTGTCTGTTGGACTGTTTGATCAAAGGTGTGGAGGTTTTGATGTTGTTTTACAATAGGGCTAGCCCAATGCACTCATGAGTGTGTGTGGTGGGGATTTAGAACTATTACAACACTTTTTAAATACTGGACCTAAAATGTGAAGGCTGCAAAGCCTAATGCTCTTGTACTGGTCTAGGTTCTACTTATGTGCTGTGCATCATTATAGAAACACTTGAACTCTCATAATTTATTGGCACATAAGAAAATAGATAAATGTGCAAAAAAATTAAGCAAACATAGATGTGCCTCCCCATAAAGGCTGTAGTACTGGGAACTGTAAGTATATAAACATACATTTTAGTTTTTAATTTAAGTTTCGTTTAGATTATGCTAAATTATTTGTGTTTAAAATCATCATTTTTCATGATTCAACAGTGAGATCAGAAGCATCTCTAAAGGATTTCACCCACCTGTCTACGTAAAACACTAAAGATACAGTAAATAACAATCATTGATGTGGTCATTTAATGAGTGGATTTGTTTGCATGTTTCTGGCTTTAAAATTTACACATATTTGTTGTCTACTCACCACTTTTGAGTAAGTGACATAATTACATCAGATTGAGACTGGTGTTGGTGTGCAGGAAATCTGCTTGCATAGTGTCTGAGTACACACTATCAGGGAGAAGCACTCAGGTTGCCTGTGCCATCAGATGGGCTAATTGTTTCTTCTAGGGAAAGGCAATAGAAGAAAAGACGACGGAGCTTTTTGTACTCAAACTCCACTTGCTGCTTACATGTCCATCATCACTGTCCTTCCTGCTTCCACTGAAATTGCTGACAGCTGTTGTTGACATGTGACACATATGAAAATGACGGCAGTCCTAGACTTCTGGGTTTTATAGGAATGCAATTATCTTAAATATGGGCTGTTACTACCACCACACACACATACACACACATTAAAAAAAAAAGGAGGTATGCAATTACCTAGAGAGCATGTGCTGCACTTTGATTAGACGTCTTATTTGATTAAACTCCTCAGCATTTTTAATTTGCTAACCCTAATTGCTGCCTTACGTCTCTCTTGGTTCTCTTTGTTCTAACTCATCTGCTTTCAGGTCCAGATTTATTTTTTCAGCACATTCAAATTCTCCGCAAATGTATCCTGTCATTATGTGTTTTATTTATCTCTGTGGATAGCAATTTGACAGAAAGTTTCCATCGACTCCAGAGAATGGATCCCCTAAAACCCCTTTGTGATTCTCTGATGGAGTACTGGCAAAATGGAATTGATTTAAAGGTCAAAAAACATTACTGCTGCAATGTCTGAGCTGCTCCATCAAAGTGGTCGTGTGACAAATGTGTGCGAATTTTTTCAAGGGACTAGTCTAGATTTCAAAAAATTGTTCTTTCAGATCAGCTTTATGATATTTTCCAATGAGTCATTTTCAAATTATAGGCATAAGCTAGTCTCCTTTTACACTGTTGTCAGTTAATAGTAACTGGAGGTAATGAGGTTCCCTTAGTCTTACAGCAGGGGTGAGATTCATAATATTTAATCTATTTTCCAGATTCTGTCTCTGTGTTGTTCAAATTTTGAAACCAATAGCTTTATTAGTATAACTAGCTAAGGTGAGACTTCTTGCAGAAAGTGCAAGCAAGCAGAGCATACCTGGGTCTTTCAATATCACAATGACTGATGGGGAGACAGTGAGTGTGATTCCACACTTGTTTCACATGCAGTATATAACACAGGGGAAGTAGCTGTATGTCCTCTCCTGCTCAGAAAGTCAAAGGTGGTAAAAAAAAATTCTCAAAGGTGATGATACTAATTTATAGGGACATCATGGTCAGGGCTTGACAAAAGGTTCATTCTCAGCTTATCTTCACAGCAGCCTTTACCATCTTGTTACCTAGCCATCATACATAAGGATATAAATTTAAAATATGTATCCCATAAAATATAAGTTGAATCCAAATAGATACAACATACTTGTAACTTTTATTGTCAGCTAGGTAAGCCCTATCAACAAATCCCCACTGAGCTGATGTGTACAGTCCATTGTAAAACACAAAGCTTTGCTCTGTGGTATCCTGGAAGAGGCGTTAACAAACCAGCTGAGCCTGTGTGGTCACTGCCCTCTCTCCTCCCTCCCAGCTGCAGGGTCCAGGGTGAGGGCAGGTGCTCTGGAGGCTGCCTGGAGGGGGTGTGGAAGCTGAACCCCGTGCCTCAAGTTTCAGATAGCCTCTGACATGAGCAGTTGCCTATTGGAGAAGGCATGTGCAGTTTGCCCACCATACAGCATTTTGAACTGATTGGCTAGATTTGAATAAGTAATCCGCCAATTGGGCTGTTCAGTTTTCAAAAACGGAATTTATAGGGGATGATTTGAAAGCCCACAACCTGTTCATTAATGGCGACTACAAGTACTTGTGCTCCTGTCTTCAGGGCGATTAGCTTCTTTTGGTTTAGCAGCAGTGTGTTTGAGTCACAGACCTTCACCACAGCAGTGTGCTCTCTCTCTCACTTCCTCTAATTTGGAATTTACCTTTTGGATTATCCCTGCCTTTTGGATTACAAATTACAACTCCCACGTATTGCTTCATCCAGAAAAGATTTTGATGATTAGCAGCCCAGCTGTTCATGACTAACTTAAGCTAATTTACCTGGTTATTCCTATAGTTTATAGCCTGTTTACCTGTTGCTTAACTCTGTTGTGAAACTGAGGGGTCCATCTCATGACCTGAGTGGGCGCTGCCATTCGTTTTTGTGTTATAAGAGTTTCCAGATTGTTCCTCTGTATTCCAAGTTTCTGATTTTCCTAGACTGTTATTCCACTGTTTATTAGCATCCTATCATGTGTAATCAACCTCTCATTGACTGGGCAGATGAACCTGATCAAATTAAGTCGGGAAAATAATTTTTTATATAAAAAAATCATATTAATATTTTGTCTTATTTCTGGCTCATAAATTTGATCATAAACTATAACACGTGGGTAAGGCAAAACTTCAGTGTGAATAAGCCCTGTGTCTCTCCACTGGAGTGTAGAGAGAGGAAATTTATATCTATCTCCAGCATCTCTAGTGAAATGTGCATGTGAACTAAGCTGTGGGGACTTGAATAGAGAATTGTTTCTAATTTTCCTTATGTGCTCTCACAAAAGCAGGACTTCTTTTGGGATGCAGTAAGTCAGTTTGTCTCACTCTTGGTTTTGCTAGGCATTGCCCTGTCTGAGTAGACAGGCATCAAACAGAACACTGTCTTCTTGACAGATTGTGCACATGTTCTTTGGAGAGTTTATGTATGTTCCAGGTGGGTTTAGGAACAGACTTTACACAGGAGTTTCAGAGAATTTTCCTTCAAATTCTGGTCACAGATTCACAGTATGGTTGAGATTGGAAGGTACCTATGGCAGTAGTCTGGTCTATCTCCCGTGCTCGAGCAGGGCCACCTAGAGCAAATTCTCCAGGATGATCTCCAGACAGCTTTTGAATACCTCCAAGGAGGGAGACTCCACAGCCTTCTGGGCAACCTGTCCCAGTGCTTGGACAACTTCACAGTAAAAAAGTGATTCCTGATGTTCAGAGAGAAGCTCCTGTGCTTCAGTTTGTGTCCATGGCCTCTGAAAATAGCTTAGCATTCAAAGGGAATGCTTTTTGTGAGGGATAATCACTTTGTGAGTGTGAACAAAGCTGCTTTTCCATGAGTTCTGGAAGTGGAGTACCTATATCTGTAGGAGGTGCCTAACCTCTACTCTGTAATCTACAGCCACTTGCAGACCTGCCTTTCAATCACAAGGAATGCTTCACAACATGGGCAACAGAGCTGACTGGCCCATGCACAGTGGGCACTTTGTCACATGTGGGCTGAAGGAATATCTGGTAATAGAGATCAGCCACCAAGCACCAAAATTAGTTTTTGTGGCTAGTAAAGGGTGATGTGCCAGATAAACTGTTGTGCTGGGCATCTAGATGACAACCCATAAGACTGGATTCTGGGATGATATGGAATGTCTTGTTGAACCAGACAAGTGACATAATTTCTTGAACAGTGAGAAATAGTCAACATCTGACACTGTTCTCCAGAAACCTTTAGGAGTTGCTGGGGGTTTATCTAAATTATGTGGGTGACAAAAAAATGGTCAAATAATTGCTTAATATTAAAGCAAAATATAGAGATGGTATAGAGATATTGGAGTTCAGTAGAACAGAAAAAAAAATGTAAATGACAAGGTAGTCCCAGTTCTGTATTTTGCAGTGTCCAATGAAATGATGGGTGTAGAACAATCTATTATAGATGGCAAATGTCAGAGTATGCTATTACATAATTCTCTCAAGCACTTTTACTTCCTCATTAGAGTTAATTCACTGTTCTTCCCTGGGCAATTGCTTCATAGCAACATTTGTGATTTCTTGTATATCAATACTGCTTAAAAACCCCCTCATTTGATTGAGTGCAGGCTGTAAAGTAGCACATTGCCAAGTTAGGAAATGTATCTTTTAAAAATAAAGTACTATAAGAGGAGAAAATAAACAGAAAATACTAAGGATCAATTGTCAGAGAGGTTCACTGGATTCTGCCAAAGCTAGAGAGGGAGACAAGTATTTTGTAGTTTTTCCTCACTAGCAAGAGGAGTTGGTGCATAAAAGGTTCCCTGTGACTCTTTGGTTTGCTCTTACCCTGCTAGACACTGATACCATATCTGCTCTTAGCTGGTGGCTGGTACACTCCTAGCTTTGTGCCTGGATGTTCCTGCAGAAAACTCAGGGTCTGCCCAAGTGATAGTTCAGGTCCTTATCTTCTTTTAATTCTGTTTTATAGTGTGGTAGTTTTAGACTATGCCTTTAAAAATTTTCACAGATCTTGAGCACAAAGTAGTAAAAATGTAAATAAATCTCTACTGGGTGTAAAAAGGAAAATAATGATTATTCTAAACAATTCCATTGGAGAGATATCTCCCATAAGATTTATTCCCAAAATAATTTTTCTCTCTCTTCTCAATTCTTTGCTGGGGAGATGCTAACTGGCTTTTCTGATCTTGGCTCCATCGTTTTTATTTTGGCTAAGTCTAATATGTCTGCTTTTCTCTCTCTTCCCTTGTGTACAGGAAGCTAAGGGGGAGGCAGGGAGGGAGAAGCTGTTGCAGTTCGCTTTTTTCTTTGACCAGGAGGGTCCTTGTGCTTTTTGTTAATTTTAAATCACAGAATCACACAGAATCAATAAGGTTGGAAAAGACCTCAAGGATCATGAAAATCCAACCTGTCACCCAAGACTTCATGACTGCTAAACCATGTCACCAAGTGCCACGTCCAGTCCCTGCTTGAACACCTCCAGGGATGGTGACTCCACCACCTCCCTGGGCAGCACATACTAATGTCTAACAACTTTCTCCGTAAATATTGTATATTTTGTACATATTCATTGCATTGCATTGTAGATTGTAGTTTTGCCTGTAAATGCAACTTTCATTTGCTTCCAAACTGAGCTAGTCTGGCGAAGTTAATGTTGGGGGGGAATTGTCAGCCCAACACATTACAAAATTAACTGGCGCCCAATGTCCTGCTCAAATTTACACTTGCTCTCTTGATTTTACAGTGCAAGAAGATGAATGTGGGAAATTAAAATATAAGCATGTAAACAGGCAATCTAGGTGCTGAAGCATGGCTGTCATCCATACAGTTCACCTGCTAAAACAACTCTGGTGGTTCTCAGATATAACACATGGATGTTTGCAGCTTTGCCAGCAGTGTTGGTCTGCCCTCAGAACTTTCACATTCTGATGTTTTGGCAGGCTACTAACATTTTCCTGAGGAAAGAACACATACAAGGGAAGAAAAACAATTAATAGAAGTGGTGAGCTACTTAAAAATGAGGTTCACTGCCACCTCCCCAATGATACACTGCTGTGAGTAAAGCTTCGGTGCTAGTGTTCTGTACAGCAACAGCAGTACAGGGCTGTCGGTTCTCGTTATTTAGAAAGTGAGCAAGTGGATTACATTGCTTCTTCAAAAACCAGGCTGTTGAACAAAACAAGAGGCACCAGTGCAATTGTAGACTTTCACATGGTTTGAATTGAAGCAGTTGTCTTCCCTCCACTCTCCCTGCAGTATCAGCCAATGCCAGTGCTGGAGAACAACTAGGGAAGTAATGAATTGAAACACAAAATAACTGTGTTTTTATGATTTTTCCTTATACTATTTTAATTTTTGTATGAAAATGTAGAACTATTCAGTCAGTCAAGGGCTGATGTGAAATATTCAGCTAGGTGTAAGTCTTACAAATACAAAACCATAAAGGAGACTATATTGTAGCACTAGAAATCACAGAATCTTGTCAGGATGCCACAGTATTGTGGTAGTCTGGGAAAAGCTTGACATTTGTAAAAGTCTCAACAGCATTATGGAATCTGCTTAGCTGAAATTCCTGTCACTTTGTGGAATATTTGTAAATAACTCACCAGGATAGAAGCACCCACATGTTGGAAAATTTAGTTTTTATGATGCTCTGCTACTGCTCTTTTGTATTTCAGTAATGAATTACTACTCTGAAAATAAAGCACCAGAAAAACAGGGCAGAATTCCCTTCAATCTTAAGAGGACAATGGGTAAAGAAATCCATCGTTCTGGTTACAGTGGTAACTCTAAAAGTACAGACACCTCTTTATTAAACCTGGGTAAAAAACCCTCCCTGTTACAGAAAAAGAACTGAGTGTGCTTTCTGCATAATATTACAATTTCTTTCCCTAATTATACTCTTTTGTACTTACCTACTCATCTGTCTTGCAGGTTATTGTGTAGAACCAAGCTTTATATATATGACTAAAAATCAAGTTTTAGTTCTTCATGTACTGCCCTCTCTGAGGTGTTGCGTTCGATCAGTTATGCTATGAACAACTTGCTTCAAGCATATATTCCTCCTTCTAGTGTTATTTACTTTTATTTTGACAAACTAGAACCAGAGTAGTCTAAAATTCAAGCATGGATTCATTTTCAGTGGGTCAGCTTATAATAAAAAATAAGGTTTCAACTTGTTAGTGAGCAGCATATCAATGAGAGTTAAGGAAAGCTAGGAAATTAATTTTAGTAATCCAGTATGGTATATATATGCTTTTTCACATGAATTTTAATTTATTCTATTTCCAAACCCACTAAATACTAATGAGAGGAATAGCAGTGATTTCTGGATCCACATGTTCTTCTTCTTTTTTTTTTTTCTTTTCTAATGTATTGCTGTGGTGCAAAAACCCAGCAGATAAGCAATGGCATTGTAGGCACCACAGACAACAATGCGAAATGCATAATAACAATTCTTAGTTTGTTAGATTTATCCTTCTGTGATTAAAAATATATCTTAAGAGCAGACATCTATTGGACAACTTATGTGGTTCCTTATTGTCTTGGTATGTGAGAAAATACTTCAGGCTGTATTGCTCAGCCGTGTTAGATCCTAGTACATTGTGGATGCACAGGAAATTAAGCATATGCTCAGTGATGGAATTGTAATAACATGCAAGTTTGGTGTAATCTGTTGAAATGAAAGAGTACCATTCCTTGTGCTGTGCCCTATGGAAAGTAGGAGGACGGAATGATAGGAGCCTTCCCTTGACTTATTTTATGTGAAATATCTTATTGGCTGTGAATCAAGTTTGACAGAAAAAGTAAGTGCGTGGCAAGCAGCACACTGACATCAAAAGAAATTTTGCAACTGCTCTTTTGAAGCCTTGTACTGTGGCCATGTGTTATGCACTCTTTCATGAAGAGATCACTGTATAAAACATTATGGAGCAGAGCACTGCTTTTACTAATTGTCACAAGTTAGATTAATTCCTCCCTGCCCACCCCCCCACCATACTTCCTTCAAGCTTCCTTAAATGGGATACCTGTTTCCTTAGTATGAGTAGCTTTCTCCTTGTGAGCACAACTAACTAATCTTTTGAAAAGTGACTGCTTTGAAGTCAAAATAGCAAAAATAGCACTGTGGGCTGCCAGCATGCAGCAGACTTCGTTTGTGTGTACTTTAAAAACAAAAAAGACCTTAATTGTTATAATAAGGTGTCTCAGAAATATCCAGTGCCAGCTCTATATGCGATGATGCCCATGAAAAAGGTCATCAGTATCATAATATTTATTTACATACCCATGTCTCATATGCAGTTTGTCTGCTACAAAGGTATTAAAACAGGTAAAAAACTTTATAAGCTAGATTTTCAAAATGTTAAAGATGCATATGAATAAAAGTATTTTCAAATTTATGCTAGGTATGTTTAAATTTTTGTGTCTCAGGACACATAACCTCTATGGAAGTTTAGGAAGGAACTCAGCTTGAGTCTAAATATACAGCTATTGAAGTACTGGTCTGTTTTCGCCCCAAGTCAAACATTTACTACTTAAGAGCAGTGGGCTATTATCTTGATAAGCTATAAAGATTACTATAGAATTGTAATTCCATATATTTCCAAGAGAACATAATAATACCCTGTCCTTGCTGACAATCTGGGAGCTCCATTAAGTACTTAATCCTTTTTATAGTGAATGCTATCCATATTATCAAAGCATTAAGATTTGTAAAAGGGGCTTTGTGCCTTTCCAGAATAAGAACAACAACTGAAATTAGGCTTTAGAGCTCAGGTCTTGTTTCAAGATAATGTGATCAATAACCAGAAAATGCAGAGCTAAAGATACATGCATGGCAACGTCTTCTATGCAAGGGCTTGACAGCTAACCTGCAAATTCTGTAAGTGGCAAAAGTATTTTTCCATCCACAAGATTTCCTTTTCCCATGTTTTTGTTTAATTTTCTCCGTGTCTGATTAAGCAGGTGAATTACTTTGTGTATTACTGTATTTTTCTTAAAAAGAAAGCCTTTGATAGTGCTCAGTTCTGACAAATTTAGTAACTCTGTATGCTACCTGATGTCAAAACAATTTGCCTGGTTTTTTATAGCTACAACTAAAGCTATTTTTAACAGCTACTGTAGTACAAATAAATATTCCCGGCTAAGTGGATCAAGGTAAATCCACAAGCTGTAGCTGTTTCTTTCAGCAAAGACCTGATTGGGACAGTCAATTGCCCACTTGTGGATTTTCTGGCTCCTTTCTCATTAGATCTTATCCAGCCAGTTAACAAAAAAGTGTAGAAGAAGCTTATGGACCTTGGTCAAATCTGACCATATTCTGATAAGGAAGATTTAAAGCAGTAGGTATGTACATAAATTGTACATTTTCAAGTAAAGTTGTGAGGACAGATGTAACAGTCAAACAGTATAGAGGTCCTGCTTTCTGACGTACTCATGGGAAAGCTGAAAATTCTAAGGTCTCTTCTTTTGATCTAAGGAGTTCAGAAGCTGTCACATAGGAAATCTTTGCTAAAGCCAGGAATTGTTCCTAATCCACCAGACCAGCTACTGTGAAAATGGTTATTTTTGTCTTTACTGGTTAACTAAGTGATTGGAGGAGGGTTGCCCAGTGGAAGGAACAAGTGTAGACTCTGATCCTGAAAATGTTTTCTCAATATCTTAAACTAGAAAGCTCTACCTAATTTTTTTTCCTGGAAGGGGGAAAACCCCCACTTTTTGGTGTACTCCCTGACTTTTCGTAATACCACAGACTTTTCTCCCTTGCAGTGAACCAGTTCCACAAGGAGATTGCTGCATTAGATTATGTGATTTTGATTCATTTGCAGGCAGTGTTATTTAAATACATCTGCTATGTAATAGATGTAAAAAGCTGAAATGATTTTCAGTTGCGTTCATCTTTATTGAACCTGACCTCTGGTCTAGGAGGTGAAGCAAGAGTGGAAAATGAAAGCTGATTTGGTATTAGCCCATTATTCATATTAGAAAAAGTAAATGCTTTTGCAGTTTTCCTTACAGAGGTGTCTTTATTCATTTGATGTGCCTTTAATAACTAATTCTAGTTGTCTGGTTGCCAAGATGGATTTCCTACAGGCAAACTTAAAAGCAATTTTGTTCTCTTTGAGAGCATGACTTCAAATGATCCCAGAAGAGCAAACATTAAACTTCCCCTAGACCTTGAGATTTTCTGAAGCACTGTAATAACATAAAAGGATAAGACTACTAGAAAAAATAAATAAATGAATTAAGTGTGCTCCATATGATATAAGCAGGACAATAAGAGTCCTTGTTTTTCTCTGCTAGCTAATAGCTCCTTTCTAATGTTGGACATATACTGTGGATTTCTCACTGTGCCCATTTATGTGTTTTGGTATTATGGTACGTAGATTCCTGGGCATGAGAATGTTTTGTAGGTTTCATCTGAAAGCAAGAAGTCAACAGACCACAAAACCTTTCCTTTCACAGATGGTGTTATTTTTTTTCTTTCTCACATTGTCACAGAGCTTTAAATATGTATCTAGTATGACTATGAGCATATGTAATAGTGGTATGTGATCTGTGAAGCAGAATGCCTTCCTTGTGATTTAACTGTGTTACGTACATAAAGCAGTTAGAAAAAAATTTCAGACTGGGCTTCATACAAAACCAAACTGAGCTTGCTCCTGCTTGTTGCCTAGAGAAAAAGCATGAGAAAGAATATTGTAATTTCCAGGCATGAACTTACAGTGTCAAGGTGGTATATCTGCTATAGAGTTCTCCCCATGCATTTTGGGTTAAGTTCTCCATTGCTCCTTTGGCAAGCTCTTTAAGCACTGTTGACAGAAATAGTATGTTTTAATGTAAGGGATCAGGTCAATAGCTTGTGCAATGCCCATGCATTTTTATTTGACTGTAGAAAATACCTTGTGGACAAGCCTTGGGTTCATCCTATTTAGCTTTTAAAATGGTTACATCACAGTGACAGCTCAATAACATTATGTGACTGAGGACATGGGACCATGGAAACAACCAAAGAGGACCCATTTTTGGCAGCTTAATGCACTTCTACATGAGATGTTGTTAGTTCTCCTTCCATACATTACCTTGTGTCTCATACCATGGTGCAATTTATCCTCCTTTCTGTTAACTGGGTGACCTCAAGGTATTTTGGCATGTCATTGTAATGCTTTTGTACTACCAGTACTACAGACACCATCAAATTTTGGCAGCAGACTTTCACATTTTTATGCTGAAGACACTGATACAAATACCAAATGTGCTCAGTCCCAAAAGTGAGCAACTCCATGAGGGAGCTGATAATACTTCTTAGTTACTTCTTAGTTACTAACTTTCCTTAGTAATTTCCCTGTCCTGATTTTGTGTTGATTTGTTGTTTTGGGATTTTTTCCCTTTTTTTTCTTTCCTCCCCTTCCCTCAGGTTTTCTACTAATTTACTCTCTGATGTTGTATCGAATGTTTATAAAAGCATAAACAGGTGAGATCTTCCAATGTTTGTGAGGCTGGTTTACTTTCTAAATGAAGCTACGAGGTTTGTCTGGATGGCCTATGTTTGATAAAACCTTGTAGCCTATTACCACATTTTTTATATAATTCCACTTCTTTATTATTTTTCTTAAAGATTTGGTACCTATGAACCAGTAAAGGTCAGGACCACTGCATGACTCAGTTCCCCTGAAAACTCTCAGTGGTGCAGGTGTCCTGTGACATAAACTAAAGTTCATTTTTAGAGAAAAACAAAATAATTCTAGATTTTCTTTGCTGCCAAAGCAGTTTTTTTTTGGGGGCCAGGAATATGATGAATTATTTCACTTGAAACAGCCTGCAGCTGTGATTATAACGTAATCCAGCCAAAACAGAACTACTAGCTTGCCCAGTGCAAACCTGCTCAAGGAATTGTATCTTTAGAAGCAGAACAGTTGTTTTGAAAAGCAATTACATATTTTGGAAAGTTTCTAATAAATATTGTATTATTTTTACAGGACACTGATTCTCACACCATGCAATTTATAGCAATTTAATAGTATTTTATATGGTATCAAACTTTCTGCCAGAATGTGGCGTTGGAATGTTTTTCGTTGTTACAAGTCTATCAGCATTACATCATTTACTCACTGCATCATGTGTGACACACATGTCTGTGCTTAACTTTTGCAGTTGGGATATCTGAGCCTGCTTTAATCAAATGTTACATTACTAAATGGGTGTTACTCTTTAAAGCTTCCTTGCTAAGGAAACAGGTCTGAGTTTTTGTAAGTCCACCCACTACAGGTTGCTATCAAATTTAATAGAATTGTAATTACTGACAAATTGGCATGTAATAGAGCCTGAAATTTAAACTTGGTTGCCTTTTTTCTATTGCCTTAACCTTTGATTCTCACATAAGCAAAAAAAACCTGTGGACAGGAAGATGCATGCTTACATTCTTGGGAAACCAGTAAGACCAGCAGCTGCTTTGCAGGAGAGAGAATGGGAAAATGCTGAAGCTGTTTAAACACAAAGATGTCTTCCTTCCCTTACAGAGGTGTCAGTGGATGCTCACAACACACTCTGCCACTTCTTCATTGCTATCAATGTAGGGAAGAGACAGGTACCTTCAAGCAGCCTTTTCAGTGCTGCCAGGTGCAAAGCTTTGGAGTTGGATTTCACACCCCTTAGTATTACTGAGAATAATATTTGTTCAGTTATTCAACACCACATTGAGCCACCAGTAACCTGTTCACAAGGGCCTTTATTTTGGGATTCCTTGATTAAGCTGATGAGTACTGCTCCATTCCGGGCCTTAGGTGATAAATTACACAGTGATTCATGCCATCTTTGGGGAAACTCAGATAAAAGGAAAGATTTCTTTGAAATGTGGGAAGAGATGAGCTTTATGAGCATTTTCCAGAAAAGAAGGAAACACAACCTACATAAAGAAAGCTTTCACTTAGAAAATCCTCTCCTTTGTCTCTCTCTTTGCTCAGTTTCCCCAGGTGTTTGACATCTGTGGGAACATACAAGACACATACATAGCAAGGCAGGTGCAAGACTATGGTGAATTTCCTATCAAGTTTTTACTTCAAATTTTTTTCAATAAAGTTTAAAAGATGGTGTGTTGCAAATCCAACACCAGAACTGGAATGTGGAGGTAGCACCGCAGTGCTGTGCTAGTAGGATGCTGAAGAGCCTCTAGACATGACACCAATGTAGAACTGTGTTGCATGGTATTCATTGAAGGCAGTGAATACTACTCCATGGTGCAATGTAATCAGACTCTGAAGCAAAAGAATGGGGCCACTGTAGTCAACCAGATTTCTTTTGCCTAAAGTAAATACTAAGGAATGTTGCAAATTTTGAGCTAAAGGTTCAGTCCTGATGTTAGTGAGACCAGCGGAGCTGCCTCACACAACTTCTTAAAGAAAAGCTACAAAGCCAAGGCTCTTTCCCACAGATTCTTGCACTTTGAGCTTCATCTGCTCTGTGCTAATCAGCACAGAGACTTCAGGACTGCCAGTTCAAATTCCTTGAGAAACAATTGGAGACAGCCATTTGCTTGTCTGGATCCTAGAAAAATCTTTGCATCAAAGATAACATACAGTTATCCATTTCAAACTCTGTTTTGCCAGAAAGCAAGGAAGACAGAGTATTATCAAGTTAAAGATCCTATCTAAGATGAAGTAAGCTGGTCTATAATAAATACAGATTTTAAACAGCATTTTAAAAAGTAATTTTTGTCAAATGGTATGTTTGTAAATACTAAATCTTAATTGTGAAAGAGTGTTGCTTATGAACCTGTTTGAAGTTAGAGGAATTATTGGGGGGTATGGGGAGTTGGCTGCTTTATTGCCTGACTAATCAAAACATTTCAGTGCCATTAATTATGCTCAGTGTCTAAGCCTGTATGTAGGCTAAAAACTTTAAAATTATCTGATTTGAAGCTCTTTTCTGTTTCATTTTGAAGGTAGTGTAAGTGATTCTGTGTCATGGGAAAATGTATACAACACTGATAAATCCATAAAGTATTTGACCTTTAATCAAGTCTAATATTTTCAATCCACAGAGCCAACTTAAATGCCTGTAACCTTGGCCCTGCCACTTCCATTCATCACAATTACTGTTCGAGCTGTCTGATGCAATGCACGAAGCATTGCATGTTGAGATCCAATGTTTTATCATTAATAAAATAAAATTAAATTAAAAAAAAAACCCAAGAAACATTCCAAGTATTTTTGCTGTTCTGATGTTTTCCAGTTGAGTGCCCAGGAAAGAAAAAGGAACAGTTTTGATTTATGTCAGTGCAAGCAGATATGGTTAATTAGTGTTTACTCTTAGTAGAATATAGATGTAGCTGACTCTCTAAACAACTTGATTCTTGGTGCTATGCTAATTTTCAGTGATTGTTAACCTTTTCATACTGAGGATAGTGTTTGTAAAATGGTCAGGCAGACTAGGGATTGCATTTTAAACAACAGTTTAAGGAACCTGGAACAGTAATATATATGAATTAAGAGAGCTTTTGACCAAGACATGCAGAACTTATTAATGAGTTAGGGCTAGTAGGATTGTTACAAACAATCTAACATTTTCTCCCATCCCCCAAGGCTCTTATTATTGTCTAGATCCAAGAACATTGCAGTGATGGATGGAAATACTAACAAAATTTGCCCATAGTGAGGTTGGTTTCCATAGGCAGATGAATGATGCAATGCAGAGAACACTGGACTCCTCATGAAGGAGCTTGCAGTTCTGCTGCACACCCAAGCAGTTGCTTCACCTTTCTTGGATCTGTTACTTTTTTGTGCACCTTGTCATTTAAAATGTCGAGATTTTTTTCTTGCATGACCTCATTCCACACACATTCCTGTGCCAAGTAGAAAGAATAACACATTTGGATTGAGATAAGTATGGCAAAAATAAATATTGCTGAAAATTTCTTTTGTGTAGCATTGGCTTTCATGTCACATATGATTCACAACCCCCATGAGTCAAAAGGTGCTGCTCAGGATTTTTGCTGAAAGAGAACTTCCATTTTCTTTGCATTGTGAACGAAGTATGAGTCCTTGGACTTCTCCTATATAAAAGCACTGTTTAGATATGTCGTTCCACTGCTATTTCTCCAGTTTCAGACCTGTAATATGCTATCCAGACTTCCTGCACCTAGTACCAAAACACTCTTTTGTTACAATCATAGAATTAAAGAATCATTTAGGTTGGAAAAGACCTTTAAGATCATTGAGTCCAAACATAAAGCTAGCAGTGTCACCACTAAATTTTATCCCTAAGTCCCACATCTATATTTCTTTTAGATGGTGACTTGGCCACTTCTTTGTGCAGCCCATTCTAATGTTTGACAACTTCCAGTGAAGGAATTTTTCATACTATTCAATGTACAATTATTCTTTGTATACACATTTATATGTACACCTTTATAAATATGTATATACATGTCTTTCTATCTCTATCTTTCAGAATAGGAAGGTATCATGACTACTGTAGCAGTGAAAGGTCAGTAGCACAAAGCAACAGCATCACTAAACTTTTTATACATGTAAATTCCATCTTAGCTGGAAGGGCTTTATGTTCTCTTTCTCCATCTTGTAGATTTTTCTTAGCATAGTTTTTATAGGTCTTACAATTTATTAGCAGGTATTATACTTTCACTGGCGATAATGAAAAAATTACATGGGAACATGATCTAAGTCTCCCCTCTACCCCAGTCATATTTCTCTGTTATTTTTCCAGCTATTTTGCCAAGACAAACAAAATTATTATAACTGAGCACTGATGTGTAAGAATAAGCATGATATGTCTCTTCATTGCTAGGCAGAAGAATGAGCATGATTCTATTTTTACTGCAGTTACCCTACAAACTCTTTCTGCCTTTGCAGTTTTGTGCAGGTGGAAGTTTCACAGAAATGCCATGGAAAGATTTATAGACTTTCTGGCCAGGTTGATCTCTAGCCTATCTGACATCCTGCCTCTGTTGACAAGACCGATATGAATTACATGATAAAAATCTCAGCTTGCTCCATAGGGCTCAGGGATCACATCATTGGGAAATAAGGACTGCAGCATTATTGTGCAAGGGGTACCCACAGACTAAAGTGCCAGAGTTTCAGCTGTACATGAAAGAGGTTCTGCAAGCATATTGTAGGTGTAGGAGCAGATAAAATTTGTTAATGCTGCTGTTTTTTAAATGAAACCACAGAATGCTAAAGGAGTTTATAATCTATACCTAAATAGTAATAAAAGCAGCAGTTCATTTCTGCTGAGTACTGAATAGCCGTAATTCCCAGAAGAAAATGGCTGATGATCAGAACTCATGCCTTCTGCCATTCATGCAGAAGACATGAAGTTTGAAAAAAACCACTCGTTACTTTTCCTTCACTTATGAACAAACAGTTTTGTAGGTTTTGAACATTTTTACAAGGCTTAATGAAGAGGACTTGCAGGTTTGTTTCAAAAGAGCATAAAATGGAGTGGCAAAAGTTTTCCTTGCTGATAAGGTTTTCCACGACAGAAGCTCTTCAAAGAGCCCATCTTAACAGGAGTTCCAGGTACAAGCTGAAAAATAGCTGAATTTAGATTGGAAACCTTTTCACATTTTTGTGGAACAATTATGCCTTCTGCATGCAATGATGTAGGATACTAGAAGCAATCTCAGATACTTACCAGTATGTGATTAAGTAGTTTTCCATAGAGTGGCTAATTGCGTGGCTGGTCTGTGATTCCACTTGTGTTTCCATAAATTCTTCCACATTGCCCTGTGGAGGGAAATACCTAAAAGAAGCTCTTCCTGTGCTGCCATCACACTGATGGAGAGGCTTTGACTTGTGGATCAGATCTGACATATATAAATACTGTGACCTCTTCTTTCCTCTTTTGACTCTACAGAGATATACATCATCTAAGAAATGTTGGTTTTGGCTGCTGTACCTTATGCTATTAGTCCCATGTTTCAAGGAAAACACATTGCGCATATTAGTGAGTAAACAGTACTCACTAATGGTTCTTGATTGCCAGAATTCAACCTGCTGCTGAAAGTGCTTTTTGCCACTTTGTCACGCCGTGCTGGTGAGAATGATGTCTTGTCATAGGCCTATATTGAATAGTTTCATTGCACACTGACCATATAACTGCTGGTGAAGTGCTTGTTTATGACTGCATGAAATGAAATGATGTTCACTTCTCTGTGAACAGCCCTGTGAAAAATGTCACTGGAAGTGTTTATGTGAGAACGAATAGACTGGGCTCAGGGACTGGCAGAGTGTAAGAAGGGTGAATATCAGGAGAATGGATCACACTGTCTGATATAGACAGATATTATGATGGGGTTTCTGAGCATCTGCATGTGGCAACCATTTCTCCTGTAGTCTTCCTTCCTTTAAATCCTCATCCCACCCCCTTGTGGAGAGGAACTGTTAAGGCTGGGGTGGGACACCATTTGTAAGAACATACAAATGCTCAGACAAGGGTTTTGGATGTTAATAATAGTGTTGCCTGAGTAAATGGACCAAGATTCACCCCTCATACTCAGCTCTCTCCTCCCTTCTGAAGGTTTACTCAGTGCTTGCAGTCAGTGTCCTTTATCTTCCTATTCTCTGCCTCCTGTTTCCTTTCATACCTGACACTCATTTGAAAAAGCCTGCATATACAGACACTGAAACTGTTTATCTTGGTCGAGTGAGCATTACCTATGCTGTTCAGACTTTTGCCTTAAGTCTTTTTTGTCTCCTTTTTTTGAAATTAACTTATTTCCTTGAGTCTTGTTTCTTAACTTTTTATCCAGATATTAAATTTATAACAATCAACTGTGCCCTGTAACCTTTTTCTTTCCCAGCCTCAGTTTTTGTGAATACTTTTTTTTTTTTTAATTATTAATTGTAGTTCTTTTTAATTCTCCCTTTGGGGAATTCATGAACCTGGTTTTGGAGGTCAGTGGCATGGGACAGTTTATACCTAATTGTTCAGCAAATACATTTTCAGGTTAAATTGTGGTTCCATACTAGAGAAGAGAGACCTGGTAGCGCTGTAACAGTAATCTCTAAAGATGAGCTGAAATTCATCTATTCCTGCATGAACTTTCTGTAGATTTATAATAAATTCGGCTAAGCTGAATGACCTCCCAAGACCAGGGCCAAAAGAAATGCATGGAACTTTCCTGGTCCCTTCAATGTTTAAAGGGTTTTAAAAGAATCTAGTTAAATGTGATTCTTTCTGTGTGTTCTGGCTTGGGAGTTTAGTGTGCCCCCCTTGCTCAGTTTTGTGCAAAGGGAAGGCGGACGGAGGAAAGTATATTTTACCCGCCAAGGCAAAAAATGGTCCATTGGATAATACTTGTGAGTATGTTGTGGTGTATGAAGGTATCCTCCTGAAAATTCCTATAAATTTATTTAACAACCTCACTTGAAAAACTTGGGAACCCTAAAGTAAAAATACACAAAAGCTTTCAGTCTGTAGAGCTGCTGGATTTGGCCTGTGAGCTTGGCACATTCCTGTGGACCTACCTCCCCTCATCAGGGAAATAGAGTTGTATGGATAGTGCTGAATCACATAGGAGAGCCAGGAATTAGCAATAAAATGAAACTTGCATCCAAGTTTCTGTGAGTGAAATGATACAGTTCCTTTCCAATAGATGAGTCTACCGAAGCATTGAGGTTGTCCACATATTTTGTCAGCTTTATCATCGAAATATCAACAGCTCAGAAAAACAAATCAGAGTAAATACATTTTTCTTCATTTGAATTCTGTAAATTATTCACAGCTGTTACGTCACCTGTGAAGTGAGAATATTCTGTAAAAGGAGAGAAAACTTCATGGCCTAATGTTGAGTTCTTACATATTCTTCCAGCAACGGCCTATTGCAGTGTCTTCTGCATATGTGGAGGGGCCTGAATTTCCCCCTGCTGAACTCCCAGAGCTGCAGTAAGTCTGGGCTTGTTGGATATGTATCTTAGATATGTTTTATACTGCTGTGAACATGAAGCTTGATGGTGCTTACAGACTTCTGGGCAAACACTCTGTGTCTCTGTAATCTCTGGGCATTGGACGTTCCAGAAATATTATCAAAATCCTGTGCCATTGTGAGAATTATGGGATTTGAAAACATATGCTTGCATTAGCAACCAAGTTTATCAGCCCTGTGGCTTTCTCTAATGTAAATGAGTGAAGCTGTGATTGAACTTTCCTTTATTCCAAATTGTTTAGAAGGCTCTACAGCTATTAAGAAGGGTTTCAATAAAACTGTATGATAGCATGCATTTAGAACTGTTTTCCTGTTATGCTTCTGATGCCTTCAGTTACATTTGGGTCACATATACAGGTTTTCCTCATTACCACATGGGACAAAATCTACATTCCTATAAAGCAATAAAGACAAAACCAAAAAACTGGTCTTGCTTCCAGAAGCTGAAGATGTCAAAAAAAAACCCCAAACCAACCCAAACCAAAAAACAACAAAACAAACCAAAACCCCAAACCAAAATAAAACCAAAACCAACCAAAACCCAAACCAAACACTTATGCCTTCTAATGGAATATTGAGTTGGCAGTGCTGCTGCTGTTCTCATATACCAAGATATGTAACGCATGCTTCAGCAGAAAGCAACAGTGTTTAGTTTACAGAGTGTACACCCAGACTTCTCGAAGAAATCCAGTAACCATAGCAAAGAGGCAGACTGAGAGGATCCCCTAATGAGTGAATATATCCAAGACTTTTAGTTTTCCATCTGTGGTTTTGACAAATAGATGTGAGCTGTTTTGCCAGCAGATATCACTATGTGTGTCTAAATTACAAGTGAGAATGAGAGAGAAAAAGCATTTCTCATAAATGACAGGCAGATTTAGGAATGCCTGCTGGAGTATATGAGCACTATTAGGTACATTTTAAATTCTGTTGTCAGCCTCGATTATGAGGTTGTTTCACTTCAAAGTAAATTAAGACATAATTTGTCACCTCCCTATGTTCTCTTTTTTCATTACACTTTTTCTGTTTTATTTGGTTGTTTTTTTTTTTTTTTTTTTAATATCTTGCTTGACCATGGCCCCTAAAACAACATAAAAGCCTTTAACTATCTGAATTGAACTGCTGTGGCCTTTCTAGTTAAAAAGAACTCCTGGATTTATTTTGGTCACTTTATTTTCTCTCTTCTGCAGGCAAAGAGCTGCGATAATCAAATTGCATTGTCATTTAAATCTTTCTTCTAAAATATTTTGATATGTAGAAAATTGATTAACTGGAATGTAGTATATACACTAAAGAAAACTTTGTTGAAATCCAGAGGGCCATTTCTGTTCATTTGATAAATGTATTAGTTTCTTTGGTTTCCTGAATTACCAGGTAAAGGGCAACATTTTCCAGATCTAACTAATTTCACTGAAACATATGAAAGACAAACACCAGAAGTCAAATCTAACATATTCTTCCCATGGGCCTTAAAAAAAACACCCCAAACTCTGTATTTTGAAAAGCTAAAGTAAGAGTTCAAAATTTAATGGATGATTCATGTGAGATATATGAACTGAACAACACATCAAGCTGTTGTACCGATTGAAATGGCCTGGGTTTTCTCAGCATTGTTACAGAAAAAAAAAAGGGGTGAAAAAAATAGACTGCTCTTTTGTTCCATCTACATGAGCATCATAGTATCTTGGGCTTGCAACAAAGCAGACCCTTTGGGTTGAGCTTTCTGTGTGAGGGTGAAGGCATTTAGCCTCATGGCTACAGAGACAAATTTACCTTCCTCTCTCTTCCAGGCATAAAGGAACTGAGGGTTGGACAGGGTCTGTAGGAAGAGGATGCTGCTCAGCACTGGTGACTCTCTGAAGTCTTTACTCACAGTGGCAACCCAGTTGCTTCCACAGCTGCAGCTCTGTGGTCATATGTTATTCCTCCATAAACCTATTCCCTCCTGCTGCCACTTTCCTGGATGTGAAACACAGCAGAAGGCTATGGTCCCATCCTAAGGAAATTCTCAGATGTGTGGACAACTGCTTTACAGACTCCTGATCTCACAGTCACAGCAAAAGGTCCTGCTGGGGTTTGCAAGTGTGAGGCATACAGCAGCCTCAGCAGTCAGGTAGCAGGAAGAAAAAGGATTTTTGTAACTAAGAGAAATATCAATTCCCAGATGTGATCACAGTACATTTCTTACTGAAGGTAATTAATATGGAAGTAATGTTCCCATGTCTGAGAGGGTAGAATGTAAACTCAGAAAAAAATCACAGCTATTTTTCTTTTTCCTTTTTTTTTTTTGGTTTTGAGCAACACCAATTTTAATGTAAATGTAAATGTTCCCACCTGGACAAATAAGAATCTTTAATTTAATAATCTGTGTGAGATACATTCCAGTCCCTAAAAAATATTAACCATTACCTCTTGATGTACAAAAGATCCTTCTTGCCCTTGTCAGTCACATTTATTTCAGTCCAGACAAAATAGCTCCTAGGTGATGCAGGAAGAAACAATGGTGTCTGAGTGCCTACTGGAGAATATTCAGATCTTGAACTTTTTTTCTTTTTTTTTTTTTTTTTTTTTTTGTGCTGGAGTTGAATTTGATGTGATAGATCCGGAAAAATGTAGAGCTGACAGTCTATATACACAACCAGGTTTTTAGTCTGTATGGATAATGAGACCAGAGCACCCAGCCCCTTTTTTCATGTCTCTGTCAATTTAAAGTGCATTTTAAAATGAACAGTGGGGTTATTTGGGTCTATTAATTACAGTAATTGCTTCCTGTGTGGAAACCACATGTGAAAGAGATGTGAAAGGCGCGTGTGTGTGAGAGAGAATGCTGGCGTGTGTGAGGCTGGTGCGATTCCCCTTTGAAGATTTTTTTTTTAATCCCTAGAGAGGGAGCTTGTAATGAGCAACAACATTTACACTGAAGACTTCAATGCTCCTTGTTGCGCCATGGCTGCCTTGCCTTTCACATGGAGATTAAAGCCAGTGGTTGAAACTGCTCCTCCTTTTCCCATGTGGCTGATATAAATTCTACATCAAATAGAAAGGAGGAAGGGCAGGTTTGGCTGTCAGCAAAAAATTGAAGGAAAGGTCTGACAGCAGTAGAAGCAGGGCCTCAGCTCTCATTAATCTGGAGGGCACCCGAAGAGTAAAAACAAAACCTTGGGAAGATGCCTACTGTGCCCTTTATACAAAGACCCTGTGGCTGGCATAATAAGAAGAGCTGAGGTGATGAATACACAGAAAAATGCTTTTCAGAAGGCTTGCCTTCAGATAGATGTAATGGGAAATGTGTGCAGATTTTGATAGTTCCTATAAAACTTGAATGCTGCAGTTTGTGCATTATGAAAGTACAATAATGAATCTGTAGGTCAGTTTCTAACCTGTTTTCTATTACAAGTCTCTGTCTTTTAACTTTAACAAGGAAGCCTTCTTTCTGTCAGATTATGGTATTTTTCCCTAGCCCAGAATGGTGCCAGAGGAAAATTCTTTGTGGAAAGTTTAGGCTTAATCTTGAACTTTGCAGAATGTTATTTCTCCCTTTATGTCTCCTTTTGGTGCTGTGATACATCTCAAATATGGCTCAGCCTATGTGCTTCCCTACATTTCCCCCATGGGATCAGCTTAGTTTGGAGAAAAGAGGGGAGAGATTGAAAAATATTCAGCAACAAATCGTGATAGAGGGCAGCCAGACAGTGTGCCTTTCTTGAATTAGGGAAGAGATATGCTAGGAAGAGAGACAGCAGATCTCCCAAGATATCCAAGAGCAGATACTTAGCCCTTAAGCTGTGTAGACAGTTTGTGAAGACTGGGTGCAGACATAAATCACTCCTTAAAGACATTAGTAATCGTAGGTTTTTTTGTCAGTCTCTCAGCTTGATTTTAGAAATATTTGCATATTCTTAGTTCTGTTGTGTGGTGTTGCTCATTTTTTGTTTGTTTGGGGGTTTTTTTTGTTTTGTTTTAGTTGGTTGGTTGGTTTGTTGGGTTCTTTTGTGTGCAGGTGCTGCTCTCTGATCCTCTGTGTGGTAGATGAGTAGCAGAGACTGTTATGATTTACCTTGAGATATAAAAGCAAGAGGTGTAGAGTCAGCACAAAAGCTTTGAGCTACCTCTTAGTTTGGGATGGCTGCTGTGCATGAATATGGCAAAGCTTACTCTTTTGACACCTGTGACAATATGTGGTCAGAAATCAGCGTTTTAAATCTAATCAATGTTGCTTCTCCTTCTTTCTTTTTTGGGCAAATGATTATAGTTGTTAATGCTGGTCCTTTTACTCTTTCTCACCCAAGCTGAAGATATATGTAAAGACTACAAAGTTTAGAGACAAGTCTATGAAACATAACTCTCTTTGTAAATTAAGCTAGAAATTTGAACCACCATATAAAATTATTAAAAATGTTTTAGGCTGGAGAAAACTTGGGGTCTATTTGAACGTAGAGGAACCCAGGTTGCACATCAGAGAAGAATTGTGCCAGCAGTGAAACCCAAGTAAGACGAAATCACATATGCTCTTTCAAAAACCCCGTGGCTACCTCATATTTTTTATTGTCTTATTAGTTAAACTATTTCAGACTTTTGCCAGAGTTTAACTACAGGGGTGATGATATTTGAGTCTCTACGACTTTCGATGAACAATGGGTGGCTCCTTTGAAGCCACTCCTTTAGTACCATACATGAACATTAAGAATCCAACTGGACCAAATGAAGAAATAGCTTGGATTAAGACTGGGAATAGTGGCCCTCTCCTTCTTTTGTCAGGAGGTGAATTTTGTAGTTCTGTCTAATGTTCATTCAGTGAAATCGAGAGCAATCTTTAATTCTTTTGTGCATCTTGTTTGTGCACCACTCGATGGGTCAGATTTCTTACAGCAATTTTCTTGTGGCAAGAACTGAGGCAACTTTGTTTTTACCTGGCTTGGTCACCAGAATTAGGAGACTGAGCTGGGTTTTGTGATGTGAGTATTCCAGGGGAGAAATAATTCGGGCAGACACTGTCATGTTAGGGCACTAATACATGAAAGTATAAAGTTCTTGTGAGCTCATTAAGTGCTGGGTAGTGGAAAAAGTATGTCAGAAAGAGATTCATCTGACAGGGAATCTGTGATTGTTTGTTCCAAGTGGTTTGGGTGATAGTGAAAAACAAAATATTTTCTTCCTGAAACTTTTAATTGTCTTGAAATACTGCATATTTGATGTATTTTTGTGATGACCAAGTAATGTACACAAACCTTAGTAGGGTAATATTTGATGAAAATTAAATAGTTGAATTAATTCTTTTAAATGCATCATTCAAAATAATGTCATCAATCAAATGTATAAATACAGTAGCTTCTGTAAGTAAACTGCATCAGCATAATTACTTGCTATGATTTTTTAAAAATTTTCTTTATTAATTAAGAAAAAAAAGCTGCTGTATGAGTTATTTTATATTTAGGTATGATTAAATTCCTCATAGTATCAGGGAATATTAAAGGGTAATTATATTTGAGTTTAAAATGGATTGATTGCTCATTTCTGAGAGAACACCAATGCACAGACAAACTGCACAGAAATATGATGTCAGTAATATCATACTAGTGTACAGATTTTAAAGATAAATTTCCATCTGGCAAGCAGATATTCAGGGAGGTAATGCTGTTAATGCAGCTTTCACACAGATGAAGTTTCTAAGGGATAATAGCTGGCTTGAAGCTTCATTTTTACTACTCACAGTTGGCAAGCGTAAACATACTCTTGATGTGTCTTAAGGAAATCAAGTGCAAACAATTGACAAGGAAAAAGCTAAGTTTCCTTTCTTGTCCCACTCAAAGTCTGGACTGCTCAGACAATCCTTCTAGAGAACAAGAGCCAACCAGAAAAACAAAAGAAATTCCAAAACTGACAGCTACAAACCAAGAAGAAAACATGATCTGTAAAGACTTCAATGGAAACTTCAATATGCTCAACAAACATCAGTTAAATTAACCCCTGTGAGGAAGGATAAAATATAAAAACCTCATCTACAAATGAGAAAGCAGGAAGAAAGCCTGAGTCTACCAAAATTATATCCCTGCTGACATCAGTGGTCTTTTGAGAAGGCTTTCCTCTGCTCTGTGCAAGGTTAGGGCTAATGAATTCCACAAGATGCAGAAGAGAGATGGGCCCTCTTCTGTTCTTCACCATAATACTAAGCTAGTGTTATACAAGGTAAGATATGGAATAACACAGGTGTTCACTGTGAAACACCTTGAGTCTGATTCACTAATGTACATGCCTTTGATAAACATGGATAATAATACTCTGTTACTATAGTACCATTTGACTTGAGCTATTCAAGAATTATTTACAAAAGACATACGGCATATTTCATGAGAGAAGAAAAGGGAACAAAAAAAAAGAAAAAAGTAAATGTACTATAATTTGAAGTTGTCTTTTCTCATGAACTGCTACTGGTAAATTTAAGTAAATATAAAATTTCTATGAAGAAATAGAGCTGGTTGAGAGATGTAATTTCAAACTAGAACGGTAGCTGAATTTTCTTAGTTGAGCTAAAATGAAGTGTCAGTCTTGGAATTGTCAGTCTCAGAATTTTATTTAGAAGCAAAATTTAAATATAAACAATGGTATTAAAATATGTTCAATTCTATTGAAATTTTCCATATAAAATGGTGAAGAAATCAAGATGTTAAAGTAAAATACTTTTACATTATTCATCCCTATTTCGTAAAGGGAGAATGATTTCCTCAAAGTATGTGATTATGTCACTGATTTTTATAATGCTTCAACTTCATAGTTTAAGGACTAGATTTAACTGACACGTATTTCGTCACAAGAAAGCATGCAGCTACTGATTCATAAGAACCAACGGACCTTGTCTTTGAAGGCCACCTATAAAAGTGCTCATTAGGTATGTTCCAGGCTGCCCATGAGATCACTTGAGATTAAATAGTTTAAGAAAATAGGGTTTGTTGTCTTTGCTGCTAACAGGAGTTACACAAATGTATCAGGGACAGAGTGGGTGTTGCGGATATTTTCTTATTTACATTCAACATTGCCTCTCCAATGACCACTGTAGATTTGTTCTCTGTTTTGTAGAAGGCTGCAAAATACACCAATTGGCTCACCGTGGTTCCCTGAAATGAAGGCTTGTTTTAAAAGGGAACGAAACTGTAACTCAACCTGGTAAGTGTGGGAGACAGCTGTCTGCAATTCATAGTTTGAAATATTGTTTCAACAATTTTTTTGTTCCTTTTCTTAAATCAATTGTAGAATATTGCCTTTGTAGGACTTCAGGTTAAAACATTTCTTGTAACAGAAACTTGCAGAAAGTGAGGCTTGGAGATGGGGCGCCTGTTATTTTCTCAATCAGTTGCAAACTGGGATCTAAGTTCTAACAAATTCCCCTCTTCATTTGCAGATATTCTTGAGGAAATGCAATTACAATGAATTCAGAAATGTTGGCTTTTTAAAACTGATGCCAAGCTAAAAGAGATGTGCTAGTCTGTGGCAGTGGTGTGGCTCTGTATTTGGCTCTAGTGAGACAGGATATTGTGCTTCAGGGTCACGTATAAATCCACGTCAGATCTGGATCATTTTGCTTGATGTGCAATGAAGCCTATGTCCTTCATCATAAATGTCCTTCATCTCTATGCTGTGGGAATTAACTGACACTTGTAAACCAAATCTAAAATTGGGTTCAGCATGTGTTGTCACAGTACTTCAGGCATGACTTTGAAGTTCTATTATATTCCTTCTGGTTAGACCTGGGGCATCCCATCCTCTGCCACATGCAGACTCAGCCTTGTGCAAGCAAAGCATCTTCTAGGAGTGCCAGAGAGCATTTGGTGAGAGCAAACAGTGGCATAGTGCAAGAGGGCCTTTGGTAATTATACTGAGCAGCTGTTAACAGGGAAGCAGCCAGGGAGGGAGGCAGACAGGCATCTGCAATTTGGACAATGGCAAAAAGGGAATTAGTTTGAAACAGCCAATCCAGAAAACTTTGTAGCTGAGAAATGAGCTTCTAAATGAAAGAAAGGAGGAACAAACAGAGATTATTTCCTTTATGTCAAACATGGTAAGACTGGCTGAGATGGAAAGGCCAGGCTGAGTTATTAAGTCAGAAAACACAGCTATGTGGCAATGCAGATGGTCAGCAGGCTGGGTACTGGAGTCAAAAGTGATTGGCCTATTTGGAATTACTTGTCTAATTTTAGCTAGCCAAATTTCAGTGTTTTGCCCCAAAGCCCATTTGTTTTTGTATTCACCTACGGAATTACTGCAGGACATAAAGCTCTGAGTTCAACAAATTTTGGATCAATAAGGGCTTGATTCATCAGTATTTGACAGATTAAGTAATTTCTTAATACACATCTTTTAGACCCCAAGATTTCCTATGGTCTTGCATAATAAACTGTTTGTGAAAATAGCAATAAATTTGTCTCTCTAAGTCACTCTTTAAAGCTGGGAACAAGTATAACATTTATTAATGTGGTAGCATTTGCAGTTAAAAATAGCTATCCTGTTTTCATACAGAGAGTGTACTTTCAGACTGACTTTCTCCACCTCTGTAGATATAGGTAAGGTAACAGAATCAGTATGAATATGTGATAGAAATAGCATTCTTTGTGTAGGAATGAAGTTTATTTGCAACATATTTTGCAAAGGAAAAAATCTGAAAATTTTGGTTTCATTCCTACCTTTTTGAGCATCTTATTTTGGGTTTTGAGTGTTTAGCTACCTGTTCTAATTGCAACAAGCCTTATCTGAAATGTGCAGTCCAGTGGTATTCATGTAAATACATTATACAAATAGGCAATGTTAATATAATTTGCAAAATCAAATACCAACACAGCTTTAGCACTCAGCAATTAAACTATACTCAGTGAAGTGCTTAACTTTCTTTGCATTGAATACTGTGGTCTAGCATGGACACCTGAGGTACCAGTTTTGTAGATGTCTTTGCACAGAACTCTGCAGTGAAATTGCTGAGTTTGCTGCTTGCAGTGTTATGAACGACAGTTAAACTTTGTAACGTAGACATTTAATTTTCATAGCACTTACCAGAATTGATTATTATTTATTTGGAAATATCAGCCACGTGGTGTTATTTGATTTAGGGATCAGTCTGTGTAATTTATTACCTCTGAATATCCCTTGACTCCCTAGGAAGTATCTTATTTAATACCACTTTCTTGATTAGCTGATTCCTGATTACATTTAATATACTGTTTATTTCATTTGCTGTATATGTTTATTTCATTTTGGTTTAGTTTTGTTTGAATATTTCAGGCTATGTACCACATCCGTTAGCTTTGAAAATAATGAAACTGATGCAACATAGAAGAAAGATTTAAGATCACTATGGGCTTCAATCTGTAAGAGGTTGAGGAATCTCTTTTATATCAGTAGAAGAACATTATGAGCTCTCACAAAAATATCACCAACCTGTGTATGGAGGGTGGTGGTAGGGAAGGTTGATGGCTGGGAAGAAAGAGGGGGAGACTTAAGGGAAAAAGGATTCCACAGAAAGGATTTAATTGCATTGGAATTAACTCTAGATCATTCAACAAAACTGAAACAAAATTAATTATAAAGCATTTGTTTTGAAGAATCTGAGCCAGAAAAAAAGCACAATGCTGCCAAATGATATTTAATAATTGCATTCAACAATTAAAAAAAGAACACCTTGGGACTCTTAGCAGGTCGTTGAAACCAACTGCTCTTTTGAGGAAGTATGTCCCAGATTAAATTACAAAGGCTGTCTCATGTTCTGTATTATATTATACCAATAAAAGCAAAATAAAGAGATTTAATTGGCGATCACAAACTTTCTAAGAGAGGGCAGAGTAGAGTTTTAATGCTGAGTTACTCAACTATCTGTTACATTGGTTTTACCAAACCTGAGTCTCATGTTTTCTACAACGCTGGGAAAAACTTCTTTTCTTGAACAATTTCACATTTCCTGGATCTGCTCACATCTTCTAAGTGGTGACGTGTCTTAGAAAGCAGAGCAACAGAGAGAATGATAGTTCTTGAGAGAGCTGAAAAAAACACAAGAAAACCTTTTCAAAGGGAGAAAAGGATGTGTTTACCTTTTGCTTAGGCTTCAGCCACATCTAGATACAGCTTTGTGTGCTTAATTGTAACTGAAGAGCCTAGGGGAGAGTCATCCCACTCATTAATTCCCAATATTATTGCCTCCTTGAATCATTTGCTTCAAGGAAGTGCAAGGCAGTGCCACCAAAGCTTCCAAAACCAGGTCTGGCAGGTCCTGGCAGCATCGTTTTGGGTTCTGGAAAATGAAATCTTCAATGATACTGGTATGTGCTGCCAAATGTCTCTAGCTCTAGGACAGTATATTCACACACAACACAACTCTTCCCTGAAAATTTGTGGGCGCATATTCACTGCTAACTAATTTTTGGCATCACTTTAACATATGTTGATTTGAAGGATAAAGGTTTCTGAGATGTTTTGTGTGGAATGTTCAAATGTAGTCACAAATGAGGAAAAAGTAAACCGGAATGGACAATTCTGTGTTTGATTTCAGCTGCCCCACAGTTGCTAGCATGTTGTTTGGTTTTTTTGTATGTTTGTTTGGTTGGTTTGGTTTGTTGCTTTTTGGTTTTGGCTTTTGTTTGTTTGTTTTTATTTTTTTCCAACAGTGTTTTAATCAAGAAGTGAAATTCATTCTGGGTTTATCTTAACATTTCTGATTTTTCTGCCTTAACATAGGTAGTTTCTTGACCTGTTTGAGACTCCCACTGGTAGAAGTTCCTCTTGGGAATGTTTCAGCAGCAAAACTACTTTCTTTTCAAGCTTCTTTTCTGTTTTGCCTCACTTAAAACTGGCAGGGATATGGCTGGAAGTGTTCATCAATTTTAAAAGGGCTACAGATGACAAAGTTAGGTAGAACAGCTGATGTGAACCATGTGATACCTGGTGCAGTGCTTCCTAGTAAAAACAAATGCGTGTCTCAAATTTTTCGGTGTTAGATTTATGATTTTTCTACAGTCACAAGTGATGAAAATCTACCTAAGATTCTTGCAAATGTTTCTTGACAATACATAATATGAAGGGTATGCTGTGAGTGGAACAATGTGGAGTATGGAAAGATTAACTTTGCACTTCAGAATCTGAGCCTCTTAATGCTCTCCTAACAGCTGTCACAGGAATTATACTCATGGGCACTCTTCTCCCACTGTATTTTCTCTGTGGGGAAATTTGTAGTCTCTCTTCCAGATTTTAGTGGAAGAGAAGCCAGTGCTGACTGTCCTGATTTTGCTGTTACATACAGGCATTAAGTCTTTGTTCAAATCAGGAGCTCTCCTTAAATGAAGATGGATTTGGCAGACTCTCACAGGTTTTACAGCTGTCTTTTGTAGCAATATTGTCAGAATCTTCATGACAATAAAGGCATAAAGGTGAAAAGGATTGGAGCTAAAAATTCACAGCCAGGCTGATTATTTGTTAGTGACACCTAAGTCAGTACCCACAGCCCAGCTGGGAAAGGCCGTGGGTTTTCTAGAGGCCTACAACAAGCTTTCTCCCTTAAGCCCACATAATTATTATTCATTTTTCCCCCTACAAATTTCGTTTCATGGATCAGAAAGAAATAAAAGCAAAATAAAACTGGGAACTGAAGAATGAAATGGAGAAGCAGAAGAAAGCATTTGGGTTGTAGCTTGATGTTTGGACTTGCTTTCCAGAAAAGCAGCATTGCCCTGCTACACGTAGGGGACCTAAGGCTTCTGTCTGGCTTTCTGCCACACCACAGGCAGCGCAGAGGTAATGTTTTAAGGATATCTTAAAAAGCTATAACTACTTAGAAAGCTGGGTCATTCTTGCATATCTCAAACTATGCCAGTCCCTTGGAGCAGGCTTAGACAGAGCCCACATGGCTTCCTCCAAGAAGTGCCAGCCCTTACTGCTGTGTGTACATACTGACCATGATCATCAAGTACTGCTGTACAACTGCTAGATATCAATCCCTATGAATAAATCTTATACTGTGACCATTGTAATGGTTATAAAGTAGTTGTGTAGAGAAAGTAACACTACATCACTGGGGTTTTGCTTTTGAATGTGCTCTCAAAGATATAATTAAAAACACCAAGTGCTCATTTCAAAGCCAAGGTTTGTAAGTGATGGGTCTGGCATCATGCCTATTGCAGGAAGGCTAATTACACCATAAATTAAACGTGTGGGTTTTCTTTGTTTCTAACCAAACATTATGACCTTTAATAAAATTGTTTTTACAACCAGCTGTCAATAAATCATCCAGGAAAGCTAGTGAGAAATGTTTTGTGAGCACTCCACTTCTGTGAATTTCATTAGCTGCAGTTCATTTTGGCTTTGTGAGCTATGATGGTTTTTAAATCTCAAATTAAAAGCCCCGAACCATAAAAACTAATTCAAGGACATTAGCATCACAGTCTCTGGAATCAAGCCTCTCTAATTGCAGAAATTAGTCAAGATTGTATAACGATCAGGAGGTCATTAAAAAAAAAAAGAATAATGCATAGGCTGTGCTTGATTCAGCCACAGCAGCTTCAGAAAAGCATTTTTTAATATACTCTTAATGACAGAAAAAAGTCTCCACGTACGTTGATTTCAAAGCACTGTAAAAGCTTTTAACCTTGTGTTTTGGTTTCTCAGACCTATTTTCTTAGGCACATGAAACTTTTGAGTTTGGACATGTACAAGAGGCTATGTTGCACCATTGTGTATGTAGTGGTGAAGTATGAGGTACCATCAGCAGGCTTTACTTCCGGAGCTCTTTTTAGTTTGCATTCTTAAGGTTCCTGTACTACTTCATGATAGTTACAAATATTTGTAGGAAATATACTATACTATTTGATTTGTGACTGTAAGATGGACATATTTTAAAGCTAGGCATTTTTATTAGATCAGTACCAGAAAACAAAGTTGTTAACGTTCTACTCCTCTGCCTCATAAACCTCTTCAAGGTAGAAGAGTTGTTTATTTTGTGTTATAGAAACATTTAGAAAGCCCATAAGTTTGAATCTGATAAGACAAGCTAGCAATCCTTATTTTCAGCTGCTTTTTGGAATTGCTGATTTCCTCACATTTCTGTTTTTCTCTCCATAAATATTGGCATGAACATTTCAAGTCCTTCTTTCATATTCACTGTTCATCTGACTTTCCATAGCTCATTTGTGTGGATACATATCATGAAAGCCAGATACGCCTTGCTGAACCATGCATAAATTCCATGACTTTTATATACAGAGTTGCTGACATCTCATACAGATGTCTCAGTTCTACCACGTGGTGTATATTTAGAAGGTTCCCCAGGAGTTCATCTGTAAATTGTGCCCGCTCCTATCATATTTTGTTTCAGGGAGCCTAAAATTAATATTTAATTGGAAATAGTACATACTTTTTAGAAGTAAATTTTTAAAATTCACCTTGTTCCCTATACTCTCCTTCTTCCAGACTTCTTTCCTCTTATCTGTATGATGTCACAAGCATTTGTGCTTTGTTTGAATGAAAGGTCTTTCGGAAAAAGTAAAAAGATTTTGAGTCTTTACAGACCATTGCAGGTTCCCCAAGTAGCCTGCTGTGTGTCCTGGGTCATCTGTTGATGTGTATGGGAAGCTTTGAGACACCTGCAGCCCTAATTTATTAACTCTTCTGAATCTTAATGTGAGATATCAATATTCATACATAATTTTGTTCTTTGGATCTCAAAGGTTTGTTCCATTCACTTATTTTTTGCCATACTTGTGCACACAGTCAAAAATAGCCCTTCAAACCCAAACACCACAGTATTATTATTCACGTTGTTCCCCAACTTCCAGCCCTATGTATACCAAATGTCTAAATGAAGACATATGCCTACACATATTTATCTATGGCATGGTGATGGAAATGTCATTTTTGTTACATAACTTGATCTTAAAAATGGCTTCCCTTAGTGTGCTAGACTTCTGTTTTCTGAAAAAAACAACTTTATGTTTATTCCTTATATTTGGTCTTCAGTGAGACTATTATATCTATTCTGATGATCTTTAATGAATTTCAATAATTATGGTGGTTTTTTTCCTCAAGCACTTGCCTGTCTGATATGTAACTGTTACATAAAAGCCTTGACAAAACAGTTTGAACTAACTCCCTAGGCCAATTAAATACTGAAATATAAACTTTGAACTTTATTGTAAGTAGAAGAAATCATTTACAAATTAATTCTGAAAGCAAGATGTAGGCTACTGATGAGGGCAAGAAGAATTAAAATGTGTAAATATCAGTTACTTGAACTCCATGAAATATGCACACACAGAGAGACTTGCGTGTGAACACATGCCTACTGTTAAACTTGATCTGGACTTTTTCCTTCTGGCTTCATTAATCAACTGGCCAGTTAATCTGAAATATTTCACTTCAGATTCACAGATCTGTTTTATGTAAATAAATTTTTCAGCTTTTTTTTTTTTTTTGTGTTTTTTCAATATTACTTGGCTTGCCCTTGCACTATTCTTGTATGTTTAAGGTTGGAAAAAAAAGTAAATTACAGACCCCTGTGGACTGATGTTACACAAGAAGAGACATGTTTTCCCTTTTTCTCAGGTCACACACTGTTTTTAAACTGAATGCAGTGAGTCAAATAAAACGCTTTAAACAAAATACCAGTTTCATGTAATAGTAGGCATATCTTTCTTTAATCATGTTTATCCCATGCAGAAGCCATAGACACTTTGGATGATTAGCTCCTGCGTAGTTCCTATTAAGTACTAATTTGAATTGGCATAACTTTATCCATATGGAATATGCATCCTAAGCATCAGGATTACCTTGGTGAGCAGTATATAGTTTTCACAAGTTCTCTACCTAGTGGTCTATTAATATGCCTTATGATCTACTTATTTATTCATTTTTTAAAATAACAAGCTCACTTTTCCAAAGGTACCAAGCAAAAAATACTTTTTGGAAAATATTTTTTTTTAAAGTATTGATTTAACAGATATTCCCACAAAGTGACTGCTCTCTGTGCATGTTTTCACCATGCGTGAAAATAGAAATTCGCAACTGAGAGAAGTGTGTCACTTTGTATGACTCTTGCTCTGTGATATGACTTGCTTGTTAGGATTTCATATCAAATTACTACTCTTTTTTTTTAACCTTCCCTTTTTCTTAATCACTTTAGCATTAGCAGAACTACTCCTTTCATTATAATTGATTTTTTCCTACTGTTTGGCTTTGTCTTGTAGCAAGACACAGAAAGTTCCTAGAAGAGACAGTATACATACTAATTATATCAATAGAAGGCAACATCTGAGGGAGACAAAAATGTAAGGACTTGGCAGCTGAAACATTTCTGTACAAATTGGCACAGGAGTTTTTAAGTCTGGATTTCAGGCTTTACCTGAGGCCTGGTACCAGGAGTGGAGAAAATCATCACTTTTACTCAGTACATGATTCCTGATGCCCCTGTGTCATCACAGTTATCAATTTTAAAGATGTTTCCAAGAGATTTTTCAGAGTTTCTGAACTGATGTCCTTTTAGTTAATTTTTACCTGTGCAGGCTATAAATGACAAGTATTACTTCAGTGGATAAAGTTTTTTTGTTACCGAGTGCATACCTGTTATTTATACATGCTCCGTTATTTGCCTTCCATTCCAAAGTGAAAGAAACAAGTTTTTTAGACCACTACAGAGTCCCTATATTGTGGGACTGCTCACGAATAGCCAAAATAGCAAACACATGTTTTTCACTAAATGTGAGGATGTTGGGTAGGTCAAGAAGGGATCTGTGGGTTAGCTCATTCCATTGTAAAGCAATGAAAGCCATAAAATATTATGAGCAAAAAGCCACCTGTTCCTGAATTAGTGCTTGCTGTCTACCTTTGTGGTTTAAATTCAATGTTTAGTATCTAGGCAGCCTGTTTTCCTTTTGTGCTGACTTACCCATGGTGTGTCAATTTGTGCAGTGCCTCCACAGTTGGCTCCATCTCAAAGCCTTTTGCAAAACATAAAAGCAGGTGCACATATGCACACATCCCTTCCTCTCCCAGGCACAACACACTAACATTACTCTTCTGTAAACAAAACAGAAAAATCAGGCAAGTGTCAGAAACTAAATTCAATACCAAAGTAATTTTCAGAATATTTTCAGAAAAGTGCATCTATCACAATGGTTGGCTGAGACAGCACTCCTTGATTTACTTCAGGTGGTGTATTGTACAAATGCAAATGTTTTCCAAGTAGCATCTCTCCTCTGGAAGCTTCATAGTCCTCCTTGGACAAAAGATGATGATCTTGATCTGCATAGGCTATTCAATCTGTTGTATTTGCTCAGTTAGCATCCAGCTTGGTGGTTTCTAAAGAATGACATTGGCATGTTATGCTGGTTTTTTCAGTAAGTCCTTGTTTTTTAAGATAATTTGGGCAACAGTTATTTTTAAGCACCTACCTGTGATACAGAAGTGAAAACTGCATTCATCCTTCCCTTCTCACATAGTCAGTAAAGAGAGAGAGAGAGAGTCCTCTGGGTGGTGATTCAAGTGGGCTGAAACATCATTTCTGGAGATTCTTCCCTTGACAAGACAGCTTGTCCAACAACCATGCAGCAAAGCTTGGGCCACGGTCCCTTTCAATGTTGTCTTATGAAAAACGTGAGTGCACGGCTCTCCAGCCTCCTTTTTGTGGTCATGGGATTCTATGTGCTAGGTCTCATGTAAATTTCTCTTGATATATCTGATGCAGTCACAACATCTGGACATGTAGCATTTGTAAGCAGCTCTCTGCCATTTCCACCACTGAAGGCACAGCTTAAAGCCATGGCCTTCATATCAAGGCTAGGGCATTGCAAATGCAGGTCTGTGAAAGGTGCAGGCTTTTGCAGTGGTACGTGTACACATTGGCTGAGGTTGTTGCATACAGGCTGGTTGTTCATCTCCACAAGAAAGTTTGCACCTACTATGCAAGGTTCTTGTCATTCATATTCTGGTGAACATGAGGAAAGAGCTTTATCTTCAGTAAAGGAAAAAAATCTAGCAATATTGTATGCTGGGTTTAAGGAATAACTATATTAAGACGTGTTATAAGTCATCCTCACTGTTAATATATATTTGCCAAGTAGTACAAAATTACCAGGAGAACTGCAGCTTCCCCGTGTTTTAGTAGTTTGGTGTTTTCACCTTTCTCTGTGTTTTGGTGGTGTCTTTTTTTTACACATTGTCTAAAATTTTCCTTCAGATTATGTAATAAATTTTAGTCTAGATCCAATTCTTCTTATTTGGTTAGTTTCAGCTTATTTAAACTCCAGGATTGTGGTGAATGATGCCTGTGCCCAAGACTACATCCCAAATAATGGCAGGACATGTCTCTACATGTTCAGCTTGAACCCCCTCTTCCCTCTCCCTTCTGGTGTGGGAGGGGGGAAGTCTTGGTGCCACTTAGTCTGGGTAAACAATCTCCCTGGGCCCGTTGGGGTAAACAAAGCACAAGCGACATGCTCGTGCTGGCTTTGTTTGAGGGTCATGCTCACCCTACAGTTGGTGAAACATCATTTCATTGGTTAATTGGTTTACCAAGGATGCTCACTGGACCAGTGTTCGTGTGGCAAATGTTAAATAGGCGTTGTTTTGGTAAACCAGTGCTCCTTGTTCCGTGCTCTGTGCTTGTACCTGTTCCCGTGTGCGTGCCCGTGTTTGCCTCGCGCCTTGCGCTGCCGAGAGATCCGCTTTTAACCGGGACTCGAACCGTCGTGTCCGAGTGCATCGCCGCAGATCGCCACTTTTGCCCAACTGACCGCTGAGCACACCGCCCGTCCTGGACCGCTACAGCCGCCCTGAGGTGGGGACATCGCTTCGGCAGGACCGACACCTCCCCGGCCGATCCTCGCGGATCGCGGAAAAGGTCTCCCCAGCCTCGCAGAGAAGCCGGTTTTGCCGTACCCTGCGACCGTACCAACAAGGCTTTTTCCCCTGGAACGGTAAGCTTGTTTCACAGCGCACCCTGTGAACTGACTTGCAAAAGCCTCCGAGGCTCACCGGCAGAGTTCCAGGACCCTTTTGTTCCGAGAGGAGCCGCAACCACGCGGCACAGCGCCACGCGGTCGGCGCCATTTCAATTGCTTTATTACAGTACATCCGTGCTACAGTTTCCGAAATACAAAACAGTATTAATAGAAGACCTTGTGAAGTTCTTCAGTTAGAGAGTAAGCTAAATATTCTTCATAGAGTTTCTGTAGTAGTTTGTGCCAAACTGCCTGTTTGTGGGCTTGCCGATCCGCAACAAGCACTCACCGCCCCACACCTCTTTCTGAGTTAGTTTCACTTTCTAAACGTCTAGATTTCCTCAAACTGTTTAAAACACCTGTGTGTATATATATATACCTATATATACATATATATACACACATATATATACATATATATACATTCTGCAGCACTGATTCTTTCCAACTGAATATTATGACCTGTAAATATCAATTGTAAATAACTTGTAATATAGCGTAAACAAATATTTATAAAACCTCTATAAATATCTCCGTCGCTTATTTTCGGCGAGAATTTACATTTCACATCAAGGATCAAGTAAGATACAACCAGTATCTTGCAAATCTATGCAAGCAAAGGAACAATAAGAAAGAGCTAGGAATGTTAAAAAAACGGAAAGCACTTGTGTCAATTTCTGTAAGAACTATGCACAGATTGACTAATGGACTTTAATGTCAGTATTTCAGAGCTACCTTATATGTTATGACTTGATTAGATATATCACGAGAAATTTGCACATGAGACCTAGCACATAGAATCCCATGACCACAAAAAGGAGGCTGGAGAGCTGTGCACTCACATTTTTCACAAGACAACACCAGAGAGAGAGTCTTGGGTGTGGCCAGCAGGAACAAGGAAGTTTTTGTGCCCCTGTACTCAGCACTGGTTAGGCAGCACCTCGAGTACTGTGTCCAGCTCTGGGCCCCTCAGTTTAAGGAGGACATTGAGATACTTGAATGTGTCCAGAGAAGGGCAATGAGGCTGGGGAGAGGCCTTGAACACAAACCCTACGAGGAGAGGCTGAGGAAGCTGGGATTGTTTAGCCTGGAGAAAAGCAGGCTCAGGGGAGACCTCATTGCTGTCTACAACTACCTGAAGGGAGGTTGTAGCCAGGAGGGGGTTGGTCTCTTCTCCCAGGCAACCAGCACCAGAACGAGAGGACACAGTCTCAAGCTGTGCCAGGGGAAGTTTAGGCTCAAGGTGAGGAGAAAGTTCTTCACGGAGAGAGTTGTTAGACGTTGGAATGTGCTGCCCAGGGAGGTGGTGGAGTCACCATCCCTGGAGGTGTTCAAGAGGGGATTGGGCATGGCACTTGGTGACATGGTTTAGTAGTCATGAGGTCTTGGGTGACAGGTTCGACTTGATGATCCTTGAGGTCTTTTCTGTGATTCTGTGATTCTATGACTGCTATCAGAAAAACCTCAGAAAACTCCTAAAATAATGGTAATAATAACTACCAAAAATCACAAAAATATTAATGAAGTGACTGTTTGATTTAGTGTCTGTATAGGCTGCTGTTTACCAAAGTGAAACCTCACATTCTCTGCGTACTCCAAACCCACTTCCTCAGTTTCTAGGCTTGCGCTGTCAACCATTTCCAAAGTTCTGTGGCAGTGCCATTAATAATCCTTTTCATATTCTTCACTCTAATAAACGTAAATCATCATGAACTCATTTGGCATTAACATGGATGTCATAAGTATTTTAATGGTATTCCATCACTTAATAATCTGACCAAAACTAAAGCAATAATGTTGTGTATAAAAATTTAAAGTAATCCCCTCTTGTATTATGAATACAAACACCCCTGTGTGCTCTGATGTGAAGTTTGGCTGGATTGTGGCAAGAGGGACCATGACAGAGGTGACAGACTTATTCCTGCCTCCTCCGAGCCTGGAGAGGGCTCCTCCATAGCATCCCAGGGATATGACAGGGCTTCAGGTGCTCTGCCCAAGGTGCAAACACTCCTGCATACAAAGCCAAAGTGTAGATGGTCCTGGGCTTTTGCTTGTCTCAGCACAAAGTGCTGAACAGTGGTGACCAGAGTGCTGACACCTGGCAGGCTCAGATCAGCGGTTGCAAATGTGTCTGCCACCTCATATAGGGTTGCTGGCCACAGAGCTGAACTGCTGTTGTTGGGTCTTTAGTTTTTTGTAAAGACTCATCTCTCAGAGCTGAGATGGTGTATGAGAATTGTACCTCTGATGCTACCAGGACTTGGGGCTTTTGCCTTGAGCAGGCCTGGAAGCAGAAATAGTAGCAAGAAGGACCTTTTCAGATGGCTTTTCAACCGGTATAAAACATTGTAACTCTGTGACAGTTCAAGGATAATTTTAATGAAATGAGGGTTTGCCTGGTTTGGTTTTTAAGCAGACCACCTTCTTAATCTCAACTGAAATTCTCTTTAGATTTCATAGTACAGGGAAGTGTCAGACATGCAGCACCTGGGCAAAGGAAGATGATGAGCTACTAGTGCTCTTCCCATCCAGTCCTGTACTCTGAAATTACCTGCTCACAGCAGCATTTCTCCAGCTGTTTGGATAGATGAGACGATGGGCAGAGGAAGGCAGTTACTACATTATCACAGCATATTCATTGCCTATGACAGAAGGAAGAAAATGACAGACTGGGAAAGCTTAATGAGGTCAACAGGACAAAAAATTCCCTATTTTAACTTTGAATTTGATTTAATACATGGGTCTGCTAGCTGTGGTTCCTGGTCCTTGCAGTGGAAACAAAGCACTGACACAGATGAGAAATGGGAGGTGAAACTATGGTGTTACTTCAATCCAACATCAGCCATAAAGGCAAAATAAAAAGTAGAATGACTCATTTAACATGGAAAAATAGAAATCTTGCTCTTTAACATTATTGGACAGACACATCTGTCCATAGCCACAACAAAGATAAAGCCTGTCTTGAAATACTGAAGGGCAGTTTAAGCATTGCTACTGATTCATACAGTACTGAAATTTTAAGGTTTTTTCTCACACATTTTGGTTTAACATTTTTGAGGATTAGTTGTTTACATTTAGGTTGGGGAAATGGAAAGCAGACTGATTTATAAACACACTACTAATCATTTTTTTTCATACAGTGGGCTATTATTTTGGCAGTAATTGTGAATGATCTTTGCACTGCAAAGGTATAAAAATGCCAAATTCTCAACATCTAGTAAAACCAAGGGCATATGTCATCTTTTTAATGAGTCCAAATATTGGTCTGCATGATTATTTTATTTATGTGATTGAGGTCAATTACATCCTTTTAGAACTTAAACAATAGTAATAATTTAATTTTTTTTCTGTTAGCCTTTTAACTACAGTTGAATGTTTTTTTCCTAGACATCTTCTTCCAATATCTTTAATTTGCAATATTTTTACTGGTACCAATTGTTCTGCCGAAGTTTTGCAATGGGTATAAACCACAGTGGTTTGTTCATTACACTAGATGTCTAGAGATTTCTTTTTTCTCTGTGGCTGTGCTGTATGTTTTAATGTGAAATTGACTCTATACAACTGTAACTAATGGGATTTTCATGGAAACAATCAGAACATCTTGTACCAATGTTTACAATAAATATGTAAGAAGAAATTGATAGCTATCTAACAGTTTCCAGGAATACATGAATCAAGGCAAAGCCAGCCTCTGAATATTTTTGTAGGAAAAGACTGGGTTTTATTTTATTTATATTGAAACTTGTAATTTTATTTGAATTCCCCTGACTTTTTTTTATGCTTCAGAGCCTTTTTTAAACATAGTTCGTCCATTGAACATGCTGGTCTTACGTGGTGTCTGGGAAATGTTAATTGAACAATCCTGAGTATAACCCCTCCTTTAACTGCTTTGTACAAATACAGCTGTTAGCAACATTTATTTGGCTTCAGTTTAGATATGAAAAAAATCTATTTCAGAAGGTTACTGAAAAAAGGTTTAGACTTAATATGCATTCCCCGCATACTAAGAGCAATGGCATGTGTTGTAAAGAATAAAAACCACAACACACAGACATTAGTCCTCATGGGCTAATGGAAATCTAGACTTGATTAAAAAGCCATTTTGGGACTTTTTTATTGCAGGGGTGGGTTTGATAGCTGTCAGTGTACAGGAAAATAGCACATCTGGAATCTTATGGTGTACTCATGCTAGCTGGTATAACTCAACCTGTGTGTCAGAATATTTTTTTTAATAGCCAAGATTTATTTGGTTTCTATTAATTTTTTAAAAGTCTTTGGTAAGTATGCTTATTAAGTACTAAATTTTTACCCTCCACAAATTAAAAGCTATATTTTAGTAGTGAGCAGTTTCCTTTTAAGAAACGTAAGAAAGCCAGAAGTGCACATTAGTAATGTGGAGAGTTGTTTGATTACAGATATACCCCAGTGTGTTCTCAGGGGTGACTATTTTCCAGTTGGTTTAATGAAAGTTGTATTTCTCTTATGACTTTTCTCTCTAGTTATGGGAAGTCTAAAATGGAATATTAAACAAGTAGCAGAATCTGACTCTACTATAATGTCAGAGTTTACACAGTGTATGGACCTAGGAAATTCATAGAATGGTTTGGATAGGAAGGGACCTTAAACAGTATCCTGTTCCAACCCCTCTGCTGTGGATAAGGACACCTTTCACTAGACCAGGTTGCTGAAGGTTCCATTCCACATGATTTTGAACTGTTCCAGGGAGGGGCATCCACAACTTCTCTGGGCAACCTGTTCCAGTGCTTCACCACCCTCACAGTGATGAACTTCTTCCCCACATCTAATCTAAATGTACCCTAAATTGTTAGCATTGTTTTCTAAAAAACGATGATTTCCTTGTAAAATATGAAATTTTACTAAAAATGAGGATTTTTTTTTCCTAAGCAATGTCTTGGAGAAAAATTAAGTTAGCTACCAATCAAGAACTCCAGTGTAGTTTTGGTTTCAAATCTAATCACAATTTTAATGAAATATGTTTATTTGTACTAGTTTTTAAGTTGAAAGCAAAACCAGAGTCCTTTGACATCCCCCTCGTCTTTAGATTTATTGCCTAGTTAAATTTTTAATAGTCCAGTTTCAGAACTTTTCTGTTTTAATTACTCTAGAGATTTGTACACCTGAAATATTGAATATATTTTATATATCCAAATCGTGGTCTAAAATAGACAATGGCTTACATTTTGCCTGTCTTGGCTGGTCCTAAAAATCTCCAAAGATTGAACTATGCATATGAGTTATTAGTGTGTTGGCTGATTTACTTAAAAACGTCATTTTAGTCCTGCCCTACTCAGCAAAATCACAATATTTTGAAGTTCTTTCAGGTTAGAGTTACTAGGTGAAATTGTCAGAGTTTAATGGGAAAAGAGCCAGAAGGGGATAAAACGTAATCATATTCTATTGTCTTAAAGATGGCAATGTTTTTGAAGCAAATTATATACTATTTATTCAATGTATATACAATATGGGTAGACACACATCTAAATGTAATTCCAGTATTAAAATTACTAGCTATAAAAGTCATAACAAAGGTTCTCTAGAATGACACTACAAAGTGTCCTGAAAAGTTCAGCCAGATCAATTGGCTGAGATGGAGAAAGGAAAGTATGACTTTAGGGTAGAATTACCCACTGGTAATCCAAGTACTCATAATCTTGACACAGGAGAGTGTCCATCAGTTTTACCTGGACCAAAGTCAAGTGAAATACTTGCACATGAGATATTTGGGAATTTTATGTGATACTATAACATGCCAGTCTTTTCAGCTGCTTAAAGGCTTTGGAACAGATTGCAGTAGTGAGTTCTCAAATAATGATTTGTATTTTACAAAATGTACCATATGAATTTCCCAATACTGTAGGAGGTATTATGCATGAGAAGTAAGCTGCTTGTCAAAGCATATGAGCAAAGCATACATCACAAAGCAATAGCTTTGGTCTTGGTTTTCATATTAAGCAGAAATTTTCAGAAAGTCTTTGATTTTAGGATACTGTGATTCGTGAGTGGTCAGTGGGAAATATTCTGGGCATTTTTTCCAAGCAGCTGAGAAGTCCTGGCTTTTATTGAACTCTAGCCTGGACTCCTGTATCAAGTTCCTACCCCCTTTTGCTGTTTAGTCTTCAGAAGTGTAAAGGTAGGAGCAGAAAATGTTGATAAGCAAAGTCTGCTTTACCAGACTAGATCTCATACACATTCACACTTAAACCCTCCAACCAAACACAACAAGGTATGATTTTGGCAAGTAACAACAATCTGTAGTATAGTTTTGCATTGTTTGTTGCAAAGGGTCAACTCAGAATCTGTGCTTCCCTTTTTTATCTCAAAATAAGCTGAAACTAAAATAGGCCTACAGAGTAGGAGGTGTCCTACACAGGACTTTTTCAAGGCAGAGATCCATATTAATGGATGGAGAATTGTGTGATCCCTGTCAAAATACTGCTGGTCAAATGCTGTGTGTGTGGGACTGGTCTGCTTCTCTGTGGATGAGCAGCTACTTCAAAATGATCTATTTTTGCTCCACAGAATGCAGTGAGTAGCTGTCATCAGAGCAGCCCTGCTAGGCCTGTGAGGTACTGGACTACAGTATCTGGGCCATGATTGTTGGTGCTGGAGTGGTACAGGTGCTTTGAGCTCAACAATACTGAATCATCCTGCTCTTGTACAGCACCATGTTCTCAACTGTTGTGCACACAGCCTTTGTGCTCCGCAGGCACAAGTAGCTGCTACTTGTGACATTTGTCACTGGTGAATGTCATTCAGAAGGCTGCTGGTCACTGTTAGATCAGTACTGTGTTACCTTTACACACATTATAATTCCATGGTGAATGAGGTCATTTGCCATTTCTTTTGAATGCTTGCAGACATACATCCTGTTTGTTTTCTTCTGTATCCATATAGTTTAAATTTGTCAATGTTTGCATATCTAGAGAAGTACTATTTAAGCTGTGAAAATATCCCTGCAGGAGTGCAGCTCTTGTATAGATTCCTGGATTTCAAAAGAGAGGACAGATCTAATAATGACCTCTTAGACACTTCTGCTGGCTATTCTTATGTCAAGCTTACAGACCTGAATTCAGCCAAAGCTTATTTTGTTAGATTTTGTTTTGCTATTAAATCTTCAAGTGACAGCGAATATATTGTATCCTCAAGTAGACTATTTTAGTGATAATTTATATGCCTAGTAAAAATGAACATTTTCAGTTTTATTTTGTCTTCTCTAACCATTGGACTTTTTCATATGCATGTCTACAAACTTAAAGGAGACCTGATGATTTATAATATGGGAAGTATTTTTGGCATGGGTGAACTTATAAAATATGATCAAGTTAAACATTCAAATTACCTTGGATAAGTTTGAATCTCTACTGACTTTCAGAAAAATACATGTTTTCCAGCCACAGCCTCATTCCTCTAACTCTTTTATTAAGTGTTTCCAGTTTCTGAACATCCTTTTTAAGTAAAAATGAGCTGCTCAAGAGGTTCAGCAAACCTTGTCTCGTACTCTTAGTACTTGCTATAACTTACCTTGTGATTCTAAGATGCCACAGAGTACAAAATAATTTTCCTTTAAAAAATTGTGAGCTTTATAAACCTTACAGAGCTCTCTTTCAGGAGGTTAATTCTCATCATTACAGCTGTCACACCATATTTACTGCTGTTTCTGTTTTCTGTTAAAAGGATGAAGAAAAGCAATGTCTGCAATTGTTAACATCATCCTGGGTACCTAACAGACCTAAAACCAGAGAAGTAAACAGAGGAGGAAAGTTTTGGCAACCCTGAAGGCCAAGACCAAAAAGTTGCTGGTTAGTGACAGTAAAATGAGAGAGGACATGAGGATGACAAATAGGAGTGTGTGTGGGTGACATTTCAGGACATGGCTATGGAAAGCTCTTGGATGGAATGCAATTTTCCTGAGTCTTAACCTGGAAAATTTGGTAGCAAAGGCTAGAACTGCTTGGTAAAACACAGTTGATAGAAGAAACATGTTCAACCTCTTCTTGGATTGACCAGGGTTTCTGTTTCCAAAACTGGCATAAGTCCCACAACATGAGACATGTCTGTCATCCTAATAGCTCTGACACAACCTAGTGGACATAAGACTTTGGCCCATTGGAGTCAGCCCTGATCATGTTTAAACCAGAATGTTTTTCAGTGATGTTCAGTGACAGGACAAGAGACAATGGGTGCAAGCTGGACCATATGAGGTTCCATGTGAACATAAGTAAAAACTTTTTCACTATGAGGGTGACAGAACACAGGAACAGGCTGCCCAGAGACGTTGTGGAGTCTCCTTCTCTGGAGACATTAAGATCTGCCTGGATGCATTCCTGTGTGACCAACTCTAGGTGATCTTGCTGTGGCAGCAGGGTTGGACTAGATAATCTTTTGAGGTCCCTTCCAAGCCCTAACATTCTGTGATACTGTGAAAGACTTTTTTTTTTTTTTAAGTGTTTGTAGTAGCTCTAAGTTTGTAGACATGCATATGAAAAAGTCCAATGGTTAGAGAAGACAAAATAAAACTGAAAATGTTCATTTTTACTAGTAGCGGGAATGTTATCACAGGCTTCTGTGCTTGGAAGCAAATGCACGGGTTTCCTGCCAGAAGGGGAAAATTGTACAAAGCTGTAGAGTTTTTTTATTAAGTAGGTATTTGAAAGCTGAAACAAATGATAGACTTTTTTTCCAATAAATACCAGTTTCTGAAATTCAAAACTGGAAAAGACTATCCATAGTTTAAAAACATAGAAACAAGTGAGGAGAGGATTATGTGTTTTGTCAAAGATTTCAGAGACTGCATGCAAGAGAACTTCAGTGTGACAACACTTCTAAGGAGAAATGACACCTCTGGTATATGTGAAGTTAGTTTAGCTCTTCATTGCCTAGCAGAGTCCTACACTTCCACACTTTGTCGCTGTGTAAAATACCTGATCAAAACGGTAACATTTTTTGTTTGCTTTTCATAAGTACAAATGAAAACATCAGGCAAAACCTAAAATTGAACTGATATTTTAATAGCTGTATTAAACACTATTTTTCTACAAGGGCATAGATCTGCTACTACTTTTCTTAACAGATAGGGTCACTGAAAATGTTGAAATGATGGTGGTTCTCTAACTGATCTAAGAGAATCAGCTGCACTGAAATGCTTCCAGACTTCTGTTACCACAAGAATTGCAAGAACAGTTTTACAAGCTGTTGTGCTTTAGTGCAAAGCAAATACATTAAAAACATTTAATGACTATTGTTTCTTGCATCTTCCTGTTAATTTATATAATCCATTCCTATAAAAGAATCAAGAGCTGTTTGTTTGGATCAGCTTAAGATGGCTATTAGTAGTCGTTGGTCATGATGTACTTAGAATCATAGAATCATAGAATTGTTAAGGTTGGAAGGGACCTCAAGGATCATCTAGTTCCAACCCCCCTGTTATGGGCAGGGACACCTCACACCAGATCAGGTTGCTCAGAGCTACATCCAGCCTGGCCTTAAAAACCTCCAGAGATGAGGCTTCCACCACCTCCCTGGGCAACCTGTTCCGATGTCTCACCACCCTCATGGTGAAGAACTTCTTCCTAACATCCAATCTGAATCTATCCATTTCTATTTTGTTTCCATTCCCCCTAGTCCTATCACTACCTGACACCCAGCTGTCTTGTAGGCTCCCTTCATATACTGGAAGGCCACAATAAGGTCTCCTTGGAGCCCTCTCTTCTCCAGACTGAATAGTCCCAACTCTCTCAGTCTGTCTTTATAGGAGAGGTGCTCCAGACCTCTAACCATCCTTGTGTCCCTTCTCAGGACACATTCCAGCACATCCAGATCCTTCCTGTAATAGGGGCTCCAGAACTGGATGCAGTACTCCAGGTAGGGTCTCATCAGAGTGGAGTAGAGGAGGAGAATCACCTCCCTTGACCTGCTGGCCACACTTCTCTTGATGCAGCCCAGGATGTGATTGCTTTCTGGGCTGCAAGTGCACACTGCTGGCTCCTGTTGAGCTTCTCATCCACCAGCACCCCCAAGTCCTTTTCTTTGGGGCTGCTCTCAAGCCAGTCACTGCCCAGCTTATATTGGTGCCTGGGATTGCCCCAACCCAGATGCAGGACCTTGCACTTGGACTTGTTGAACCTCATAATGTTGGCTTGGGCCCACCTCTCCAGCTTGGTATGGTCCCTGTGGATGGCATCCCTTCCCTCCAGCGTGTCTGCTGCACCACACAGCTTGGTGTCATCAGCAAACTTGCTGAGGGTGCACTCAATGTCACCAACAAAGATGTTGAAAAAGACTAGTCCCAGTACTGATCCCTGAAGGACTCCACTTGTCACTGGCCTCCACTTGGACATGGAATCATTGACAGCCACTCTTTGGGTGCAGCCATCAAGCCAGTTCTTTATCCACTGAATGGTCCCATCCATCAAATCCAGACTTTACCAGCTTGGAGACCAGAATGTCAAAGGCTTTGCTCAGGTCCAGGTAAATGGCATCAGTTGCTCAGCCTTCATCTATTAATGCTCTGATCTTGTCATAGAAGGCCACCAGATCTGTCAGGCAGGATTTGCCCTTGGTGAAGCCATGCTGATTCTACCCAATCACCTCTTTGTTATTCTTCTGCCTCAGCAGTGCCTCCAGAAAGATCTGCTCCATGATCTTACCAGACAGAGAGGTGAGACTGATTGGTTCCCTGGGTCATCCCTCTTTCTCTTTTTGAAAATGGAGGTTATATTCTCCCTTATCCAGTCAGTGGGGACCTCCCTGGACTGCCACGACTTTTGGAATGTAATGGAGTGGTGTATCAACCTCATCCACCAGTTCCCTCATCACCTATGGGTGTATCTCATCAGGTCCCATGGACTTGAACACTTTCAGGTTCTTCAGATGGTCACAAACCTGATCTTCACTCACAATGGGCAGTTCCTTCTTCCATCCCCTACCATTATCTTCCATTATTCTGGGAGTGTGGATGGAACCCATGCCAGTGAAGACCAAGATAAAGAAGTCATTGAGAACCTCAGCCTTCTCCATATCACCTGTCATCAGTTCACCCGTTTCCTTTCTGAGGGGGCCCACACCTTCCCTAGTCTTCTTTTTACCACTAATATACATATAGAAATTTTTACTGTTCCCCTTGGTCTTCCTGGCTAGATTTAATTCTAACTGAGCTTTTGTTTTTCTAACCAGGTCTCTTGCTGCTTGGGCAGCTTCCTTATATGCCCCCATTCTAGCTGTCCTTTCTCCCACTCCTTGTAGAGCTTCTTTTTGTGTGACAGCATGTCCAGGAGCTCCAGGGAGACAGCAGACCTCTCTAGGAAGCGGATTTGGTCCACATATTGGGCCCTCTTCTCCCCTCAGCAGGGAGTCACCTACAACCATGACCCTTCGATTTTTCTTTTCAGGGTCAGTTTTCATGGCTGTCCTGAGGTGGGTCAGCCTTGGTGGTACTTCTGGCCTTTGTGGCCCTTTTGGCCTTCATGAGCCCTCGTCCTTGCTCACAACCAGTTCCTCCTGCAGAACCTCATATTTGTTCTGCAAGGGCACAAGGGGTGTGCTTCTTAAAGGAGCACGTTTGCTCCATTTGTGTCATTTGTTTCATCTGGTAGCTACCTGTTCCCATTGACCCTGCACATGTGAGTTGCTACTGGAAGGCTGGGGGGCTTGCTGGTGAGAGGATATTGAATCCTCTGTTCCACTAAGAGGTGACTCCTGTTCTGTATTTGTAAAGATCAGTTTGTGAAAATTATCAATTTCCTTCTCACTCTCCCTGATGCTTCTTAACCTACTCACCTCTACCCTGAGCTCCATCACTTCATCCTGCAGCTGTGCCAACCAGCTGAGCAGGTCAAAAACCTGCTCACACTGCACACACCCATAGTTGGTGGTGCCCCCTGTTGCCTCTGAAAGGCTGTGTCATTCCTCGCAAATGTAATGTAATGTGAGCCTAGATAGGAGCTCACAGTTACAACTGTCCTGTGTTATCAAGGGACTTTAATGTTGCGTTTGCCTAAACATGTAGGACATAAAACAGTTTTCACATAGTAGAATACAGGTGATTTTTTCTACTGGGCCATAAACCAGATTTTGATACTCTGGTGCCATGCACCTTCAGAACCTGAGCCTAAGGGACCTTGTGCTTCCACAGTGCCTTTCAAAGTCAGTGTGTGTGGTGAAGGCACCATATGTCCATAATTATGCCCCAAATACCAGCAATCTTGTCACAACGTGTTTGGGCAAGTCCCCCCATTCCACCCTCCTTCTTGGAGAGGGGGACAAAGGCCCAGGCGCCAACCTGTCTCCTTAAGGGGTAAACAACTACATGCACCCATTGCATGGCATGCTCATGCTCCTTCCATTTAAGGGCATAATTCTAGCTTCACGCTTTCTATAGGCTAAAGCAGGTTGTTGACAAGTGTGCCCATTGGCCAGATCCAGCCTTGAGAAATTTATTACTCCCCTTTGTTTACCAATTTGCTCTCTCCTTTTGCTTTCTCTCGCTTTGCTCGAGCTACATAAGCTCGTAGCGCCTAAGTCTTCTCACTCCCATATGCAAGCATACTAGAGGCCTCCTGCAACACAGAGCAGAAGCCAGCACCCTGAGCTGCTCGAGGAACCAGCAAAGGAGATCCCTGCTGAAGCTACAAAAGCCAGTGTTGTAAGCCCAGTTGCACCTCAAGAAGGACTGGAATCCCGAGGGTAAGCTTTAGCCCAGAGGGGGAGGGACTAGCCCAAGTTCGGCAGTCTAGCATCTGCTACATCTATAAGCAGCTGGCCAAGCAACCACGTCCTGCATGACTCCTCTGTTCACGGAAGATGAGCGAAGCCCTACCACCCCACCGCTCCACAGTCCTGTGCCATCAGGGTAATGTAACCCGGGGATTTCCCGAGAGAGAGAAAGACATCCTCTTCTTTGAGTCAAGCCAAGGACTGCATCATAACCTTAATGGGAAGCAGTCGCTGAGAGATTTGGCATTGTCAGCTCCACTTCCAGCCGAGGGAAACTGCTGCTCCGCGTGGCCGCATCCCTTCCCCAAAGCATGTCTCCGGGATCAGAGATGGCTGACCCTGCCTACCAGGAACCGTCACTCTGACCGTGAGGGCCAACGCTGAAGGACCCAGCCCTGATATGCAGGACCAGCACCAGCCCTGCTAAGGGAAGCCCCTTCCGTGAAGGAAGGAGAAGAAGGAAAGTCGCCCCTTTGCGGAGGTGGGAGGAGAAAGACTCAGCTGCAGCCTCAACCCCGGCAGCCTTCCCCTGCCCGGAATGGACCAGCCCCGGGCAGCCAGCCAGTGTAATCCAGCAGCTTGTCTCGCTACAGAAAAAAGACACAGTGTATCTTTTCACATGTGCAACTCTTGGTAACATTCAGTTCAAAGCACTCAGGCCTAGCCGCATGATATTCCAACCTGAATTGCCTTTTGATAGCATTGTATATTTCTCTTTACATAGTTAAAGCCGCCAGCATCTTGCCAAGTTGCCATCTGGCGGACAAGCGGCGGAACTGCACCCTTCATTCCCTTAATTAGAAATTGATTCTGTAAATATTCTAATTGGGTCAAATTGTATATACTAAACAAGTTACGGAATATGTTTTCACAACCGTGCATTAGAATCAACGTATAAAAGTGATTAATTGGTTATTAATAATTTTTAATACTTAATAAACAGTATTTTCATATTTCACAATTCATAAATTAATAACCCTCCTTCACAACAGTGTGGAAGCCCCAGCATGGGCTACAGAGAGGTGCCTCTGCTCCTGCAAAAGAGGTGCCTCTGCTCCTGCAAAAGAGACACTTCCCACATATTGGGAAGTGTTGCAACACACCAGAAGGTTCAAAGGCCCTCTTAGGAAAACAGCATTGAACTATAAGGGGATGGCACAAATGCCTTAAGAGATCATCTCCCTTTTCATTTCTAGGGCTAGCTGATTCAGGGCAGTGCTGGTTCTAATTATAGCTCAAGCACAGCTGCAAAATTCCAATGGCACCCACATCTTAGGCACAGCTTTGCTGCCTCTCTTCCTGTATCACCGGGCTGATATGCAGTATACGCAACTGATTTGGCAGATATACAGATTTGAGAATAACTTGGCATCATCTGTACATATTACTGGCAATTTTCCAAACCTTTCCATTCATGTGGGTCTCAAAGCTGGTCTCATTTAATTTGTAAATGCAGTTACTTGCTTAAGTCATGCATGATGCCCTGTAATAAAGTTATTTCTCCAATAAGCTCAGACCTATTGGACAACTTTGTGCTGGAACTAATTATGCTTCCTGACATCCACTGAGAAGTGACTCATAATTGGCATATGCTTGTCTTGTATTTTAATTCCTGAATAATTTGAACTTATTTTGCATATTCTGTATAGCCATATTGAATAATAGTCCGGCTTTTTGTTAAGTCATGAAACTGTGCATTTTGTCATCCATAGTTTCTTTGTGTTGGAATATCTGCCTGTGTTGCTTTTTCTTAATATCTCAGATACAAATTAAATCCAAAGGGTCAATACAGGCTTTGTGAATAAAGCTGAAAGTTTCCTGCTATGGGATTTTTAAAGACACATTAAAAGGAACACTGCGTTTTGAATTTCTGCTCTAGTGGAGGAGAAAAATGATGAAATAAGAAACAAAATGGTTAATGGTGAGACAAATGTAAAGATGAGTTATTACAGGGATTGGGGCAGTATGTTCTTTCCTCTTAGCCTCCTGCAAAAGGCTCAGACTCAGTTCTACACACCACGATGAGATGCTTTCAACATATTAGAGATGTATATATTTTAGGCTGACTTTCTGCATGGTGCATGTTTCACTGCTGTTCTTTCCCCTTTACTGTCCTCAACATCACTGATGTCAGCCAGTAGTAAGTAGCCAGTTCAGGCTAGAATACCAAGTAGAAACAGGACATGTGAAACAAAGTTTAATCATAACACAGTACTTTTTGGTAGCCTAGATCTAATAGGAAAAAATGCTGTGTCTATAGTGAAGGTTAAGTAGGTCTGGAGGTGATATTGCTGGAGCAATAACACACCCGCTAATTTAGAGTGCAGTTTGTGATAGGAATGTGATGTGCCAGCTGGATAGGATCCTGCTACGAATGACTATAAACCTTGCTATTAAAAATGATTTGGCTGATCTTTACTTCCCTCCCCCCTCTGCTAGTTCTCTGAATTGCAATTTCTATCTTCTTTTTCATACAGTAGGAAAAAAAATCCCATATGAAAACTTTCATTCTTTGCCATATGAACTTCTTTACTCAGATCTGGAAAGTTCCTTCATTTTCCTTAATACTTGCATACATTAAACCACCACCACAGAAGAGACATTTGTGCTGCCACTTGTATTGCTTGGTGGGTATTTTTCTTTCCAACTTTCCTGTGTCTTTTCCCCCTGTCTTCTAGGGCACAGCTTGTGGAAATATGGTGCATTTCTGTGGTTCTGCTGAGTGGGAGGCAGCAAATGAGGACCTTATTACCAGTTTGGCCATAGTCTTCCTGTGTGAACATGGGTAAGTTAGTTATTTCTGCACTGATAATACAACAATGTTAATCATTTACTTCATGGGGCAAGAGTAGCTGATCTGTGAAGTGTTTAGGCAGTTAAGATAGGTTTCTCAAAAACGGGTATCTGTCGTGTGTTTGAGTAGCACAGAGGCTTCTAGTCACCCTGAAGCTTATTTGTGCAACAGCAAGTGGATACAGCTGCTGATGCTGATATCACCCAGATGCCCTGGGACTCAGCTGCAAGGCAGCTCAGATCTGCTTGCTCTTCAACAGGTCTTCAAATGAGTCATCCCCATATCCCACCCTGCTGAGATTTTGGTATGAAAGATATAGGATTAGCAAGGTTGACTATGTCTTTTATGTCAAAATGAAAGGAAAGGAAAATATGCTCATCCCTGGTGAAAGGAATATCAGAAATACAGCAAAGAAAGCTGCAAGAGAGCAGGTGGTCCACTCCCTGCCAAACGCAAGTTTGCTCCTGTATGTCTAAGCCCTAAGCCGTGCTTTAGAAAGTGCCAGTGATGCACAAAGCTGGTACCAAAGTTCAAATATTAGGATTGATTCATATTATAATATACCTTTCAGGCATCTTGCTCCCCAAAATAAACAAACTGCATGGGTTAAGGAAAGCATTCTTCTCCACACATGCCAAAAATACCTGCTCAGTTCCCTCAATCTGATAAATTATGCAAATTGTATTCATCTTGGATTTTTACCACCTTATTTTCCCACTTACTGCATAGTTTGTCAATGTTAGAATGGACATATCTTTCCCATCCCTCCTTCCTTCCTTTTGTCTCTCTGTTTAGCATTACTTACCTGTGACTGTAAAATGAAAGCTTTATTTGCTAGTCTCATACACTGCTTCATGCTCTATTTGGTTGTGTACACCACTTACGCTACAGTGTAAAGGTAGTTTAAAAGACATGATAACTCACTCCTTTGAGTACAATTCATCTGTATGGTATGTGTAAATAAAAAGGCCCACACTCAGGAGTGACAGGGGTTAAGAACTTGGCAAAACTTCACATTCTTCCCCTAGAAACTGGACTGAGACAGTGAGAAATCTCCAGGCTCACAGGCAGCAGTTGAGCATTGGGTTCAGATTTGCACACCATGAAAAACTGATGACACAGCCTAAAAAACAGGAAGAGGAGGGAAAGCTCCCTGTTGATAATCAAGATATTCCCCAGTTGCTTCTGGTTTAGATCCCCGTTCAGAAAAGGTTCCTGTGTGGACTTTATATACTTAAATAGTTCCACTGAGGCTGTTGTGATTTCGGGGTGCTACCCGATCAGTCTTAATTAAAATCATGTCTGAAGGTTCAGTGACTTCCAGGACTGGGTCTTTGCTGACAGTCTTTGCATCATTTAGAAAAAAACTCATCTTCTCAAGGCCATGATACTAGATTGAAAGCCATAATATGAAAAATGGACTGTTTCCCCCATTTTGTCTCAAATTAGAGATTGAGAATCCTTTTTTATTACAGTTTCTCACTGCTAAGCTTTCCTTTATGAGAAAAGAAGATAATCACAGAGCACATTTGTCCCACTTCTTAAGAAACAAAATTAGAACAACCTGTTTTTCTAAGTTAATAAAGAATTTGTGTTTGATTTCTTAAACTCTCCACACTCTTTGCATGTGGAAAAGAAAAATGACAGAAACAGTGTTTTTATAAAATGCCACTTTATTAGTTTTGTGGCCTTACTAATGAATTCTATACTCTCACACCTGAAGGTGTCTCCCTTAACGCTAAACTATAAGTTTTCTTGAAGGTGCAGGGTTGTAGGTACAATTTCAAATTACATTAGTTGATAGGATGTGGCTGGTTTACCAGAGTTACAAAAAAAATACGTAACTTGTATACAAACACAATATGCAATTAAATGCATTCATTTTGTTCTTCTGATAACTCCATGTTACACGAAATTATTGGAAAAAGTTGTCAGTATTTTTTTGCCATCTTCTTAATACACAAGGAACTGCAAATTGAAGAGACTATTACAGTTACATAACTAGTGCAGTTGTGGGTAAGTGATGTGGGTTTGAAGGGAAAATCACAGAAGTGAAGATGCTTACTTTCTGTTGAAAATCACCTTAATTCCTCATGCAAGACTTCTGCTTTTGTCACTAGCTTTGTAGGTTTTTGTAGTTAGAAACATGATACTGTCTGTGGACTTCATAGACTAGAGAGCGAGTATGACACGCTCAAGTTCTATTGATTTTCCAGATCCAAGAATGCTAATATTTTTCACATGCAATCACACTGGCTGTTTACATTATTTGGGAATTTGAAGTCTGCTTTGATGCTTTATGAAATCTGACATTGCTTGAATAAATAAAGTCTTAATAAATAATTAAAAAGCATAGTTGTACCACTTAACCTGTCTGTGCAAGAGAGGCATTTTTCCTTTGGAAGAGGAATAACCCAGCATTTGGTTAATCAAGTTTTCAGAGCTGTGAATTTAAGCTCTTTGGGATCTATACATTACCAATTGCAGGAAGTTGGGAAATAAAAGGAACTTTTCAAATAAAAATATGTCAGTTTAATAGCAAAGGAGCTAGAAACAGATGTTTCACACAAAGCATAAGAGTTGTATCATTCCTTTAGATTTTCAAAGTCACTTCTTGTCAGATGCATTGGTTAAGAGAGAAAATTAATGAGCTGTGTTAAGTTTTATTACACAATCTTGTGATGTGGGAAAGCTTCCCTCCAGGAACAGCTCTGTGCATGGCTTAACTGATTTAGGCATGCCTGCTGCAGTATACTCCAGAATGTGTTGGAGATCAAAGTAGGGGGAGTTATTCAGGTTTTATGGCAAGGTAATTAAAAAAATATGGGCATTATTACCTATAAATCATACTTGCATAAATTTGCTGGCAAAATAAAATCAAATAAACACATTCAAAAATGAGATCACAAAACATTCAGCCACATTTTAGCATTACAAATGCAACAGCTGTGCCCCAAAGTCTACACAGATGACCTATTTCACTGTGGACAATTTGACCCAGTTCTATTTTACTGGCATTTTCATTTATAAAAACGCAAAACAAAATGGAAAAAAAAAAGCTGGGGGTGGGGGTAGGTAGGAATGAAGAAAAAAAGAATACTCTGGTGTCCTATTTTCCAACAATGTGAAGATGTGCAATCTATACCAGGTACAAAGTGGTCCCAGTGAGAGCAGTGGCAAGATTCCCTTGAGTTCTAAGGTGATTTCATTTATCTTTTCAATGCAAATGTTAGTATACAGAACATGATACAAGAGCAGATTCTGTTTTCCCTACTTTGTTTCAGAGAAGACTGTAAGTGAAAAGCGGATTTGAACCAAGAGCTTCTGGAAAATGGGGTACAAGAGCTCTAGAAAAGTGCAAAGATTTTTTCTTCTCACAGGACTTCAGAGAGGAGTGCATGTAATCTCAGGAAAGATCATAGCTCCTTCTTCTTGGCTACATACAGGAGAAATGGATGCATGTATCATGCTCCAAATACAGGCCCAGAAATCCCAGTCTTGAGAGAGGGAGAGATGATCCAGTTGTAAATGTTGAAGTTCTGATCCTGAAATGCAGAAAACATTTCTCTTTGGGTGGGAGAGAAATGATGAATATTGTGAAACTTCTCTTTAATCAGAGAAGAGCTTCCATGTTTCTGTCATGTAAGTATGCAGAAAGGATAACCTTATAGCTTCAGCTGTCATGAATGTAGTGATGCTATATGATGATAGAACATGCATGTACATGCCTTTATAAACATACACAGTTGTAGCCAAAATGTGGAACACTGTCAGGATGGAGTTTTCTCTCTCTAAGGATGTGCATAGGCCCTCTTTGGTCTAATTTGGTTCATGACTCTTCACGTGCATGTATATGCAAGAGAATAAAATACAAGTACAGTAGCTTTTGGTGAGAAATGACGTTTATTTTCTTGTACCAGCTATGGGTCCCTGAGAGAGTACGTGTAAAGTTCACACTGGAAGCTACAAAGCTGAAGCACTGACAACAGAACAAGCAGAACATGCTTAGCTGTTATTCTATCAATCTTCCCTGATGCAGTACTTGTGCATGAAAGATGGGCTATTGACTGGCAGCTCCATGCACTTGAAAACGTTCAGTCTGGACAATGAAAACCTAAGTGAAGTTTCAGGTGACAATTCCCCCGTTCTTTGCTCCAATGCATGATGAAATAATTTCCTAAGGTACTGAAGAAACTACCTCTGATGGTAGGGCCATGACACATGGCCCAGTACAATCCAGACAGGCCTTAATATGTCTAGACAGAGTCTCTTTCTCTCCCCTCCTTCCTGCAGAAAACCCAGGCAACGCAGGAAAAGGAACAAAGGGGACAGGACTCCTGCCTGTCTGGTAAACAAGATGCCAAGATGTCACAAGCCTAGAAAACCAGAGTTGCCAAGCCTGCTTCCCCTTGCCATCAGAATCATGCCGTGCCTCAGTTTACCCAGGAACCATGCAAGCGCCCATCACCCGCTGAAGCCAGACCAGCCTGGGACCGCACGGTAAACCTTTCCTGCCGGCAATCTGCTCTGCTCCCCAAATCTGCACCCCAAAACTAATGCAGCAGCAGCAGTATCCCTCATGTGGGAGAAAATAGCTGTGAGTAACTAATTCACTGCCCTTTGGGTTTAGCGGTTCTTATCGAGCCTCCTTCCCACTGTAACTGACCACTAACTGCTCTTGGGGACCTTCTCTTTCCAAGTTGTTGACTCCTAATTCGCATAGAACAGTTTGTATTTGCCCTGAGACTGCATAATCTGTTGTAAATATATATTCCGATCGTACAATGATCCTTTTAATGAGTTTGGCATATTTCATTAATAAAGGGTTACTATTTTTATTAATACCTGTTTGCCATATCATTTATTAATTATTGTTGTGAGGGTAATTAATAAATAAGCCTCCCCTTGGCCGCAGCACTACCCCATGATGTCATGGGGATTAGTCACAGAATGATAGGGAAAGATCATCTAGTCCAACCCCCCTGCCAGAGCAGAATCACCTATACCAGATCATACAGGAACACATCCAGGTGGGTTTTAAATATCTCCAGACAGGGAGACTCCACCACACCCCTGGGAAGCCTGTTCCAGTGTTCCATCACCCTTACTGCAAAAAATTTTCCTCATGTTTCCATGGAACTTCCTATTCCTCAACTTCCACCCATTGCCCCTTGTCCTGTCATTGTGTATGACCAAAAAGAGCCTGATTCTGTCTTCTCAGCACTCACCCTTTACGTATTTATAAACTTTAATGAGGTCACCCCTTAGTCTCCTCTCCAAACTAAAGAGCCCCAGCTCCCTCAGTTTCTCATAAGGAAGAAGTTCCATTCCCTTAATCATTTTTGTGACTCTGTGCTGGACTCTTTCAAGCAGTTCCTTGTCCTTCTTGAATGGAGGGGCCCAGAACAGGACACAATACTCCAGATGCAACCTCACTGGGGAAGAGTAGAAGGGAACAAGAACCTCTCTCGATCAACTAACCACACCCCTTCTAATACACCCCAGAATGGCATTGGATTTCTTGGCCACAAGAGCACATTGCTGGCTCATGGTTAACCTCCCATTCACTAGGACCCTCAGGTCCTTTTCCCTGTCAATGCTCTCCAACAAGTCACTCCCCAAACTATACCAATACATGGGGTTGTTCTTTCCCAGGTGCAAGACTCTACACTTGCCCTTGTTGAATTTCATCACATTTCTCCCTGCCCAACTCTCCAGCCTCTCTAAGTCTCTCTGAATGGCAGCACAACCTTCCGATGCATCAGCCACTCCACACAGTTTTGTGTTATCAGCAAACTCACTGACAGTGCACTCTGTTCCCTCATCCAGGTCGTTGATGAATATATTGAATAGTACTGCTCCCAGTACTGACCCCTGAGGGACTCCACTAGATACAAGCTTCCAACTAGACTCTGTCCCATTGACTACAGCTCTCTGACTTCTTTCCTTGAACCAGTTCCGAATCCACCTCACTACCTGATCATCAGACCACACTTCCTCAGTTTAGCTGCAAGAATGCTATGGGAGACAGTGTCACATGCTTTACTGAAATCAAGATAAACCTCATCCACTACTCTACCCTCATCTGTCCACCTGGCTATGTCCTCATAAAAGGCTACCAGGTTGGTCAAACATGACTTCCCCTTGTTAAAACCATGACTGCTCCTGATGACCCTCTTATCCTTGATATACCTAAGGACAGCACCAAGGATAAGTTGCTCCATTACCTTTCCAGTGATGAAGGTGAGGCTGATGGGTCTGTGGTTACCTGGGTCCTCCTTCTTACCTTTTTTTGAAGATCAGAGTGATGTTTGCCTTTCTCCAGTATCCAGCCACTTTTCATGTCTGCCGTGACTTACCAAAGATGGTGGAGAGTGGTCTGGCAAAGACCTCCACCAGCTCTCTCAACACTTGTGGGTGCATCTCATCAGAGCCCATGGATTTCTGGATGTCCAGATTACATAACTCTTCCCTAACCCAGTCCTCATCAACCAAGTCCTCATAAACCAAGGAAAACTCCACCTTTGCCATGTCTTCCTCTGGGGCCTCCTGAGGATAGTCTCTGGCAGTATAGATGGAGACGCAGAAGGCATTTAGTAACTCCACCTTCTTTGTATCCTCTGTCACTAAGGCACCCACCTCATTCGGCAGTGGACCTACATTGCCTCTAGTGTTAGTTTTTCCTGCAATGTATTTGAAGAAGTTCTCTCTATTGTCCTTAACTCCCTTGCAAGGTTGAATTCCAAGGACGCCTTAGCTTTCCTAATTGCCTTCCTACATCCTCTGACAGCAGTCTTATACTCCTTCCATGATCTGTAGACTCTCTTCTTCCACTTGAGTTTGCTCAGCAGTTCCCTACATAAATGTGCAGGTCTCCTCACTCCCTTTCTCTGTTTCCTACTCATTGGAATGCTCTGATCTTGAGCTTGGAAGAAGTGGTCCTTAAACATTAACTGACCAGTCTCAGAGCCAGGCATTTACAGACTGGATTCTTCTACTCCCTTCTGTTTCATGGCTGGGTACTAGAAATAGGGAAGAGAAAATAACTTGTGCCCCAGACTCTTCCACCAACCGTCGCAAGGCCTTGAAACCTCTCACCCTCTTCATTTAAGCTTCTGTCTTCTACCTGACAGGTATAGGACACAGGGGCCTCTCAATCGTGGGTCTCAACTTCCAGTGCTCCATATCTGCTGTGTAGGGGTAACTGTGAAGGTGAGGGAGGCTAGGATGAGGTTTGCCTGCCTCCCCAAGCAGGCACCTGTATCCATTCCCCTCCTTTTCTTAGGCCACTTCCCTCTGCCTGCTGACATGAGGTGAGGGGATTCTCTGCTTCTTGAAGCTTCCACCTGCTGCCTTTGCATGGTATGATTTCACCAATCTATTTCATTCTCACATTCTCTGATTCTTCTCAACCTTACCACCTCTTCCTTCAGCTTTACCACCTGGCTGAGCAAATCATTGATCTCTTCACACCGCAGACAGGTGGTGTCATGGTGTCGCTGCCTCCCATGGGAACAAGCTTCAGGGGAAGGCATTCCCTGCAGCCAGACAACTGCACTGCCGTGTTTTTGCAGAGGAGCTCAGTCTGAGTTGCCACAATCCTCCAGGCAGCGGTTTTTGGCCATGTCATATCCATGTTGGGTCCTCTTCTGGGAGTTCTTTTCTCAGGCTTCACTGGTTCCAGGGAACGTACAAGCTGCAGACAGCTGTGGTGCTACCTGGGCACCGGCAAACCCGTTGGCTCACTCTGTGCTCTGTGGGCAGCAACTAGTCCCTGAGGCTTCTTATAGTCTGAAGGCCTGATCAACGGTGGATGGTGCTGGTTCCACCCACACTATCTCAGCAGCCCCACCCAAAAGCTGTCAGGATCAGCAAAGGGATAGTGCTTTTCCTGGCTTCAGAAAATCCCCCAAAAGAGCTTTTCCTTGTCTGTTTTTCATTCAGATCCCAGTTCAGTCTTACCTGCCCTGAAGCTGATCTCTTAAAGGTACTTGATTGTGAAATATTTTCCATCTTGACCTTGTCACAGTGTTTGGCATAATAGGTATCTTCCACTTTCAAAGAATCAATAGATGCTGCATGTAATATTATTAGCTGAATCAGGAAGGTGAAGGCTAGACCTGAAAGTATTGCAAAACTTTCTTGTATTTGCATGCTCCCCGAATATCTACTGCTGTTAACCATGTCTGTGGAATCTTGAAGACAAGAACCAGAAAACTCACTGAGATTTTGAAAAAACAATCATAAGAAGCCCCTTGCAAGATTTAATATCAAATCTGAACAGCACAGAATTCTATGATATATCTGGTTCTTGTTTGATGTACTTCTACTGCCACAGTTAATATAGTGTTTGCAGTGCACACATAAAGCAGATTCCTCTATAAAAGAGTTATTTTCTAGTCATGTATGCTGTCTTTCCTGTTATTTTTTCCCCTCAAAATTTCTATAGGCTGGATTTAGTTTATCTAAGTTCTTAAGCTATCAACAAAATTTGCTGTAATATAATGGTAGAAGTAGATAGTTATTTCTTGTGAGAATTATCTTCTGAGTTGCATTCTTCTGAGAAATTTCTAAAGATGAAGGGAATCTTTCTTGTCTGTGAGAAAAATAATCCCCAAATGAGGTACTTGGAGATATATTTTTCTATTCTCACGTGCTAATGATTGTTTATTTCACTACAACAGAATAAAAAATCACCCTCCTACACAACATCAATGAAAGTCTTCCATGTACTTTAGGTTCCAAGGTAAAATTGATGTACTACCAGTTTTCCTAAAGGCTGGTGCCAGCCCGTCAAACAAAGTGTTCAGTTTCAGCCTTGCTTCTTTTGTAGTCTTGAAAACATCAAGGAGTTAAGAGTTATCCTGGATTGTTGTTGCTGTTGCCACCATGCTGCATGCATGTGTGGATGTTTCCTATAAGATCTACAGAAAGACAGTGTTGTCACAAAGGGGGAATTATTAATTACCCTCAGAACAATAAGAAATGATATGGCAAATGGGTATTAATAAAAATATTAGTAACCCTTTATTAATGAAAATTGCCAAACTCGTTAGATACGATCATTGTACGTTTGGAATATATGTTTACAATGGGAACATGCAGTCTTAGGGCAAAATACAAACAATTTTATGCAAACTAGGAGGCAATAACTTGGAAAGAGAAAGTCCCTGAGAACAGGTAGCACTCGATTACAGCAGGGAGAGGCTCATTAAGAACCTTTAAACCCAAAGGGCAATGAATTAATTACTCACAGCTTGTTTTAACTGCACAGGGGATGCTGCATTAGCAATGGAGATTTGGGGCACTCTCGTACAGTGCTGGCACGGCAGATTGCCAGCAAGGAGAGTTTACCACATGGTCCCAGGCTGATCTGGCTTCAGTGGACAGCGGGCAGTTAACGACGCTTCTCGCGATGGGAGCTTGCTTGGTTTCTGGGTAAACTGAGGCACAGCACAATTCTAATGGCAAAGGGAAGCAGGCTAGGTGGATCCAGCTAGGCTCATGGCTTCTCCGGCTTGCTATGTATGGCTTGTGGCTATATCCCAGGCTCTGGACCAGGCACGCAAGGCAGGGCAGGGCAACTTGAGGCAGCTTCTACAAGATGGGTCCAAGTAAGCTTGAAAGCAAGGCTTCAGCAAGGCAAAGCAAAGTTTGAAACAAGGCTTGAGCAAGACAAAGGCAACTACCAGGTCAACCTCTATATACATATGGCCAGTGATCAATTGGTCCAATTGGGCACTGAAGCTAACACGTAGCTGCCCAATGGAAAGGCGTTCTGCCAGGCTATAAAAGGCTCTCCAGCTGCATCCTGAGGTGCTTGCTTTCATAACTAGTGTGTTGATACTGGGTCCCAGTGCTGCTGCTGTTTGCTATTTCTCCCCTTTCTGGTTCTCTTGCTAGCTGCCTATTACACTGTGGGTTACAAAAAGAGGCAGTGTTTTGGGGACATCCTCTATCAAACTCTCTGATCCGCTGGAGGGACTGAGGAGGGACTGGGGAGAATATGGACTGGCAATCTGTCAACAATTTTTGTCTGCCTATCCAGTGCTTCATGGAAGGAAGATGATGAGTTTCTGCACAGAATATGAATTTATTGCTCCTACCTACCACCCTAGGTTTACCTTTCCAGGCAAAATGGAGCATTCCACAACCATGCAGCAACCACTGATGCTCAGCATGCCATACACATTCTCCTTCTGTCTTTCAGCAGGGAGCCCTAGAAGCTGCAAGCCAGGACCCAGTGGTGGCCTTGGCATTAAGCCCTGAGATACCTGCATGCTGGCGTAGCTCTGGCAAATATGAACACAGAGCTGACTTCCCAGGATTAACAAGGACCTTTGCTGCAGTAGTGTTAAGGTCAAGAGCTGGACAGAGATGACTCTGAGCAGTTAGCTACTTAAAATCCTTGTTTCCCTTTTTAAAGTGGCATCATCACAGGGAAATACGTTGAAATTCTCATTGAGAAGCTTCTTAAAAAATTAAAACATTGTCATTATTATTAGGTTACTGTGGAACTAGAAAAAAATCTACCCTGCTCTTTTTCTCATGTGCATTTATTCCTAGAAGGTAGCCTATGTGGGCTTGTGTTTAGACAGACTTGTGGGTACAGTGTTTCTCAAGGCATAAATCACTTTAGAGGCTCACTAGGTTTACTTCAGACAGTTTCATCTCCTTGATTTGGAACAGGCTGTGTTATCAACTTAATTGCAGCTGTTAGACTGTTCATGGTCAGAACTTTTGTTCGGGGCTTAACATCAGTGTCAGCAGGAGAATGATCACTAAAGGTAATGCTAACTGTCAAATATGTAGTTGCTCCCCACTAACAATGATTAAGGTCTTCAAAGGCTAGGAGAGGACCCCTATAAAAACTATTTATTCTAATTCCAAGAGGACCTGATAAAATAAGACATGTTCTCTAAGCTGTTGAAATAGTTTTATGATGAGATATGTGGCTTGGACAATCTGATTATGAGCCATCTGCATCTCATACCTGCTTGAAGGCCAGATTTGCTCTTTGACAGTTCTTTCTTTGGGACTGCACTATCATTTGCTTTCAGCTATCTACAATGATAGCTTCTTGTACAAAGCAACAACAAGGGCATGCCTGTCTGACAAAGATGTCTCTAATCTATCAAGTACATTATGTTATTGATTTTTTTTGATGAGTGCAATGATTGGGGGTGCTGGTGGATGAGAAGCTCAAGATGAGCTGTCAATGTGCACTTGCAGCCCAGAAAGCCAACCAGATCCTGGGCTGCATCAAGAGAAGTGTGGCCAGCAGGTCAAGGGAGGTGATTCTCCCCCTCTACTCAGCTTTGGTGAGACTGCACCTGGAGTACTGCGTCCAGTTCTGGAGCCCCTATTACAAGAGGGCTATGGACATGCTGCAACATGTCCAGAGAAGGGCCACCAGGAGGATCAGAGGGCTGGAGCACCTCTCCTATGAGGACAGACTGAAAGAGTTGGGGCTGTTCAGTCTGGAGAAGAGAAGGCTCTGAGGTGACCTTATTGTGGCTTTTCAATATCTGAAGGGGTCCTACAAGAAAGCTGGGGAGGGACTTCTTAGGCTATCAGGTAGTGATAGCACTAGGGGAATGGAATAAAGCTGGAAGTGGGGAGATTCAGGCTGGACATGAGGAAGTTCTTCCCCATGAGAGTGGTGAGACCCTGGAATGGGTTCCCCAGGGAGGTGATTGAGGCCCCATCCCTGGAGGTGTTTAAGGCCAGGCTGGATGAGGCTCTGGCCAGCCTGATCTAGTGTGAGGTGTCCCTGCCCATGGCAGGGGGGTTGGAACTAGATGATCCTTGTGGTCCCTTCCAACCCTGACTGATTCTATGATTCTATGATTTGGTAATTATCTTCAAATACTTTCTCTTCTGAGTGTGCAATGTTTAATGTATGGTTTTATTGATTATTTAATCAATAAATAATGGCATACACTTACATAACTGCAGTGTGTTCCTGTAAAATATCTCCCTAATTTATAAATTAGATGCACTACATATTCAAGTGCAGCATCAGTTACGCTGAAATGCACTGAGAACATTTCTGGCCTGATTCTTATACAAGTGTCCAAATAGGTATGTGACACTATACACTGAGATGTTCAGTACAAATTCAATTACATCAGCAAAGCTTCTGTAGGAGAAGAAAATCTTGTTATGTTTTTTAGCAAATATTGCTGAAGACAAGTGTTTTCTAATGGCATTTTCATTGCTACCAGGACTGGTATTGTAGAAAGAACTAGAATTTCTAGTGTGACTATGCAAAGACACAGGCAGACTGCTTTCCTGCACACCACAGTGTGCTCAACAGTTAGAGCACTCAGCAGTTTGTGGAAGACAGAGAAAATACGTTTAACAGACGATCCTAAATATTTTCAATGGCATTACATAGTTTCCTACTCAAGTTATCAACACATGCCTATTTGTCTCCCTCTCCTGCAAGACCATTGCCAGTTATTCCATTCTCTGTGCATTTACTGGATTTGGCTGAGATGGAGTTAATTGCCCCACAGCTGCGCGCATAATGCTGTGCTTTGTATTGGCAGCTAGAAAGGTGTTGATAACACACCAGTGTTTTGGCTACTGCTGCACAGTGCTCACACAGAATCAAGGCTGTCTCTTCAACATTCCTCCCTCACCAGGAGGTTAGGGTTGGGCAAGATCTTGAGAGAAGACATAGCAAGGACATCTGACCCAAACTGACCAAAGGGTTATTCCATACCATATGATGTCTGCTCAGCAATTAAAGGTATGAGAAAGGAGAAGAGGGAACATTTTTATTATGATATTTGTGTTCTGGAACAACAGCTACACATACTGAAGCCCTACCTCTTGTGAACTGGCTGGACATTTCCTGCTGATCTGAAGCAGAGAATAGATATTTTGTTTTCCTTTGTTTCCATATAGCCTTTGCTTTTGCTTTATTAAACTGTCTTTATCTTGACCCATGAGTTTTTCTCCCCTTGCTTCTCCTGCTGAGGAGGGGAATGATGGAGTGCCTTGATGGACACCTTGTATCCAGCCAAGGTCAACTGACCACATTTTAATGAGTAGCCTTCATTCAATTATCACATAATCATTTACAAAATTCTAATGCAATGTGAGTTTAAAGGCAAAGACCAACCAAACACAGTAAAAGTCAAAAAGTGGCCACAAGTCATGCTTTCAAAACATGAACCTGCTCAGTCAGAAGTAGGAATTCTTTATGATTAACCCTACTCTGCTAAACCCCTCTCTATTATATTCCAAAAGTCCTGGCAGTCTGGAGAAGTCCCCACTGACTGGAAAAGGGCAAACATTACTCCCATTTTCAAAAAGGGTAAGAAGGAAGAACCAGGGAACTACAGGCCAGTCAGTCTCACCTCTGTGCCTGGTAAGATCATGGAGCAGATTCTCCTGGAGGCACTACTGAGACAGAAGAATAGTGAAGAGGTGATTGGGTACAGTCAGCATGGCTTCACCAAGGGCAAATCCTGCCTGACAAACCTGGTGGCCTTCTATGACAAGGTCACAACATTAATAGATGAGGAGAGAGCAACTGATGTCATTTACCTGGACCTGAGCAAAACCTTCAACACTGTCCCACACCACATCCTGGTCTCCAAACTGGTGACACATGGGTTTGATGGGTGGACCACAAGATGGATAAAGAACTGGCTTGATGGCCGCACCCAAAGAGTGGCTGTCAATGGCTCCATGGCCCAGTGGAGGCCAGTGACAAGCAGAGTCCCTCAGGGCTCAGTCCTGGGACCAGTCTTGTTCAACATCTTTGTTGGTGACATGGACAGTGGCATTGAGTGCACCCTCAGCAGGTTTGCTGATGACACCAGGCTGTGTGGTGCAGCAGACACGCTGGATCCATCCAGAGGAACCTTGACAGGCTGGAGAGGTGGGCACAAGCCAACCTCATGAGGTTCAACAAGACAAAGTGCAGGGTCCTGCATCTGGGTCGAGGCAATCCCAAGCACAAATCCAGGCTGGGCAGTGACTGGCTGGAAAGCAGCCCTGAGGAGAGGGACTTGGGGGTGCTGGTGGACGAGAAGCTCAAGATGAGCTGTCAATGTGCACTTGCAGCCCAGAAAGCCAACCAGATCCTGGGCTGCATCAAGAGAAGTGTGGCCAGCAGGTCAAGGGAGGTGATTCTCCCCCTCTACTCAGCTCTGGTGAGACCCTACCTGGAGTACTGCGTCCAGTTCTGGAGCCCCTATTACAAGAGGGATATGGACATGCTGGAATGTGTCCAGAGAAGGGCCACCAGGATGATCAGAGGGCTGGAGCACCTCTCCTATGAGGACAGACTGAAAGAGTTGGGGCTGTTCAGTCTGGAGAAGAGAAGGCTCCGAAGTGACCTTATTGTGGCTTTTCAGTATCTGAAGGGGGCCTACAAGAAAGCTGGGGAGGGACTTTTTAGGCTATCAGGTAGTAATAGGACTAGGGGGAATGGAATAAAGCTGGAAGTGGGGAGATTCAGGCTGGACGTGAGGAAGTTCTTCCCCATGAGAGTGGTGAGAGCCTGGAATGGGTTGTCCAGGGAGGTGATTGAGGCCCCATCCCTGGAGGTGTTTAAGGCCAGGCTGGATGAGGCTCTGGCCAGCCTGATCTAGTGTGAGGTGTCCCTGCCCATGGCAGTGGGGTTGGAACTAGATGATCCTTGTGGTCCCTTCCAACCCTGACTGATTCTATGATTCTATGATTCTGTGACATCTGTTTGTCTTTCCATGCAATGTGTCCTGTGGCAGAATGAAAATATGAAGCAGAGCTAGTTGCCCTTCCAGGAACTCCCAGATCTAATGCAAGATTATAGTCTTGGTATCTAGACTGTTTGAAGATAGTACAAATAATAACAGAGAACAAAACCCAACCCAGTTGTTACTGAATTCCAGTACAGAAATTATATTTAAACCTCCCTTGATATGCTTCAGAAACAGCTTGTATTCTTTCTTGTTCTTGTTCCTTCTGTTCCCTGTAGGTAAGTGACTGCTTTTCTGCTGCCTACCTGGGGCCCGGGTGAAGGACATCACCAGGAGGTTACCTAAACTAATCCAGCCCTCTGACTATTACCCATTGCTGGTAATTCAGGCTGGAAGTGAAGAAATTGAAAAGAGCAGCACCAGGAAGATTAAAAAGGAAATTAAGGCCCTTGGGAAATCAATTGACGGGGCAGGAGCTCAAGTGGTGTTCTGCTCAGTTCCCTCAGCAGCTGTGGTGTACACTGAGAGGAACAGGAAAACCCACACCATCAACAGTTGGCTTAGGAGATGGTGCCAGCAGCGGAATTTTGGCTTCTTTGATCACGGGGCAACTCTTACTGCACCTGACCTGCTGGACCAAGATGGGTTGAATTTATCTAGAAAGGGTAAGAGGGTGCTGGCACTGGGGTTGGCACGACTCACTGGGAGGGCTTTAAACTAGGTCTGAAGGGGTGGGTGTGGAAACCAGTCTCCCTGGAAAGGAGGGAGGACCACACAAACTGGTGAAATCAGCAGCCCAGCTGAAGTGCATGTACACCAATGCACGCAGTACGGGCAACAAACAAGATGAACTGGAACTCTTGGTTCACCAGGAGAACTATGATGTAGTTGCCATTACAGAAACGTGGTGGGACGATTCTCACAATTGGAGTACCACACTGGGGTGTTATAAGCTCTTTAGGAGAGACAGGCAAGGGAGAAGAGGAGGAGGGGTGGCCCTGTATATTAGGGAATCTTTTGATGCCTCAGAACTCGAGGTTGCAGATGAAAGGATTGAATGCTTATGGGTTAAAATCAGAGGGAGGCCACACAAAACTGACATCCTGGTTGGAGTCTGTTATAGACCACCCAACTAGGATGAGGAGGCCGATGAGATATTCTATAAGCAGATGGAAGCTGTCTCAAGATCATCAGACCTTGTCCTTGTGGGGGACTTTAACCTACCAGACATCTGCTGGGAACTTAATTCAGCAGAGAGGAGACAGTCCAGAAGGTTCCTAGAGTGCATGGATGACAACTTCCTGATGCAGCTCTTAGGTGAACCTACCAGGGGCAAGGCTCTGCTTGGTCTGCTGTTCTCAAATAGAGAAGGGCTGATGGGAGATGTGATGGTTGGAGGCTGTCTAGGGTGCAGCGACCATGAGATAGTGGAGTTTTCAATATGCAGGGAGATAGGGAGGAGCAGTAACAGAACCCTCACTTTGGACTTTCGGAGGGCAAACTTCAGGTTGTTCAGGCAACTTATTCAGAAAGTTCCCTGGGTAACAGCCCTTAAGAACAAAGGGGTCCAGGATGGTTGGACCTACTTCAAACAGGAGCTCTTAAAGGCACAGGAACTGGCAGTTCCCACATGCCGTAAGACGAGCCGGCGGGGAAGACGACCGGCCTGGATGAGCAAGCAGCTCCTGAAGGATTTAAGGGAAAAAAAGAGGGTTTATCGCCTTTGGAAAGGGGGGGAGGCAACTAGTGATATGTTTAAGGATGTTGTTAGATCATGTAGAAGAAAAATTAGAGAGGCAAAAGCACAGTTAGAAATTAAACTGGCCGCTTCTGTGAAAGACAACAAAAAGCATTTTTATAAATATATTAATGCTAAAAAGAGGGGCAAGAGGAACCTCCACTCTTTACTGGACGTGGAGGGTAACATTGTAACTAAGGATGAGGAGAAGGCTGAGATTCTAAATACCTTCTTTGCCTCCATTTTCAACAGTAAGGCAGGAGGACTTCAGGATAACTGGCCTCCTGAGCTGGTTGATGGGGTCAAGGAGCAGTGTTGTACTCCTGAAATCCGTGTGGAATTAGTTCGAGACTTGTTGAGTCACTTGGATATTCACAAGTCCATGGGACCTGATGGGATTCATCCTAAGGTGCTGAAAGAGCTGGCAGATGAGCTGGTCAAGCATCTCTCCATCATTTTCCACCAGTCCTGGCTCACTGGAGAGGTCCCAGAAGACTGGAAACTGGCCAATGTGACACCCATCCACAAGAAGGGACGGACAGAAGAACCTGGGAACTACAGGCCTGTCAGCCTGACCTCAGTGCCAGGGAAAATCATGGAGCAGATTGTCTTGGGGGCAATCACTGCGCACCTGAAGGATGGCCAAGGAATCAGGCCCAGCCAACATGGATTTAGGAAGGGCAGGTCCTGCCTCACCAACCTGATTTCCTTCTATGATCAGGTGACCCGCCTGGTGGACGTGGGAAAGGCTGTGGATGTAGTCTACCTGGACTTCAGCAAGACCTTTGACACTGTCCCCCACAGCAAACTCTTGGCCAAACTGGCAGCCTGTGGCTTGGACAGCAGCACTCTGTGCTGGGTTAGGAACTGGCTGGAGGGCCGAGCCCAGAGAGTGGTGGTGAATGGTGCCACATCCAGCTGGCAGCCTGTCACTAGTGGTGTCCCCCAGGGATCAGTGCTGGGCCCCATCCTGTTCAATATCTTTATTGATGATCTGGATGAGGGGATTGAGTCCATCATCAGTAAATTTGCAGATGACACCAAGCTGGGAGCAGGTGTTGATCTGTTAGAAGGTAGAAGGGCTCTGCAGAGGGACCTTGACAGGCTGGACAGATGGGCAGAGTCCAACAGGATGGCATTCAACAAGTCCAAGTGCCGGGTGCTGCACTTCGGCCACAACAACCCCATGCAGAGCTACAGGCTGGGGTCAGAGTGGCTGGAGAGCAGCCAGGTGGAAAGGGACCTGGGGGTACTGGTTGACAGGTGCCTGAACATGAGCCAGCAGTGTGCCCAGGTGGCCAAGAGAGCCAATGGCATCCTGGCCTGCATCAGGCATAGTTTGGCCAGCAGGAGCAGGGAGGTCATTGTACCCCTGTACACAGCACTGGTTAGGCCACACCTTGAGTACTGTGTCCAGTTCTGGGCCCCTCAGTTTAGGAAAGATGTTGAATTGCTGGAGCATGTCCAGAGAAGGGCAACGAGGCTGGGGAGAGGCCTTGAGCACAAGCCCTATGAGGAGAGGCTGAGGGAGCTGGGATTGTTTAGCCTGGAGAAGAGGAGGCTCAGGGGAGACCTCATTGCTGTCTACAACTACCTGAAGGGAGGTTGTAGCCTGGAGGGGTTTGGTCTCTTCTCCCAGGCAAGCAGCACCAGAACAAGAGGACGCAGTCTCAAGCTGCGCCAGGGGAGGTTTAGGCTGGAGGTGAGGAGAAAGTTCTTCACAGAGAGAGTGGTTGGCCATTGGAATGGGCTGCCCAGGGAGGTGGTGGAGTCACCATCCCTGGAGGTGTTCAAGAGGGGATTGGACGTGGCACTTGGTGCCATGGTTTAGATAGGCATGAGGTGTAGGGTGACAGGTTGGACTCGATGATCCTTGAGGTCTCTTCCAACCTTCTTGATTCTTGATTCTTGATTCTTGATCATTCCTAAAAGCATTTTCTAAACCACAACCACTTTATGGGCCAGCTTCTGTTCTCAGTGAGTTACAGGAGTTCTGCTGGTGACTTCAGTGGGAGCAGGAGCAGTGTTTGAAGAAGTAATCCTACAAAAGGAAAAAAAAGAGAGGGGGGGAGAGGGCAAGGAGGGAATAGTGGCAAACTACTTTACCATTGCTTTGAGGTTAAGGTTAGAAGATTGTTATATTTTAATTCTATGATTAATTCTAGGACTTTTTGTTTAAAATGGAAGTGCAGCATTGGTTCATCATGCATGTCCTGATCTCTGCCTGTGTACATACTCCCACTGTATATTCTGATTTTAACACAAAGCAAAATTTGAGTCTTCTTTGCTTTGCATTTGCTATAGGCAACTCTTTTAGACTCCATGTGACGTATCAGCAATTTCTCCCCTGCTGCTCTCAAAAACCTTTATAATATTAGCCTTAGAAATAGCATTTCTTTGGCAAGTTTCTCCAGGATAAAGTCAGCCATAAAATGGAAGAAAAATGCCTTTAGGCTTATGAATTTTTCTTTCTTTCAAGCAGCAAAATGCTGTTATTTTGGGAAGTGTCTGTGTTCATTGTTTCTCTGAGATCTGAAATTTTTCCACTTGGAGAGAGCTAAGTGCCTGAGAATCTCACAGCAATGGTATTAGATGTTGATCTCTTTGCAGGAGAACAGGGAGAAGCAGAAAGCCAGGCCACATCGATTGGGACCGTGGGACGTGTTTAATGCAAAATCTATAGAGCTCAGTTTAGGGTGTCAGCTATCAGTCTGCAGAGCATCTGTCAGAAGAGTATTTCCTTCACTGCTGATGAATGTGAGTAATGCTTTCACAATATGGCAGGATGATGCTATAGATTACAGTTGTAATGGAGCACATCCTGAACAGCTGAGCCTGCTCTCTCTCGCTCATTCAATAGCAAGAGTTGCCTTGCTATAAGAGCTTGGGGGATTATGTATTCCAAACAGCTGTCTATAGCACCATAGATTTATTTGGGCTAAATGAGAACTTGCTTTCTTTAGCTAAATCAAACTTTATCAGACAGTTTTACTGTTGGCAGTTAAAATAAAATGTGTTTGCTGAACAGTAAACACCTTGTTACTGTTAGGAAGGATTATATAAACAAAAGGCATACACAATGAAGTCTTATGCCAAGTGACTTACTGTCAAAATAATATACTTCTGTTAGCGGAACTGTGCTCACTTGAAGGAAATTATAGGCCTAAAAACACATTTTGAATGACAAAGAAACCATTATACCACAAAAAAACTTTAATACACTGCCTTGTAGAATTGATTTCAGAGACCAAGGATGCGGTATCCCCATAAAGGAAGGTTAGGAAAAAAATGAATGAATTGCCTGAAATCTTCAAAAGTTCATAATGCACTGGATCAAGTAGATTTAAGATATTCTTTCCTATGAGAAATATGAAAGTTGATTTTATTCAAGAAAAACTACAAGCACTCCCTTGTAGGATAGACATTCTGTTCTTCTTCTGTATCACACTATATCATCTATGTAACTATGTGTTACAATAATATTAGGCTTTTTATGTGCCATAAATCAGCTTCTTTTCACTCCTTTAGAAGGCAGACGTTCAGTTTTGCAATCATACCAAGGAAAAACGACAGACCCAAGCCCAGCAAAGTCACTGAAAGGAGTATCACTAACTACAATGAGTTTTGGGTTATTTGCAGTTTCTCAAGCTGTTCTGAATTTCATGGTGCAAAATAATTTGCATTTCTTTTTATAAACACTCAAGGTATTTATTTGAACTGATTACCTAACAGTTTAAACACCAGAATCCAGATTAAATGTAGGCTTAATTCGGGCTAATGATTTCTGTCACAAAAAACTTCTGGAGGATAACTTGAGAGAAGATTCATGAGTGTGTAAATTCCTGGGGAAAACTCTTTAATCTATACAAGGGTGTGGTGTGGAATATTAGTTAAGTGTTTATTAGTATATTTGGGTTTATTAATTATTATCATGCTTTGGAAAACTTCATTTTGCAGGAGAAGAACACTCTAGGAAGCTGAAAAGGGGGAATTTTAATAGTGCCTTATAAATTTTCCTTTAGCCAAAACTAGCACCAGGTGAAGTTAAAATGAAGCTTTCTACATGTTTCCCAGCAGAATGTGTTGCTTCTTTAATGTTATGCCTGATTTTGGAAATGCTCCCTTTTTTCCTCTGCATTCTTACTGAAAGGGTCATAAAATATTATTCTGTGGACAAATATACCAATATTGTTACAATTACTATTTCTAGTTCTTTAGGGAAACTTGAGGACCCAGTAATAATCCCTCTGCGCTGCTTGCTTTGGCTGTGTGGTTTATAGTGCAATAAAATAGGCAGGGAAGGAGAGGAGGAGGGGTTGCCCTCTATGTCAATGACCAGCTGGAATCAGTGGAGCTCCACCTGGGGAAGGATGATGAGCTGGTTGAGAGTGTATGGGTCAAAATTAAAGGCAAGACAGGGGAAGGAGATGTTACTGTAGGGGTCTGCTACAGGCCACCTGACCAGCAAAACCAAGCAGATGAGGCCCTCCACAGGCAAATAGAAGTGGCTTCCAGGCCATAAGCCCTGGTCCTCATGGGGGATTTCAACCACCCTGACATCTGCTGGAGGGACAATACAGCAAGGTGCCAGCAATCCAGGATGTTCCTGGATTGCATAGATGACAACTTCCTCCTCCAAATGGTAGAGGAACCAACAAGAAAAGGTGCTATGCTGGACCTTGTTCTCACCAACAGAGAAGGGCTGGTAACCAGTGTGAGGCTCAGAGACAGCCTTGGCTGCAGTGACCATGAAGCAGTTGAATTTAAGATCCTCAGGGCAACCAGGAGGACGTATTCTAAGCTTACAACCCCAGACTTTAGGTGTGCAGACTTTGATCACTTCAGGGATCTGCTGGCCAAAGTGTCGTGGGACGAAGCCCTAGAGGGAAGAGGGGCCCAGGACAGCAGGTCAGTATTCAAGGATCACCTCCTCTGTGTCCAGGAGCAATGTATACCCACAAAGAGGAAAGCAGGGAAGAATGATAGGAGGCCTGCCTGGATGAGCAAGGAGCTGCTGGACACACTGTCACTTAAAAGGAAGCTTTACAAGAAGTGGAGGAAAGAGCAGCTAGAATGGGGGTATATAAGGAAGCTGCCTGAGCAGCAAGAGACCTGGTGAGGAACTCAAAGCACAGTTTGAATTGAATCTAGCCAGGGAGGTTAAAGGGAACACTAAGAATTTCTACAGGTATATTAATGGCAAAAAGAAGACTAGGGAAGGTGTGGACCCCCTCAGAAAGGAAACAGGTGAAATGGTCACAAGTGACCTGGAAAAGGCTGAGGTTCTCAATGACTTCTTTACCTCAGTCTTCACTGCAAGGGCCTTCAACCGCAATCATGGAATAGTCGTGGAAGCTAATGGCAAGAACCAGAAGGAAGAACTGCCCATCATAAGTGAAGATCAGGTTTGTGACCATCTGAAAAACCTGAAAGTGTTCAAGTCCATGGGACCAATGGGATACACCCACGGGTACTGAGAGAACTGGCAGAGGAGGTTGCTAAACCCCTCTCTATTATATTCCAAAAGTCCTGGCAGTCTGGAGAAGTCCCCACTGACTGGAAAAGGGCAAACATTACTCCCATTTTCAAAAAGGGTAAGAAGGAAGAACCAGGGAACTACAGGCCAGTCAGTCTCACCTCTGTGCCTGGTAAGATCATGGAGCAGATTCTCCTGGAGGCACTACTGAGACAGAAGAATAGTGAAGAGGTGATTGGGTACAGTCAGCATGGCTTCACCAAGGGCAAATCCTGCCTGACAAACCTGGTGGCCTTCTATGACAAGGTCACAACATTAATAGATGAGGAGAGAGCAACTGATGTCATTTACCTGGACCTGAGCAAAGCCTTCAACACTGTCCCACACCACATCCTGGTCTCCAAACTGGTGAAACATGGGTTTGATGGGTGGACCACAAGATGGATAAAGAACTGGCTTGATGGCCGCACCCAAAGAGTGGCTGTCAATGGCTCCATATCCCAGTGGAGGCCAGTGACAAGTGGAGTCCCTCAGGGCTCAGTCCTGGGACCAGTCTTGTTCAACATCTTTGTTGGTGACATGGACAGTGGCATTGAGTGCACCCTCAGCAAGTTTGCTGATGACACCAAGCTGTGTGGTGCAGCAGACACGCTGGAGGGAAGGGATGGCATCCAGAGGAACCTTGACAGGCTGGAGAGGTGGGCGCAAGCCAACCTCATGAGGTTCAACAAGACAAAGTGCAGGATCCTGCATCTGAGTCGAGGCAATCCCAAGCACAAATCCAGGCTGGGCAGTGACTGGCTGGAAAGCAGCCCTGAGGAGAGGGACTTGGGGGTGCTGGTGGACGAGAAGCTCAAGATGAGCTGTCAATGTGCACTTGCAGCCCAGAAAGCCAACCAGATCCTGGGCTGCATCAAGAGAAGTGTGGCCACCAGGCCAAAGGGAGGTGATTCTCCCCCTCTACTCAGCTTTGGTGAGACCCCAACTGGAATACTGAATCCAGTTCTGGAGCCCCTATTACAAGAGGGATATGGACATGCTGGAACGTGTCCAGAGAAGGGCCACCAGGACGATCAGAGGGCTGGAGCACCTCTCCTATGAGGACAGACTGAAAGAGTTGGGGCTGTTCAGTCTGGAGAAGAGAAGGCTCTGAGGTGACCTTATTGTGGCTTTTCAATATCTGAAGGGGGCCTACAAGAAAGCTGGGGAGGGACTTTTTAGGCTATCAGGTAGTAATAGGACTAGGGGGAATGGAATAAAGCTGGAAGTGGGGAGATTCAGGCTGGAAGTGAGGAAGAAGTTCTTCCCCATGAGAGTGGTGAGAGCCTGGAATGGGTTGTCCAGGGAGGTGGTTGAGGCCCCATCCCTGGAGGTGTTTAAGGCCAGGCTGGATGAGGCTCTGGCCAGCCTGATCTAGTGTGAGGTGTCCCTGCCAATGGCAGGGGGGTTGGAACTAGATGATCCTTGTGGTCCCTTCCAACCCTGACTGATTCTATGATTCTTTGATTCTAAAATGTAGACAGGTTCTTAAATCCATCTTCTTGCATCTTAAAAAAAAGTTACAAATGAAAATATTTCCTCTATTTCATGTTTCAATAATAATTAGAAAAAGATATCTAATTAACAAATGTTGCTGCTATAAATTTCAGGACAAGTTCTAAAACTATTATTTTGTCATGTTAACTGGAAAGGGGCATTTAGCTATCTTTGCATGGGAAATGAAGGATAAGGTGACTTTATGAAGTTTTGTTATTGGTCCTCTTTTTAAGTATGTATGTAATTTGTTCTGGTACACCAGTGCTCTTCCTTGGCTAATTAATTAGAATCAAATCCATTACAGGTTCCCACTGTTGACCTTTGACATAAACCTGAAGGATAAGGAAAGATTATAATCTATTTTAATTATTCTCTGAATTAATTAAACACACACCCCTCCTCCCCAAAAAACAACAACAACAAAAAAACAAACCAAAAACAAAAACAAAAAATCCAAAACCGAAACCACCAACCCCCCCAAACAAATACAGACAGGGTTATTTTATGGTGAACATACCTTAGAGTTTTGTCCTTCCTTCAAACCCAGGCTAATTGCTCAAAGAAAAGATCTGTCATTTATGAAATTGAATGCAAATTTGTAGCATATTATGCTTCTTCCTTCCATGTATCAAATGTGTATCAAATTGCTTTCTATTGCACAGACAGAACTGTGACAAAGGAAGATGCATAATTAAAGTCAATTCTCCTATGCACTAACAAGCTCCAGGGGAAAGCAATTAATATTTCCTGAGTGGGTTGCCCTGTAAGCACTAGATCAAGTGAGGCACAATTGCCTTCAGAGTTATTTCCTTCTGTTCATTAAATTTCTTGAGCTGTAGAAGCTTTTGACAATTAATGAGGCAGATGCTTATCATGTCTGTTAAGAATTACTTCTACCCGAACAGTCCAGTTAGTTCTTGCAGTGTTCTTTGTCCAGATGTCTACTGATATACAGAGGGTTTAATTGCAAAAGTCACCCTGCCCTCCTGTTTCAGGTACTGATTATCACTGTATTTCTAGGAACTTAGCTATCTGTGATCTGTACTCCTCCATCAAATGTGGTTGGCATCTGGGAAAGATTTCAAAAGTTAGAAGGAGATAAAGTATGTGATTGCATGGACTCATTTCCTTAGGGACGAGTAATACACAAATACATATATGTATTTGCAGTGATTTATTTGGTAACATGTGTATCAAAGCTGTAGGTAATTTGAGATTTTGTGGTATGTATAAATGCTGTGTTCTGAGACTAGCAAAACGATTTGAAGTCAAGAAGTTGAAACACAAAAGAGCTTGAAAATTTCTTACCTTGGATCTGCTGCCAGAAACATAAAGTATGTTACCTCTAAAAATAAGAGTCCTGTCTTCCAGATGATGTGAGTTTGGTCTTTAAACAGGGATCAAACTCTTTTCTTTGTAAAAAATAAATGCACACCTATACTCTATGTGTACATTATAGCTCTCATTACTCTCCATGGGAATTAGAAACACAGCCTAAAAATCCCTAGAAAAACTCACCATCACCTCCTGGGAGCTGTTTTTCTGGACTTTCCTAACCTGCATTCATCTTAATTAATTTAATTAATTTTCAATTCTCTGCATGGCAGGTCTTACCAATCTTTCAGTGCCACACCAACATCCTAGTGGCTCTTCTTCTTGGTCACCATTAAAACAATGTCTAGAAGTTTCCTTTTTAATTGGCTGAGAGAGTCAGTGTTTTGAAGCTGCTCTGGATTTCTCCCTCTGGCAAACAGACATATGTACATCTTTAGTACTGTTTGCTGTACTATGTGTTTGATTGAACTAAATCTGGTTTATCTACCTGATGCTATACTTCTGTCCCTCAATTACACCGTTGTACTCCTCTTGCATAGTGGCTTTTTTGTTTGTTTCAAAGGACTGTTAGTAAGAGCATTCACTGCTTCATCAGATGATCTTAGCTGTTTTGACCTTCCATTCTTAGATCACAAACCCCACGATTACTATTCATAACTGGCTCCATGAAATCAGTGCATCCTCTGGTTTCAGCAAGGACAATAATCAGGGACAGCAAAAAAATTCATTTAAGACTGGTTCAGTTAGTTGACCTGAAGCATTTCCAAGATGAGACTTTAAGAAACTCCTGACTTGCACACAGAGGAAGGTCTCCTAAGTAAAGGACACAACTGTTAATCAGACAGAACATTTACATCAGAAGGGTATTTCAGGAAGATATGCAATATTATTTTCCTTCTGGCATGCAGGCAAATAAAGTCATATCAAAGACAGGTTATATGGTTTGAATTGTTAAAGCTCCATACCTCTTTAAATAACTGCCAGCCAGAATATGCTTTTGAAAGTTTTCAGTAATGCACATTAGTTCTGACCCTCCTCCAGCTGAAATCAATGGGAATTTGTCCAACTACGTCAAAGGAAACAACACTGGGACATGTAAGTTTGATGCAGATGACTGATTATTGAAAAATATGTATTTGTATGTGTGAGAAATAGAACAAAATAAAAGCCAGTAAGCAATCTCCATTAAATTTAAAGAAGTGTTTGGATTCATTTTTTTTTTTTCAAATCTGCTCCAGTGGGTCTTTTTCCAGAGTAGTTTCTCTATTTCCCGCTTTTCAAGATAGCAAAAGCTTTGGGAAAATGAGATTGATCTGAGATTTAGGAAAATAAGACTATCATCCATGTGGACAATGACAGTGTATCAGTATGATTAGGACTACTGAAAAATCGGGCATTTCCCTTGATTTGGCCTCAAATAGAAACTTTGATCCTGAGCCTAATATAGATCCTATTCTAATGTAGTTATCTCTAACCCGAACCACAACGAGCATACTGATAAGCATGCTCTGGAATCTGTGGAAAGCACTCTAAGTCACTCTATCAGCACAGAAAGGCTCTAAGATTGACTTGACTAAGCACTGGGATGCCTCTGGTCTCCCTGTATGCAACATCAAGGGAAACAACCATGTTCCTGTGTGGCCTGCCCTAGGTGATCTTGTTATGGCAGGGGGGTTGGATTCTATGATCTTCAGAGTTTTCTTCCAACCTCTGCCATTCTATGATTTTGTGATAAACGGGAACCCAAGCAGAGTAAGGCAACAGTCCCTTTTAGGTTCACATCCTCTTTGGACAGTGAGCATCTATATATAACTGACAACAGGATCTGAATTAGTATCCTGAGAGATTCCTCAAGGTAAGGGGAAACCCTTCACCAGATAGATGCATGGCTACGTGTAAGCGATATGATCACTTTTTATTTCTTCCTCTTTGCCTTCCTATGGAAGACATATTCAGAAGACATTCACAAAACATGCTATTTTTTTTCTGAAATGATCTTGAGGGTGAAGCCTCAAATTTATGCAGATTTTTTCTGTAACTGTTGGTAGTATCAACAGCAAAAGAAGACCTTTTGGTATAGCTGTCTATTGACATCATTCATACAACCTGGACTATCTGTAGTTACAAAAATGAACAAATAGATCTAAATGCATGTGATTTACTTTCCCAGTCTCGATTTTCTACTAATATGCTGGTTCGCACTACCTGTCCTTTAACCTGTCACAGACAATCCTGAACCCACCCATTCATAAAAAACAAAACAAAACAAAACAAACGATTCTGCACTGCACTGAAAGCCCTTAAAATAAATAGAAAAATCTCCCCCCCCCCAAAGCACTCACATTTGTTTCTTCAAAATTAGGACTCAGCAAATAGCTGGAATGCATCTGTACTCAGAGGAATCCACATCAGATCATAAATTTGTTCATGTTAAACACAAACATATGAATGCAGTCTTATATCCAGGGACTATGGAAGGGTTTAGAATCCGCACATTTTACCCTCTGTAATGACAAGGCAATGTTTCACTTATCTATGCAAACAGAAAGCATGCTTCTTGTATTAAAGGCATAAGTATCCTTACGCTCTGCGTAAACATCACAGGATTCAGTTTTGAGAAGGAATCACACAATTTGTCATGTCTTTTATTATGATTGACTTCAGTGGTGGGCATACACAAACATATACTTTTCCACTCAGCGTATCAGCATGGCTCTTGGTGTGCATTTGCTGCTAAAATAACAGGAAAAAAATTATTAACATCAGATATGCAAATAAGCTTAACTGAATAAAAGGAAAGAAAGTATCCCATCAATGGAGCAGTTTCTGGTCTGGCTATCAAGAGCATCAGGAGAGGACTTGTGTGGTTGTCCCTCATTCCTTCCCTCTTTTTCTGGGGCTCATGGTAGAGCTGCATTGGGTGACAGGTAGCCCAGCACAGTGAAGCACCCAAGAAGTGTAAGGGACACTAAATGCACTACATCACCCCATCTCAGTTTAATTTGGAGACAAGTGAAATTACCTGAACCTTACTGTCTCTTGTGAGAGGCCCAATCTGGCTACTCAGAAAAAATGCTTTCATTGAAAAAGTAACAACTTTCCCTCTTAAAGTTTGTAGCCCTTGTCATTGCAAAGAAGAGGGTAAATGTGAAAACGGTTTACATGTAAGGCTACAAAATCGAGTCTCTGCTAAGATCATTAACCACATGGTTGTACATTTTCAGTGTTGGCTGTTATAAGGAGACCTGGGGTGGGGTGGCAGTGCTGGTGAAGTGGGAGATGCCCTCAAAAGACCTCTGTCATGCTGTCTGGGGCTGCAGGAGGAGGTAAAGAAATCATTTGTAGAGCCTGTCCTCAGGATCTCTACATTGAGGCAATTTATGTTATAGCATTAAAAAAAGGGAAAGGTTTGGTATGGTCACAGAGTTAAAGAAATGTGTCTGAAACCCAGCCACTTGTTGATGAGGGAAAGAAATCTAGAGGGAAAAAAATCTACCTTAAGAAGTATTTTTTGTCGTATGTCATTTATAACTTGCCCACCCCTGAAGCTTCATTATTCTTTCCTTCCCTGGAAAAAATGGAATAAAGTATGGAGTCTAAAGAAACTTAATTGTATGTGTATGCCAGACACAAGTTTTGTTAAACCGTCTACTTCTGTCCCTTGGGGTTATTTTTTTATCATCTTTCATACAACAGATAAATTTCCTGCTTCAAAAAATGTACAGTGTAGGGCCCGATACTAAAAAACTTACTTATAAGAAGACTCCCTTTGAGTCCTTCTACAAGAAAGTATTTTCAAGATTGACCACTGGGAAGAGAAACCAGCATGCAACAGACGACTGTAATACTAGCGAAGAGCAACAAAATGAAAAGACAAGGGGTGAGAATGTATGGTTATATGAAATTATGGAAGATAATGAGAATATCTAGGGCCAACACTTTTAAAACACAAACTGTCTTCTTTAATTCAGCAGTGTATGTACATATTATGAAGTAGCTACTGATTCATCAGCCTTCATAAATGAAATTGCTACAGAACAAAGTAATCTAATCAAGCTAAGGGTTTGTGACCTTCTGCATCACACAGCTATAAAATCTCCAATAGAGGTTATTCCTTGTTTCAGGTGAAAGTTAGTTTCTGAATCTGAAAATGGATTTCTCTGAAACAGTAAATCAAAAAGGACAAAATGCATGTTACCTTTACAGCCAGTGAGTGCCTTTCCTAGCGTTGAAGATCTGTGCAGACAGTCCAGTGAGGAGTGGATTGCCTTCTCTTTGAGTCTCAGCCATCAATTGGTTGCACAGGTAGAACACAAGGTCCGAGTTTAATCATATAGCAGTCATGTACTGCCAATTTAATTATTTTTTTACCATCAGAGATATTAATCTTATCTCATAATTTGTTCTATGGTTTTACTTAGAGATTGTATTGTATTTGGCTGAGCTGGAGTCAATTCTCCCCAGAGCATCTTTCTAGTGATGTGCTTTGCAGTGTTGTAGATGGGTGTTGATAACACACCAGTGTTTTGGCTACCGCTGAATCAAGAACCAAGGCTGAGCTTTTCCAGCATTTCCCCCTGCAGCAGTAGGCTGAGGGATGGGCAAGGTCTTGAGAGGGGACATAGCTGGGCCAGCTGGCCCAAACTGACCAAAGGGGTGTTCCATGCCATATGGTGTCAGCTCAGATATAAAAGTTACACGAAAGAAGGAAGTGTGGGGACATCTGTCCTTTGGAGCAACCGCTACGCGTGTTGAAGCCCTGCTTCCCAAGAGTGACCTAACTTAATCTGCTGATTGCAAGCAGAGAGTACTATCTTTGTTTGCTTTTGCTTCCATGTACAACCTCTGTTTTTGCTTTTCATCCTATCAAATAGCTTCTCTCTTGACTCACAGGCCTTTTGCTATGTTTTCCCCTCTCCCCCGTCCATCTAAGGAGGGGAGTGATAGAGTGGCTTTGGTGGGCATTTGAGCCCCCAGCCAGGGCCAAACCACCACAGAGATGCTCAGGATCGCTTCAAGACTTTTCTTAGGTGATCCTGATTTACTTGGTTAGGATGGATAGTTCTTCTGCTCTCCGGGATGAAATTCTTTCATTGTGAAACAAAATTATTAAAACTGAAACCTTGAAAGATGTGGAAAACATCTTTAGACATTTGAAATGCTGAGTTTCTTTCTTGCTATTGCCTCTCCTTAAAGCAGTTAGTAGACAGTTGTTGTAGCTCTTTCGTGGGCTAAGCACACATGACTAGTAATTCTTATAGGCAGAAGCAGCTAGTGTGTGTATAGGAAACAGAATCATAGAATCACAGAATCATAGAATCAGTCAGGGTTGGAAGGGACCACAAGGATCATCTAGTTCCAACCCCCCTGCCATGGGCAGGGACACCTCACACTAGATCAGGCTGGCCAGAGCCTCATCCAGCCTGGCCTTAAACACCTCCAGGGATGGGGCCTCAACCACCTCCCTGGACAACCCATTCCAGGCTCTCACCACTCTCATGGGGAAGAACTTCTTCCTCACGTCCAGCCTGAATCTCCCCACTTCCAGCTTTATTCTATTCCCCCTAGTCCTATCACTACCTGATAGCCTAAAAAGTCCCTCCCCAGCTTTCTTGTAGGCTCCCTTCAGATACTGAAAAGCCACAATAAGGTCACCTCAGAGCCTTCTCTTCTCCAGACTGAACAGCCCCAACTCTTTCAGTCTGTCCTCATAGGAGAGGTGCTCCAGCCCTCTGATCATCCTCATGGCCCTTCTCAGGACACATTCCAGCAGGTCCACATCCCTCTTGTAATAGGGGCTCCAGAACTGGATTCAGTACTCCAGTTGGGGTCTCACCAAAGCTGAGTAGAGGGGGAGAATCACCTCCCTTGGCCTGGTTGGCCACACTTCTCCTGATGCAGCCCAGGATGTGGCTGGCTTTCTGGGCTGCAAGTGCACATTGACAGCTCATGTTGAGCTTCTTGCCCACCAGCACCCCCAAGTCCCTCTCCTCAGGGCTGCTTTCCAGCCAGTCACTGCCCAGCCTGGATTTGTGCTTGGGATTGCCTCGACCCAGATGCAGGATCCTGCACTTTGTCTTGTTGAATCTCATGCTTGTGCCCACCTCTCCAGCCTGTCCAGGTCCCTCTGGATGACATCCCTTCTCTCCAGCATGTCTGCTGCACCACACAGCCTGGTGTCATCAGCAAACCTGCTGAGGGTGCACTCAATGCCACTGTCCATGTCACTGACAAAGATGTTGAACAAGACTGGTCCCAGGACTGAGCCCTGAGGGACTCTGCTTGTCACTGGCCTCCACTGGGACATGGAGCCATTGACAGCCACTCTTTGGGTGCGGCCATCAAGCCAGTTCTTTATCCATCTTGTGGTCCACCCATCAAACCCATGTTTCACCAGTTTGGAGACCAGGATGTGGTGTGGGACAGTGTCAAAGGCTTCGCTCAGGTCCAGGTAAATGACATCAGTTGCCCTCTCCTCATCTATTAATGTTGTGACCTTGTCATAGAAGGCCACCAGGTTTGTCAGGCAGGATTTGCCCTTGGTGAAGCCCTGCTGACTATACCAAATCACCTCTTCACTATTCTTCTGTCTCAGTTGTGCCTCCAGGAGAATCTGCTCCATGATCTTACCAGGCACAGAGGTGATACTGATTGGCCTGTAGTTCCCTGGTTCTTCCTTCTTACCCTTTTTGAAAATGGGAATAATAAGATACACTTTTCTTCAAGTAAGCAACAGAAGTGAAGTTCATAGCAATTATTCCTTAGATGTATTTAACCTCTACATTTTTTCTCTCTTTTTTGAACTCCAAGAAGGTGTAACAGTGTGAGAGCTGAAATCCCCCTCCCACACCAACAATAACCAGGCTAGCTCAGTCTGGAAGCAAATGAAAGCTTTATTTACAAGCAAATCTACAATCTATGATGAAATGCAATGAGTATGTACAAATATACACTATTCACAACATTTACAAATATATAATATTATATATATATAAATATATATATAAAAATATATAAATAAGCTCCCTTTGTTTCCCCTAAGGGGCCTTCTCCCCAGCCAGAAGGACTCCTCCCTGACCCCCCTGGCAGAAGGCAGAGAGTCAAGAAGCAGAGAGGCTGTTAGACTTAGCTTGTCAAGGTCAGTGTGTTATCTTCAGCCAGAAAAGAATCAGTAGCAGACAGAAGCCGAGCAAGCTGAGACTGCCCAACTCCCCAACTTTGTTTTGAGTAGAGATTCTTAAACATTTCTACCTCTTCAATGGAAGTGTTTAGAATAATCATTATTTTGCTTTCTTACAACCACTAGTGAGTTATTTACATTCTTTCACTTTCTCTGCTTGAACTTTGTGAAGAAAAATTAAAAAGACAGTCTTAAAACCATCACAGAAGGGATTTTGTGCTCAAAAGTGTGCTCATTTCTTCAACAATACCAGGAATCTGACAAAATCATATAGCAACCTTGCTCTCTCTTGAAATGATGATCATCCTACAGCATTTTTTGGGCTAAAGCTAGTCATAATAATCACTGCAAACTGTTTATTTAATGAGCCCTTTTTCTTGTCTCTTGAACAGTTGCTTTATAATCCTAATGTTGACATTTGTAATTCTTGAGTTTGTGAGTTTTGGAAACATTTGATCTGGGAACTGCACATTTTGTACTTACTACTTTGAATTCACTGATGCAAGATTTGTGATTGATCATAACTCCATTTTCCTTGTTTGCCTGGATGATTTCTGTGTTTATAAAGTATCTCTGCTTCCTATTCATTCACTTCAATTTATTTATAACACCAGCTTCTGCTACTGGCCTGTGTTCTACAGATCTTTAGAGACAAGAATTTTCTCTGTGAATGTACAAATGATGAAAAGTAATTATAATTCCCCCAAGGCTTAAGGACATTTTAAGTACTTTTTTTCCCTCACAGTATGTAGACACTGGAAAATGCAAATACCTGAATTCAAAATAATAAATATATGTACTTTCCTCTCTCCCTGTCCTGTCATAATAATGCAGTACTATAATACTCTAAAAATAATACTGGGTATTAGGACTACTAGTTTGTTAAATTACATATGAAATGGCATTTTCTAACTGCTGAATTAAAGGACATTGAAGAGGTTTCGTGAAGACATTATTTTGAGAAATATATTTCTATATTAATTTTTACACTATCAGAAAGCACTTTTTCTTTTCATATTTGCTGTATGCTTCATGCAACTTTCCTGTGTAGGGCACTCAATATTATTATTAGCCCTTCTCTATCTAATCTCAAGATTTTAAATTTTGGGGACTATGATATTTTTGTAAAGAATATGATGAGTAGGAAAATAACTTCAAAAAGGAGTTCCAGCTCTGTAGATCCTTCCTGAGGAATTGAATTTGTGTCTTACTTGCAAAGTGTCAGATGAAAAATATTGTGTAGTCAACTCTTATGAGCATTTTGTGGAGTGCAGCTGAGATTGAGTATTGTGTTACTGTCATTCTCTGATTTGTTTTGAAAGTCTATTCCAAAGGGATATATACATATATATACTTATATAGTTATTTTTTTATGTCTATGCACATAAATACCAGCTCACGCATGTGCTCATACTCTGGAAAGAAAGTCCAGGCAATTAAATAATCACAAGAGATATATTTTTTTTCCTATGCATTGCTAGAAATTAGAGCAAACATTATTCTTGTGATCTCCTTCCGTTCCATCTTGGATGGTTCTGTTAGCTAAAATACATCTATTGTCAGCACTATCAAAAATGAAATTTTTGGTTTTAACTTAAAATGTGATGAGATATTGCCTGGAATATTTTCTCAAATAGACAGTGTTATCTGAATCTTTCCTTGGCAAGAAATTCAGTCTGAAGACAGTTCTCAGATGGTTTCCGCAGCTTAGTTTGCAATACTTCTGGAAGCAGAGCACCATTGACCTTGTAAGAAATTTTTCCTCTCCAATCCTTTGAACTTTTTCATCATTTGGAAAACTCACAGTTGACCATGAGATCTCTTTCAACTATTACAAGCAGTTCTGAAAATCAGTTATAGAATTACCTGTTTACTATAGGCATTAGCAACATAATCTCTGTCTAGAGGACCCACGTGTATTCTGTCACCCACACGGCTTCCACTGATGGGATGCTGCACCCTGTCTAAGCGTGCAGCAAACATGGAGATCCCTGAGTCCTCACACTTGTTAGTGGTGTTGTTGGGGGAAATCACTGCTGCAAGCTGTGGCACTCTGGTGCACCCAGATAGATCAAGCCTTTCACAACCTATAAATTGCACCTAAAACTAGACCATACAGAAGAGCTATGCCACAAATTTCAGGAGCTTTTGATTTTTCTTTCTATTTTTTTTTTTTTGAGAGACCAGCACTCATAAAGCAGTGTTGAGAGAGCAATATACTAAGGAAGCAAGCAGTAAATTTTTAGATTTACCTTTAACAGCTGGTTTGGGAGGGACCAGCCTATAGGACAGAGAAGGAGGAATGTGGGATGAGGGAGTGAAAAGGAGATTGTAATAACACTCATAATTAAAATGTGCATTCTAGCTGCTGGGGGAAACAGTGCTGCAGATTTCTGGAAGAAATTTGATTCCAAGAAGTGCGAGAGGCCATGAGTGAAAATTCCTTCATAAGCAGGAAGTGAGAGAGGGAACTATATGGAAATATTCTGTTTATTTTGGCTACCATTCTAAAAAACCTGAAGTAAAAGCAAAGAGAAATGAAAGAAAGAATATTGATAAATGATGTGTGAAAAGTACCTGGAATTTCTGGGTACTACAAAGCCTAATTGCGAACAGGAGTAGTTTATTCATGTGTTGTCCTGGAACTAATCAATATTTTGCACTTTATTAGGAATGGAAACCTGTGTTGTCTTTTTCAGACATACAGTAGTTAGCTGATTGAGTGGTTCATTCACTAGTATGACCAGCTGTTATAAATGATTTAGCAATTTTTTGGTATTGAAAGTAAACAGATTTTTTTTTCTGTCCTTGACTGAGCTGAAAGCACATAAGCAATAAACCTGAATCTTGTTTCATATCCAGAATTATGTTTTGAACCTATAATAACCCTAAATGTTTTGCTGTGTTTCTAGAAACTTCTCACATGATACAAAAATAGGTAGTTATTATACTATGATTAGAAATTCTTTTGATGTTATACTTAATTTTGTTAGTTACCCTCTCAGCAGCTGTAGCTGCAGCTTAAAAGATATATCCCACAGACCTTTCAGACTTGTTTTTTGAAGAATCTTGACATACATTTTTGGAGTAGGCTTCTCTTTCTGGATTAATGTCAAGAAATTAACTGGAAAGTGTTAGAGATGCTTACTGATTATGAGTCCAATTCCTCCCTGCTAACATTGCCATACTTAGAGCTGCTGTGCGCCATAAGAAAAACTATGGTGAGCATTATGAGTGCATATTGCAGGTTACAGCTGAGGAGATGAATGGAGAGACATTCAAAAGTAGGAAAGACTGTGTGGCAAGTAGCATGTGACTGCAGCTTCTTCAGAATACTGAATCTGCTAAAAAGTTTTAGAATGCTTTGTCAAATGCATCCTCAGCTACGAGATGGCATAATTCAAGTGTCAGATGATGCCTTTCATTCAAATTTGGAAAGCTGAAGCTTGTTCACGTTTGTGCTCAATTCCTTGCTGAGCCCAAAGATGTTGCTGGGCTGAAGAATGTCATTGTGTAGTCTCCATTGTTGGCTGTCACACTGCATATGTTTTGGGACTGATCTGAAGTTTTGTTTGACATCATGACTTTTATAAGAATCAAAACCCCTAAATCCCTCAGATGAAATCCATATGGCTTTGTTCACAGGCTGAAATAGAATCATGCTCACAGCCTTTACTGCAACTGAGGGATATTTGGTGGGAGTCGTTTTTTGCTTAATAAAAGCACAATGTTCAAATGCTGGAAATATGGATATTATTAAGTACCTGCTCTGTGAGAATAACTCAAATGCTGTTTTATTCCCTGCCCCTTTAGTTAGTTCATATGCACAAGAGTCAGATCTGAGGCTGACATGAAGAACGATCTCCGCAACCTGGCATGGACCCAGATTCACTCGAACTCTGTTTTAGACATTATTGGGTTTTTGTCTGCATTTTGGCTCCTTGCAGCTCAGCACTAAACGTTTGGCATAATGTGTGGTAAGGGTTATTATGATACACAGAGGTGAGGTAATTCACATCATTTTTGCAGCGTAGGCAAGTTTGCTTGGCTGCTAGAGTGGTTAAAGCAGAAAGCTTCCCAGTGTGCTGAGATGCTGTTTACTAAGAGTCAGGCCTGTGCTCACTATGATATCATAAAACACAATCAGGGACTGATTTATTTAAGAACTGTCACATCATGGGTTTTATCAGGAGAAAAACAGAGAACAGAAAGGTGAGGAGGAGCAATAGGCTTCCACAGCACAAGGTTTATGCAGGTGAAAACACTGACCACTCCTTCACCAATGATATTAGAAATGTTTTAGTTACTTATGGGCCTACTGTATGGAGTGACACTTTTTCCTCCTTCCACCAAGCCATTTCCAAAATGAAGAAATTGTTAACAGGAAGTCTGGCATAAGATAAAAGACCGTGCCAAATCTCTGGCCAAATACATGTGTGAGAGTCCATGCACATTAGTAGGAGGAAACAATAACAAGCACCAACAGATTGTAAGTGAGGCAAAGTCACAGATTGTTCAAGGATGTGAGTTCTGTGTGTCATTTCAAATAATCAGAGTAGTCTGGGTTGGAAGGGATCTCCAAATGTCACCTAGTCCAACCGCCTCTGCAATGAACAGGGACATCCTCAACTAGATCAGGCTGCCCAGAGCCCTGTCAAGCCTCTCCTTGAATATCTCCACGGATGGGGCCCCAAGTACCTCCCTGGGCAACACGTTCCAGTGTTCCACTACCCTTCAGGTCCTGAGTGCTTAATTAATTAACTTTCATTATGCTTTTAAAAGCCATATATATCATCACAGGACCTCCACTCTTTTCCACGCTTCTTTCCTCAAGACTTGGAGTAGCTTCCTGCACCCAGGGATAAGAAGCTGTGAAAGGTGGGTGAGACCCATTTGGGTTTTTAACTGAAATTCAGAGGAAGTGCAGAGGTCAAAGGTGGCAGCATCAAAAGGAACAACTGATGTCCTCTGGAAGGTTTTGATTATCTGTTAATAATCAAACAGTAGTTTTACTGTGTATTAATCTAGGATTTAGTGATAACTGGGCTTCCTGATGCTTTAAGTAGTTCTGCTGAAATGAATGTATACATGCAATCTGGTGGAAGAGATTGTCCAAAGAACAAGTCTTAACTGGGTTAATATATGCATCTGAGTTTCAGAATGCTTTTTGGGAAGACAACTGGCAATGTGCCCTTGTGGCCAAGAAGGCTGGTGGTTGAGAGAGGTAGTCCTGCCCTTCTGCTCTGGCCTGGTGTCATGGTAGGGCCAAACAGGTCCAGCTCAAAACCCAGACAGACCCTGATGTGTCTAGACACGGTCTCCCTCTCCCCTCTCCTTCCTGCAGAAAGTCAGGGTAATGCAGGAAAAGGAACAAAAGGGACAGGACCATGTGTGTCTGGTAAACAAGTTTGCTTCTGAGGTAAGAGCAAGTGTACTGGCTACTGCTCCTCCCTGACCAGGACTATGTTTCTGCCTTTTATGGCCACAGCCTGGCAGAACCCCTTTTCATTGGGTAACTATGTGCTGGCTTCAGTTGCCCTATTGGCCCAATTGAATCTCGTGCAAGATACATACACAGGCTGATTTCTAGTCACCTTCCTTAAACCTTGCTTGAATTGCTTGCTTGAATTGCCTCAGACCTGCCTTTCCTGAAGTTGCTTGGCCAGAGCTTATACAGACAGCAAGCTAGAGAAGTCACAAGCTTAAGAGCCAGAGCCAAGCCTGCTTCCCCTTGCAACTAGAATTTCGCTGTGCCTCAGTTTATCCAGGACAAAGCAAGTGCCCATCATGAAGAACGTGGACACCCGCCGTCCACTGAAGCCAAACAGCCTAAGACCGCGTGGCATTTCCTGCAGTCAATCTTCCATGCCAGCGCTGCATGAGAGCACCCCAAAGCCTCAACAGCCAATACACAACAGTAGCACTCCCCACTTGGGTGGAATCAATGAGTAATTAATTCATTGCCTCTTTGGCTTAACGGTTCTTGTCAAGTCTCCCCCTGTGTGGTCGAGCACCACTTCACTCCTGGAGATTCTCTGATATTCCTACCGGTTTGCATAAAATTGTTATAGTAGCCTAAATATTGTACATTCCCCTTGTAAATATATATTCTAACTGTACATCAAATCTATTTAATATGTTTTGGCAATTTTTCATATTAATAAAATGTTATTAATATTTTATTAGTATTTGTCATATTGATTATAGATTAAATAATATTCCTTAACACCTGGTGAGGCTGCATCAGTTGAAGAAGGATGGGAAACCTGAAAGAGTCCAGTGCAGAGCCACAAAGATGATTGATTCCATATGAGGAAAGGCTGAGGGAGCTGGGTCTCTTTAGCTTGGAGAAGAGAAGACAGAAGGATGGTCTCATTAATGTTTATAAACATGTGAAGAGTGAGTGTCAGGAGAATGGAGATAGGGTCACTCTTTTCAGTGATGTTCAGTGATAGGACAAGGGGCAATGGGTGCAAGCTGGAGCATAGGAGATTCTGCCTAACCATAAGGAAAAACTTTCACTGTGACGGTGACAGAACATTGGAACGGGCTGCCCAGGGAGGCAGAGTCTCCTTCACTGGAGACATTCAGAACCTTCTTGTGTGACCTACTCTAGGTGATTCTGCGCTGGCATGGGGGTCCCTAATGTTCTGTGATTTTGTGTGAGTGCTGAGGAACAGAGTGAATGAAATATTCCTTTTGAAATGGATTTATAAACCACTTTTGAATTCATCTGCAATAGATTTTGCACCTTTAAGTTAAGATCTTGCTGAGGTGATAAGAGCTAGCACTAAACACATGTTTTATGTTCCCATATCCAGTTCAAGGCAGTGGGCATGACAACTAATTTTTTGTTCATTTTGTACAAATAGCCCAGGTACTCTAGAAATACATTGAAGGATTTTGATGAGGAGGGTGCATTGATGTTTTTTGACACTGTTACCCACACGGATGCTGGGGAATATTTTCCTTTCCGTATGGCATGCAGCAAAGACAGGTGGAGATCATTAGGGAGGTGCCAGAAATTGTTGTTTGCTTTTGTTACTTGTGATGATGACTGGAGCCAGGGAAGGAAACAAATGTATGTGTGTTTCCCTTCATAAGTGCTGAAAGCATGCACTTTTTAGGTGCATGAGAGGAGATAGCTGTCAGAGACAGCTCTGACAGCTCCCATGCTGTCAGACTGTAACATCGCCATTCATATTTGATTCTTGCTCCTTTGCTGTTAAAAAATGGTTGTAGCTAAAAATCCAGTCTGTTGTGTTTGTTGCAGAAATAAATGAGTAGTGACTTTTAAATAACATTCTAAAAATTCTCTGAAATGTTCACAGTTGTTTGCCGCTCTATCAAGGGGAAGTCTGGCTTGAGAGAGGAGTGGGTAATTGACATCAATGGGAACTCCAGATGAACCTTACAAATCACAATGTACCTAGCTTTAGTGTTATTTTTCCATTATTATTTGACAAATATTCAGGCTTTGTCGGAATTGCTTCATTAAAAGTAGAAAAAAAAACATTTAAACATTCCTTCTTGTGGCAATCCTATATTTTTATGGAGAATGTATGGAAAGTCTTGTTTTTGCACACAGCAAATGGCAGCAGGTGGGTTTTTTTTTTTGTTTTTTTTTTGCTCAGAAATGAAAAGTTGCTTCTGCTGGGTATCTTGCTCATGAAAGTGCTAACTTTTAGCCTAATTCAGAGTTGAAGGATTAGGAACCAAGCTGTAAGCCAGCAGCAAAAAGAGGCTTGTGGATGATTAACAGAGCCACAGCCTGGCCATGCCTTCCCCTGCTCATTTCCAAGGGCTCCTGCATGCTCTTTTGTGTCCTGGGGTTGGTATATACCAGCAACAGATTCATAGAATCATTGAGTGGTTTGGATTGGAAGGGACCTTCAAAGGTCATCTAGCCAAGGTGGATTAAATCCTGGTGAAAGAATTATAGGCTAAAATAAGTTCCCTCACCTTTCCTTGGAGGAGTAAAAATGCTCAGGCACTGGTCCCTGTTTCAACAAACATTGCCATGCTGAATGATGAAAGAAGGCTACCATTGAATAGACTATTAAAGGATTTTATTTCTTCAAACAGAATGCACCTTTGGATTATATATTTGATCCAGACAGGAAGGAACATTTGAGCCAGACAGAAACACTTGCTTAAAATTCTCATTCCTCTGTATTTCAGTGTGGTTTTAGTTGGCAAGCATATGTTTAATGGACAGGCAGTAAGGGGCCTCCCTAAATCAGTATAAATATATTGTATCCTAATTAATGTTAGTCATTACAAAATCACCATGAAGGATAAATTTTACTCAATCTTAGCAGTTCCCATGACAGCCTGTATATAAATATACAATTATTTACAATATTTTTCTCAAATTCACATTCTGTTTCATGGGTTAATTGTATAGTAAGGCAGATGGAGAATTGCTCCCTGGATATTAATTAGCTAAGCATTAGCTAAGGATTGTTGCGTCAAAGGTGAAAAACTCCTAAAGGACTTGTGTCAATTGCCACCATCCCTTTTTTGACTATAACTGATTTAGGCTACTGAACTTTGGACTACTAGTGTCATTAATTTGCAGGGTGGTTTGTTTTTTTTTTTCCTTAAAAAAACAAACAAACAAACAAACAAAAACCCCCAGATGAACTGCAGAAGGCCAAGAACTGGCAAATTCATTTTGGTGACTTGAGTTGTTGATGACCCTTGGTTGTCTGAAGTTAGAAGCCCAGAAATACAAGAAGACTATTTCAATCTTGATCAATGGTGTGTGCAAGCTCCACTTATTTAAATAACAACAGATAGTTAATGTCCATGATTCAAAATGAACTTTTTATACCTTCTTCCTCCTGTAGGGTTCATGCTTCCTTTCTGACCCTACTGCTTAAATAAACTGCAGGGTTTGTTGCTCTTTACATAACAGCAGTTTAAGTTCTAAAGCCACTCTCACTGACCTAAGATCAGATAAATATGCTCCATGGAAGTTTTAAGTTATTTGCTGACACAAAGTTGGATTAGGAGGGGTACAATTTTGTCCAAAAGTAGACAAAAGTAGAGATTGTTGAAGGAGCATTTTTGCAAGGTGTGTAAAAATGGTCTAGCACCTTTCTTTTCACAAAGAAGTCTAAAAAAATCCTGCTTCAGCTCTATAGTCATAGAATACCCCAGTCTATGCCTCACTGAAGTTAACAGATAAACTGTAGTGAACTTCAGCAGACAACAGATCAGGTCCAAAAAGCGAAACTTTATGAAACTTGGAGGAAAAAAAAAAAGTGCAGATTATCTGCAATATCTTCCCAAGCCAACTTAGAAAATGCTGATAGTCTTGAAAGTTCTCTTGCTTCTAATTCTCACAGCACAATAAAATTATAGAGGCAGTGATTGCAGAGCTAAGAAAAATGGATCATACATTTCAGAAAGGACCTGGGTGTGGCTGGGAATGAGGGGCGCTGCATCACAAAAAAATTACTTTGTTGTCAAATAGTTTTTTTTAGTGGACTGGAAGGAGAACATCTTTGTAGTTTAAATTCATATCCTTTAAGACATTCCTTCTACCTCCTCCCACTTGCTAATGTCAGTCTTTTCTTGGAGAGGTTTTTTAGTGATCTGAATTAAAACAATAATATTTATATGCTTGGGGATGCCTGCCTGTTTTACATCTCTGGACGACTGTTAAAAAGCTTCATTGCTGCTTTTTTCCCTCTTTCTGGATGTATATATTTGAGTGCCAGATCTATCAGCTCTAGTTCTCCCAATGCTGGAAAATTAATTTGCTTCAAATTATAACTGTTTGAATGAGATCAGTGCACAAGTGAAACCCATTGCTGTATGCCTACAATGGGCCAAACCTCTGATCTCAGTTTTGTAAATGAGGAAGTTGTCTCTAACAACTTCAGTCAATGCAGTTTGGATTTACACCAGGGGAACAGAAATAAGAATCTGGACTTTCATGTTTCATCTGGGAAACATTTGAAATTCTGGTGGATGAAAGATGCTAAAATAGTATGTTGCTGTTACATTATTCCTTTTCCATATTCCACTTCACATGACAGGACTGACCACACATCCTAGAACAGTTCAGCCCACACTTCTCCTAAATGTTACTCTTTTGATTTTATTATTATAGCTTTTTCATGTCATAATTCTGTAGTTAAGGCTAAGCAATCATTTTGATTTCAAAGCATTCTGTTCAGTAAGCATCCTGGAAAATGCTAATGAAATCTATTCAATGATTTTTTGAACTAGACTATAGGAAGTTAATATTTTTCCCATTTTAAATTTATCCAACCTTTTTTTTTTTTTACCAGCAGTTTACTTGAAAATACCATAATGCACAGTCTGTAAACTTGGTGTGGGCATCTGAGAAATAATTTTATATATATTTAATTTTGTCAATAATAGTCCCAAACAAACTGCAAGAGGAGAAACTGCTGTCTTAATGTATATAACAAACAACTAGTGGAATCAAAGATCTTTGGAAAGATAAACAATGCTGTAGTTACAGTACTTTCTATTGTGAAACCATATGAAGTCATCTCTTCAGAAAAGTTTGGACCTGTTAACTGTCCTCAGGCTTGCAGCTTCTTTGTCTAGATGTGGCGGTCCATGAATGCTAAAATTAAGGCTTAGGAATTGAATGAAAAATTGAATCCTAAAGACTTAATGGATGATATGGGGAATTTAAAGTGGATGCATGAGACTATGCTTCTTGACCAGACACATCTGAGGCCAACTGCAACTCTGTGGGACTCTGTAGCTGTATGGGGAGCTGCAGCTTATGGTATGTAGGGTCTCTAACCCAACTCCAACTCCAACTAAAATCATTGGGGAAGGACTTGTCAGTTTAGATGAGATTTTTCTCAATTAAACCAAGTCCAGGGAAATTTTAAAACACATTTTCAAGCTTGGGCTTGCACTGTTCTCCTGTCTGACATGTGTATATCAAATTTTGTCCCAATAGTTTGGTTTACAATTTCTAAAAATAACTGGCTAGCCCAAACCTTTTCTACATGCCTCAGCTGCTCTTAAAGTGGGGATCAAAATGAAACTTTGTAGCTCTTTTGAACTTTGGGTAGTTTTATATGACTTTCTGGTTCTTAAGTTAGTAGTTAGGAAAAAAAATTGGGGAAACAAACAAACAAACAAACACAAACCCAAACCCCAGCATTGCAACTGTTCAGGTGTGTAGCTAAGTTTTCTGGAATCCTGACAATCTTTGTTCATGACTGGAACTATCTGAACTCAAATTATGACAAGACAGGAATAATAGCACTAACGACATTTCCAGCAGTAGGGTTTTTTAAGTATCTCCTGCTAATACAATTGTTACAAAAATACCTGAATTTTCTACAGGACTTTTTCCTTCTTGAATCATTTCACAAAGAAGACTGGCAATGCTAAGCTCCTGTTGAACGAGAAACGGTACAGTTTGATGGAAAGGTTATCTAACAAACCATTGGTTTCAACGGGACTACAGCAAAGTCCTCATGTGGGGAATTTGTTGTTTCAATGTTGCCAATGATGCTACTTACTGTAAGAGACAGTTGGCCTGCTCTTCTATGGTCTGCTCCTATGGCCCTACCTAAAGAGGAAGCTCTTCTTCTAATTCATGCTTTCTCTTGAAATGAAAGCTCATTCTCTCAATTTAAAATTCTGCTCAGAGATAAAACTGAAACTAAAAATGTCAAACATGACTGGGGTGAAGGGAGAAGTTCCCAATACAAAAAGTGTTTTCAGTGGTAGCAGTTTCTGTAGGACTCCATAGGAAACAGGGGAAAAAAAAAACCAAACAATGTTGAGACCTGAAAACCATAATGATTATCAGTGAAGGCCTTTAGAACATAATTTCTTGCATATCAGCAAACATAGTTTAGTTTGATTAGATACAGAAGCCAAATGGCAATGTGTGTAGTAGTGTTCATTGAAGACGAAATACTACTTTTTATCTTGGAGATGTGGCAAGTCAGAGAGGAGCATGTTGCCTTGAAACCTCTTAAAAAATAAGCAGCAGCCAATCAGCATCTCCCTTGATTATTATCCTGTTAAGAAAACAGTCATTTCTAATGCACTCTTGAAGTATATGTACTTTGCACATGGGCTTTTTATAAATAAAGTGGTGATGGGAGATGTCCCTACTCAATCCTAAGTAGTACAGAATAACTTTCCCAACAGTGTGACCTATAGAAAGCTTTCCCTGGTGCCAACTCTAGCCAGTCTTGATGGCATCTAAACGTACATTTAAATTTATCCTTCTACACTTTTCATGGAGGAAACAACGGGTCTAGTTGTATCAGTGGAAAACAGGCTTTATCACAAATCTTTTCCAGGCCTATCATCTTCTTCTGGGCTTTTGCCCTGCGAAAGAGCTGTATTATGTAAACAGGAAACATATAGGAACCTGTTAATTGCTGGTTTATTTTTCTTCTGCGGCAACATAGACTGCTTTTCTTATTGTCACTGGAGGGATCAAGTTACAGCATGAAGCTTGGATTTCTGGAGAAGAATGTTAAAGCAGTAAACTGGCTCTGACTAAGGGAAGCAGAGGAGGTTAGGTCTCTTTGTTTATAAAACCCACCAACCCACCCGTTTGGTGGGGTTTTTTCCTCTGACTGTGTTGGAATATGTAGAGGCCACCTCAGCCTTGCTTTCAACTGGCGTAGACACTCTCTTGAGGCCTTGTGGCAGTAACATGCACAGACACACATTACTCAAAAAGAATTGGACTTGGCTCTTGAAGAAAAGAGAGGAGAGGGTGTTCGCTGATAACGAAAGCCGGAGGCAGCCCTATTCCCAGTTTCAGAAAACTCCCCATTCAGCCATGATGAGTCCTTACATGTGATACTTTAATCACAGAGCAGTGTCAACTTTTAAACCCACAGTAACCTTTATCTTGGGGCTAGGTTCTTGATACAATTACTCTGGCTTCATACTTTAATTATTGCAAGTTTCTTTGCTGCAAGGACAAGGCTCTCTGCATATATTTATTTTGGTGTCTTTGTCTGAGAGGTTATGGATGGCTCTTAACAGTGAATGTTGTCCCTTTCTGGCTTTGCTTTCATTTGCAAGTACTGTGAACCAGCTGGCAGAAATCCTTGATAAATGCAATAATGTATTAATACAGTTTTCTTCCTTGCTGCATCATATAGGATACTTCCAGGGTTTGTGTTCCAGTGGGCTGATGCATGACTGAACTTAATGTATACCCCTAGATTCATATCTGAAAATATATGTAATATTAATACCCTGCTAATAATAGTTTCCTTATCTGGCAAAATCCAAAATGATAATTGCTGGCATCTTTAGGAACCATAATTTAACTAGAAAATAACACTGCAGTGTGAGGTGATGGAGTGCTTCCTGGAGCACACCCAGTCAGACTCCTTGGGTGGTGGTGGGGCACCGCTCTGAGTAGGTCTTACTGTAAAATAGTGCTGTGAATATCTTCTTGGGATGGAGAGAGGGTTTGTTTGTTCATACCTTAGTACTGGTGCCAGAAATAGGGTGCCATATGTATGATACTCTAACATACTTAGTGGCATTTGGAAGGCCTCAGGATGTAGGGCTGTTTCAAAGGAGCAGTGTGTTACAAAAAGCTATTGAGTCAAAGTTAAAAAGGGGAGCTAAAGAGACAGAATGATGATACAATGAAGAGCTTACCAGTAATCCTCAGGCAGTGGCTTCTGCTCCCTTCTGAGATTCTGTCAAGTTCTTTCACTATTATAGTAAAACATTTCTGAAATGAAGACCAAGACTCTACATAACCAAAATAAATCATAGGCTGTAATGAAGAACTCATCAAATGCTTTGAAAAGTAGCAGGGAGTGTTGTAGTAACCTGGTAGTCCTGGTTGGTTACAATTATTGATATTAAAACTTCCTTGGAGGTCTATGGCTCCCTTAGGATGGCCACCTTGTATACCAAATTGAGTGTTTCCCAGGCAACAAATGCATTTTGCTTCTGTGCTTTAGGTTTATTTAGGAAGAAATGAACCCATCAGGATGTAGGGGACCTAAAAAGGAGAAGGAAGAGAAATTGTTGTAACATAGCAGGAAAGAGAATGAGATTTATTCTCACTTGGAACTGGGTCCTGCATACCTCAGTCCAGAGTAGACTCCATGAAGTTACTGGGAAACCTGTGCAAAGCAAGAGTGAAGCTGGCTCCAAATCAGAAGAATTTATCTGAAAATACCTTAGAAGTAGAAAATCTATCATATTTCAGTTAAAATAACAATAATTCTTTGCAGGTGTGCCAAATTTCTGCAGGCTTCAGGTGATTTATTGTTGAACCAATGCACAGTGAATGCTGAGCTCTGCCTTCCCCTCTTTCCATGCCAAACAGAGGAACCTTCACAAGACCTTGGCACTTGTCAGATTTAAATCCTTAGGGCAGTATTTCTCACCTCAAGTGCAAAATTCACCACTTCCCTGTGAAAATCAGTATGGTTGAGAACTACGAATGCAGAGCAGGGCTAACTGCTAGCATTTATGCAAGATTCATTAGGTGGGTTTTGGGTTTGCACCCTGTAGGGTCAGAAACTGACAGGAAAACTTCAAGTTTTCCTCTGCCCTCTTTCCCAATAAGCTTAAAATAGTTGCTTTCGAGTGCAGTCTGGCCCTGCCTAATCTCAGCTCTGTTTTTTATAAATAATCTTCTCATTCCCACTCTTACAGCGTCTTTGGAACATAATGAATTTGCATTACATGTAAATGCCAGCAGTATTTCAAAGTGAGGGTGAAACACAATGTCTGGTCTCTAATTAGTTTTGCAGTGTGTGGCCTGTAAACTCGATGATAAATGAATCAATTATCCATCAGTGGCTTCAATTAGACAGCAGTAAAAATAGTAACAAATGAAGTCACCAGTGAGGAACTTCTTTCTGAGAAGTGCTGCTGCGGGTTGACTTGGAGTTTAATAACGAATTTGAGCTAATTGGCTCATTTATTCATTGTTTGTTGGGGGCAGTGCAACTGCCTCATTAGTAAGCACTTTACAGGGCCCAAAGAAAACAGGAAGGGAAGATATGACATTGCTCCTCTCTTTCAAGAAGCACCCTATCACCCCCACCAAGTGAACCACTGTGAGGAGAGAAGACCCTTCTTTTGCTCCTCTCTTTTGGAAGAGTGAGTTGCTTTGTACCATTCTCCCCATAGTCACTTATGCCTTGGATCTCAGAGCACTTCTGAGACTGTTACCAACAGAGCAAACTTCAGCAGAGCCCTTGTTTTGAAGCAGCAATCAGATCAAGAGCTGGCTTGCTGGCATCATACTGGGAGAAGGAGCAAAGCAAGCCCTGGGACTGCTGAGCCCAGTAGCACTTTCTGTCTATGCTGCACTGTAGCATGTGGCTCTGTTGGTACTGACACCTAAGCGGAGGAAAATAACAATGCTATAGTACTTTCCTTGTGAGAGATTCATCAGTGTTTCCCACTTTGACCAAGAATTTATTCTGGTCTCTATGTAAACAGGACAACTTAATTGTTCCTAAGAGTATGCAGTAAGAGAAAGAGTCAGGCTGGTGGTAAACATTGTTTTCTGCCTGTAATTCTCAATACTTTCGTCTGTCCCTATCTGTTAAGTCATGCCTATCAGTGGTAATTGTCATTATCTTCACTTGGAGACCTGGGGACTCTCTCACTTTTCATAAGAGCTTTGCAAAGATGATGAAGAAGCACAAATAAGACAAAAAAAAAAAGTGTGAAAACACAAGGGATTTTCAAATAGGGTTTACATTTTCAGTTAGGAGACTTTGTTATTGAAAACAAGAAGGCAGTTTGTCAGAAGCAAAGGCTAATTTGTCTTCACCTCCAAAGACCAGAGGGAAATGGTACACCCTGCTCACTCCACACCCTCTGGCTGGGGAAACAGAAAAGGGCCACTCAGTTACAGTTCTCCCAAATCAGTCTCTGTAGGGACTGCAGAACATGGTTCAGAGGATGATGATTATTCCTTTCCAATCCATGTGGTATCCTAAAACACATCCAAATAAAACTACAGTGACTGGAGCAGGGGAAAAAGTATTGTAGTGCCAGCACTGGTTATGTGATTTGGGAGTAAACTAGGTGTCTGACCCTGCTGACAAATTAATCTTTGAAGGTGTCAAGCCCATCTGCTTCAGGAAAGCTATTGTCTTTCACTACGGATTTTACCAGAATGATACTAAGATGAATTGGAGAGTCTCTGTGGAAAGTGCAAATTCAAAGTGATAGTATAAAAATGCTGCTGTGATGTACCATAATTAACACTGAATTTTCTGTGTTTTTTGGCAGCTCTAGGCTGACATTTCCAGCAGTACTTTACTGATCATGCATTCATTGCATAGCACTCTCAATATTTTACCTAAAGCAAAGCAAAACTTTTTACCAGCCAATCAATGATGATGGGTGTTCCTGCCTACACCTCAAAGACCCCTGCATATGGGCTCTGCCTGGAGCAGGCTGGAAGGGACCCACACTTTCAGTGCAGAGACCAATGTACTCTCAGGAGGTAAAAGCGAGTATTCTGGAAATGCAGGATGTGTTTATGTGCAAACTAATTCCCATTTGCATATCTTTAAACTCAGCTGAATACCTTCTTCAACTCAGGAGGTCTGTCAGTATTACTGATATTCCCTGGAGAAAGGCAAATAACCCTACGTGCTCAGAGAATTGCACCTTTTTTCAAAATGAAAAGTTACCTATAACACCCTGCTTATTGATTAAAAGCAACTACCAGAAGAAAAACTAAAATTTCACTGTCATTCCATGAGCTGTGGCATGCAGAATGGTATTTCAAAGAACAATCTACCATTTTCATTCTCTTCAGAGAAGTGTGAACCAATACAGTTAACCATTCTGGCTGACATTTGAATTCTTAAGAGGAGTATGTTCTTGCAGAGCAGAGAGAAATAACTGAGATTACATTGCATCCCATAGTAGTTATGGTTATTATCAGTGTATATATATATACTAGTAGCAAATTGCTGGGCTGGGCATTTAGCCCATCAACTACAAATACCTTTAATATTTTGCTCCTCTGTTCAGAGATTTGCAATTAAAAAAACCCCAAAGATTGTTATTTAAAAGCAGGCTGCTAAAATGAGACATAAAATATTGCAGTATTTTTATTATATATGTAAAATGAAGTCTCTGCATTTGTTTCTTATTACTGATACAACAAATGAATATGTTCTGAGCCAACAATTTCTACTCTGTTACACATGTACACTATGTTCCTCTGAGTGTAGTGGGGTTTGCCTAAGCCCTTCTACTCATCTGAAAGACTAGGCAGACTAATATTAGTCAACAGGAAATGGGAGTTTTGGGATCTGAACAGCAAAACGAGGCTTGGAGTATGTCATTTGCACAATGGCAGTTCTTGGCATTGTCTCAATCCGGAAGTTAAGAAAGAGATGAGGTTCTTTTAAAACATTCCCGTGTGTGAAATTAAGGCACAAACGAGGTCAAATATGAAAGTGGGGCTATTTATTAAAGAATAGAGTAAACGAAACAGAGAAAGGAAGAAAAGGGAGAGATAGGGGGAGGGGAAATGGAGAAAGAGAAGGAGAGAGATTACCACCTCAGGGCGGTTTTCTGTTTTCTGCCGGGAGAAACGTCTAAGTTATCCGAGTCCTTTTTGGCTTGCGATGTCTTCGTCCGGGGAGAGAGGAGACGTCCGAAGGTCCTGCCGATCTCCAGTGTGATCCGTGATGTTTTTCCTTCACTGAGCAGATATAACTCGAGCCTTTTTATACTGTTTATTTATTGCAGCCACACCCGGTTCACATTAACACTGTGTAAGTGGATTTATGGGGGTCTTCCGTGTGACTGCAGGGGTCGGCGCCAGAGTGACCTCCACCCTTCTTTGCCTCCCACCTGTTCACCACACCCACCCCGGGGCTCGCAGTCTTATCAGGTGAGCCATCTAGGATGTCTTTATCTTTGTTGAGACAGTCCTCAGTTCTTGATATAATCATCACCTCCCCAGGTGATTTGCATGTTCAGGCAGATGCCGCTCTCAGGCATCCAGTGGCTTTGTGCTAAAAACGAGCGTTTATTCCTCAAAAAATCTCCAGTTTAGGGAATGTGTGGTGGCTTGAAAGGGCTCGGAACCTCTTGTCTGAATGACACTGCTGGGGCTGGAGAGCAGGTGAAAACATTTACTGCTTCCAGTCATGTGCTTTGTATGGTTCAACAGGAATGAGTTAGAGAGCATTACTGTGAGCAATGCTGGCATATAAGACATTTTGAATCACTGATATGTTAAGACTGGTCAAATCTGAAAGTTATCAATATAAAAAATATGACTATGCTTGTACTGTTTTATCTGCAGTGGTGACACACACCTTTCCTATCCACTACACAGCTACTCCCTGTAGAGTAGTGGCTGAATGCCAGCTAAAATGGCTTTTTTTTTTTTTTTAAGATTTATTGCAGAAGGACTATCACAACAAAATAGAGAACAAAGTCTCCTCATCTTGAAGTAGCTCGTAGGAAGCATGCAAGGTCTGGACTTCCATTCACATATTTCAATATTACAGTGTCATATCTTTGGAAAGATTTCTGATGTACATCAGTGGAAGCCAGTAAAGAAAACGATCTGATAACTACATGCAGAGATGAATAGCGTATTAGATTAGCAATCACAAGTCTTCCGACATTGAAGAAGAACAAAGTTTTTCATTGTAAGACTATATCTGGGTGCATGCAGCAGGATAGGGGTTTGTCACATCAGAGCCTTTGTAAAAAATTTAAAGAATTATGATCAAAGAGAAATTTGGAGAACTAGTTTTTGAAAGGGTCTGAGCATTGCCAGGAGAGCTCCTTTTTTTAATCCATTGACTATGATACCTTAATGGTAGGAAGCAAATCCATGATCCCTTCCACATTGGCTCACAGTGCAGGATTAGGCAATCTAATACATAAACCAAATGTTATCCATCTACAGCCTGGCTCATCCTGCATACTAATATTAGAGTGGACTGATACCATGAACTCCAGCTGTAACTATGCCTTAAAGACCTGCATTAGTTTCAAACTGGATCTGAACCTTTCAGCTTCAGCTCATGCTGAGCTTAATTCTCATGTACCTTCAGTGATTACTATCTTTTTTTTTTCTTAGCAATTGGTGTTACTACTTAGTGAGACTAACAGGAAAAAGACTCCACATGTGCAGATAACTGAGGTTTACCATTCTCCCTGTTAATGAGAGATAGGATGTTGAAGATTAGTCCCTAGTTCCTTTCCATTATGCTGTCTTTGAAAGTGAGCTGTAAGTCTATTATCACTTTGGAGGGATTAGTTATCATTGTGTCTGATTATGAGATTAAAGTATGATTAAGAAGATATAAAATGGCAGGCAGTGCAAAGTCCATGACACGAAGAGAAATTTCATTCCAGGATTAGACCATTACCCACCACAGGCAGTTCCTCCAAATGGCTTAGTCAAACACTCACTGCTTGACTCTATTTACTTCCTAGACAGGTGAAAATTTCACTTAGTTATAGCCAATGAACATGGCAGCCAGTGAATTAGTGCATGGAAAGTCAAAACCATTTCCTGATAGAGCACAGGTGAAGAAATCTTCAAATGGGAAGGTGTGGAGGAAGAGATTAATATTAATATTCTGAGGGCCAGAACAAATATGAAGAATGTTTGTCTAAGTCCTGGCAGTCATTTGTGAACATAAGATTAAGACAGATTACTTTCCTAGGAATAAAGGGTTGCTTAAAAACTATCTCCCTAGACAGCAAAATATGAAATGTCTGTTAATTCCACAAATTATAAAGGTGGGGTGACAGAAACTTGTATATAAATCTAAATACTCCTTAGTCATACAAATATTTTTTCCTATTTGTGTACCTACTTCCACAAGTGCTGATGTTGAAATAGCTGTATTTGGAGTTTATTAATACATTGTGTGTTTGTATTTATCAGTACCCTACAAACTATGTTGAGATGAACAGAAAAGGCTTTCCATTTTTTCAGAGTGACACTCCTTAAATTTGGGATACAGCAACATGCACAATCTATTGACAGTGTTCTAAGGGGAAACCAAAGGATACCAAAATAGCTGCTCATACTGGTAAGAGAGATGTTCAGGTGGACCGAGTACCTTCTGGTGACCATCATGGGCTACTAAATTCTCTATCTGTGTCAGGATAGTGAGGAAAAGTAGTGAGAATGGCTGCAAGAGAATTTATTTGTGTTTATTGAGCCTGTTCTGTTTGAAGCAACTCAGACAAATTTTGGTAATTTCTCTGATACAGTTTCTCAGATACTCATAATTCTTTCTGCTATCTCAAACATTTCCTCTGTGTGATTTGATCTTACCACTCCATTCTGAGTAAATTAGGAAACTAATAAATGATGAAGAGTAGCTAAGCATTTATTGCTGTTACTTGCGTAGAAGAGTTGCTGTGTTGAAGAAATGCAGTATTGCCTCAAGTTAGCAAGTGTGAAGTTTTACCTGTTCACGAAAGTGTTTTCCAAGCTGCTTTGAAAAGGCCACATTATTGAATTTGTCAAGAAGAAACTTGGTTCTGCTGGAACCTACTTGGTTCTCTCCTTGCTGTCATTGCCAACCTACCAGAAAAGCGTTATCCTGGGTAGGCTTATTTGAGCACTTCAGCTTCAAACAGATCTGACACTGCCTGAAAGATATCAGCTTCTTGTGAGCAAGACACAGCTAGTAGCTTGAAGTATGTTTGGTCAGGTCTGCAGCTCTGTATTTGATCGCACTCTCACTGGTTGTGCTGGGCAAAACATCAGAGACAGCTGCCAGATTGTTTGGTTAAGGAGAACCCATCTCCAGCTAGAACTGGCACTGGGATGCAGAGAGCTGGAGGCATCTTGGGAACAAGAAGTAAGTGTTAGTGGGACACTCACTGTGCACACCCATTTTGAGGGGCTATCCAGATGCTGTGTGTAGGAAGGGCATATGATGTTATGCAACTTTTCGTGACAGTAATGCTCTAACAAATGTTTCTTTATTTTTCTTTCCCCACCCCCTGTTACTCTACATTCATTATATTTACTTCTGTGTGCTGATAAGAACCAAATTTCAGTCCTTTGAGGTTTACCTTTAATGAAGAAAACGATGACTAGGTGATCAACAACAATGCTTTAGGAACCTGTTCACTGTGCATCATCCTGTAATAAAAAAACAAACCAAACCAACAAAACCGAACAAAACCAACCCAACCAAACAAAACCAAAGAAATCCCCAAACCTTTTTGTTTACCAAGGGGAATGTTAAGGAAGACTGGAAGGCCCTTTCCCATCTCTACCCATTCTCATAAATGGCGGTCATGAGTATTTGCCTGGAAGTTAGTAATAGCAGTAATGAGGATAGGTTACTCAAAGCATCTCTCATGTATGACAGATGCAATGTGCAATCAAGATACATGACTGGTGAGTACAGAGCAGTGATGGATGGTTGCTTCATTTAAGCTGCAGTGAATAAAGCTCTGAGAAGGGCTGTCAGGCTTGCTTTTACATATGAGTGTTCTGCAGCCAGATGAAAGTAATTTTCTAAGAGCTGGCAATTGATAACAGGGTGTGCGCCAGTGGGCTCTATCCAGAGCTGAAGGTCTTTTCCACAGAGGCTGAGTGTGTTTTTGTCACCTTATGCTGCTCAAAGAATTAATGGGGTTTTTTTGTAACTGTTTGTTATCTGAAAGTTCTGTTATGCTATGAAGTGGTCTCTACAGCAAAGTGGATTAGAAGTCGATTAGAGCTGCGGTAAATTAAGGCTTTGCTTCAGACTTGTGCCGTTTGAACTTCCTGCAGTTCATAGTGCAGGTCTCCTTACCATTGAGCTTCTCCCAACCAGGAATCTGAGCATCTGAGGAAAAGAGGGGTTTGTAGGTGATAAGCTCATTTTAATATTTTTTTTCAAGTTCTGATGACTTGTACTGTAATATGGAAGAGTGTCCAGGAATCTGACCCCAAATGATTTTGTGGCATACAAATTCAAGTAAAGGCAGACAGTGAGGTAGCCCTAATCCTGAGGGGGCCTGCAATACAAGATAAATAAAACACCAGATACAATAACAGGGATATTACAATTTTCTTCTAACTTCACAACAGAAGGGAAAGAAGAACTCTGATTTATCCTGTTGGCATGCCAATATGCTGTCCTTTAATCCACATAAAAATTAAATTATGCTGGTGTTCTCTTTTCACACAATTACACACTATTTGCAGCCTAAAACTCACTGACATTTATATCAAAATTGCCAAATATTCAGTGGGGTTGTCTTGAGGTACTAGAATGTGTCCAGAGAAGGGCAATGAAGCTGGTGAGGGGCCTGGAACACAAACCCTATGAAGAGAGGCTGAAGGAGCTGGGGTTGTTTAGCCTGGTGAAGAGGAGGCTCAGGGGTGACCTCATTGCTGTCTACAACTATCTGAGGGGAGGTTGTAGGCAGGTGGGGGTTGGTCTCTTCTCCCAGGCAACCAGCAGCAGAACAAGAGGACACAGTCTCAAGTTGTGCCAAGGGAGGTATAGGCTGAATATTAGGAGGAATTTCTTCACAGAGAGGGTGATTGCCCATTGGAATGGGCTGCCCAGGGAGGTGGTGGTGTTGCCATCACTGGAGACGTTCAAGAGGAGACTGGATGAGGCATTTCGTGCCATGGTCTAGTTGATTGCTTAGGGCTGGGTGATCGATTGGACTGGATGATCTTGGAGTTCTCTTCCAACCTGGTTGATTCTATGATTCTAAGGCCTGTGAGTTAAATCCTTTCTCTTAGACATAGATGATGCAGGACCAGATCTGTGAGATGAATGAGCTGGCTGGTGGCAGAGTCTCTGGAGGCAACTACGTGTTGGGCTAAAACCACTAATGGAAGAAGTGATGATCTGAATTCAAACTACCACGCTGTGAAGGATGTAATTTGGGGACTGTGAAAACAACTAATTTTAAGATTATTGTGCTAGACCAAATGCTACTGTAAATACTATTAGATAGATGTATGGGTGAAGGGATATGTAATTCTGGTATGTCATTGAATGTTATATCAGAAAATACAGATTTTAGTGCAAATGCCAGGAGAAGGCCCTGCTAGTCTTGCGAACAAAAACTGCACTGAAATGTGACCAACTAGAGGATGAGATGGTTACTGCCAACTTGCAGTTTTATTAGGGTATCCATATCATAGAATCATAGAACATTAGGGGTTGGAAGGGACCTCTAGACATCATCTAGTCCAACTTCTCAGCCAAAGCAGGATCACCTAGGGCAAGCCACACAGAAATGCATCTGGGCAGGTTTTGAAAGCCTCCAGTGAAGGGAGATTCCTCAACCTCTCTGTGTAGCCTGTTCCAGTGCCTCATCACCCTCACAGTAAAGAAATTTCTCCTCATATTGAGGTGGAACTTTTTGTATTCCAGCTTATACCTATTATTCATTGTCCTATTGCTGAGCACCACCAAAAAGAAACTGCTATTAATATTGTTCTCCTGACGTGTGATTACGTGAGACACTCTTTTAGGATTGTTTTTTTAATTCGTGTAATTATTCTTAAGCACATCTAGTTCTTAAGGAGAAAATCTAAAATGTACTGTGTGAATACAAGTTGCTCAGAAAATAGAGGGCAAATAAAGAATTAGAAGGGGTTGTTGCTTTGGTTTGGTTTGTTTCTTAGAGACACTGATATTTTTAGGCAACTGCCCTGAATTTATAGACACTGATTTAACATTTTTTGAATTGTTCAGCTTTTCCCTAGCCTGGTTCTGAGAAACCTTTGAAAGACAAGTCACATAAACATGCAGAATTTGGCCTGTCATGTGCTGTTCTCTGATCTGATTTTGCTGCATTTCATAGGAATCCTCATTCCTACCTAGGGAGAGTGAAGCACAGTTTGGAAGCTGGTGATGAGCTGGCCACAGTATCAAAGGTTAGAAAGGCTTCCCTTCCTTCCTGAAATGCAAGATGACAGCAACAGAAATTAGAGAGGAAGAGTTAGGAAAAAAAAGGGAAATAAAAAGATCTTGTTATACATTCTGAATACCACTATGCTATATACATTCTGAATACCACTATGCTATTCCTTGGCTGCTATCTTCTAATTATTAAAACATACTGTTGGCTAATACATGTGTTTTATTTCCAAGGGGTTTGCACAGAATTATTCACATTTATGCGTTTTGCATCTCATAAGCATAGATATGAATAATAATGACAGACACTGGATTGTCCCAATCAGCTTAATGACATTCAAATGCGTTCTTCAATACAAATCAACAGTTAGCAGTAGTTTCTGGAAATGGGGCTTTGATTTGGATCAACATTACTCAGGTTAGATGTTACAAGATATTGATGGTGTTGTCTTTAGCTCTTTTGGTTGGGAATACACATAGTAGGCATGGCAGTTATAATATTGGTCATTACAAGACCTATGACTCTCACCTCTTAGCACAAGCAATTAGAGGAATATTAGTCTGTTACTCTGTGCAAGACATGGTAATTCTGGCTGTGGAAAAACTGATAACCTCAAATGGACCTGAACACTTGGTTGTCTTTCAGCACTTACATTGAGAGTATGGGTTGGATTAAAAGTACAATTTCAGGAGCCTTTCTGTCTTGAACTCCCACTTGTTGGGTGTGGGATACACTATTTTTCTCAGTGTATTACTCTGATCCATCCTTCCTTGATGCCTTGATATTCCTTCTGGAAGTCGCCTAACAACACCATCATTTATTCAGATTAAAATAACAATTAAACAAGGAACCCCACTAGCTTCCATATGTATACTCTTCCCCACAAAAGAGGAAAAAAAAAGAAAAAAGAAAAAAAGCCCAAATACAAGGTATCTGCTTTAAGGACACAATTAAGCTTCTGGAGAGTCACACCAGAACAGAGCTATCCTTGTTTATTGGAAACAAATCTAAACAGCTATGATTAAGTATCCCCTTGGTTGAAACTGTTAACACCTATTGGGGTTGCTTTGCTGTTCCCCACCTGGCAGGAGAGCTGGTCCCTTCTCTCTCAGGCAAGCATCCTTGCCAAATAATTTATCCTGGCTCCAAATCTGTTCCCCAGCAGTGCCTGGCTGTGTGACTGGGCCTTCAGGCAGGGCATGGGGTGCTGGGGCACCAGGCTGGCTGCAGCACACACTCCTGGGTAAAGGTGGGAAAGTTGCTCTCTCCCTCTTACTGCATCACAGAATCATTCAGGTTGGAAAAGACCCTTAAGATCGTTGAGTCCAGCTGTTAACCTGACAGTACCAACTCTATCAGTAACTCATATTTCTAAGCACCATGTCTAGACATTTTAAAAATACCTCAAGGGATGGTGACATCCCACTTTGTGCTCTGCGAACTGAGGACTGCCATCCCTCCCACATTTAGTGGTCTACACATGGTGAGAGTTCCAGATCATCACAGCCAGTACAAGAATTCATATATTTTTACAGCTCAGTATCAGGTAAGATAAGGTCTTAGAGATGGTATCTGATCCTCTGGTAATGCACATACACATGCAGAACTAGGAAGTGAGAGACAGCAAATGTCTCACTCTCATATGAAAAACCACAGTGAAACCGAGCTGCACTGGCACTGTCAAATAAAAAGAGAACCTTACCATTGGAGTGGAAAAAACCGAACTGTCAAACTCAATTCCCCTTTTGGGTGCTCAAACACAGGATTGTAAGGAGCTGAAGATGCCATTGCCCAAGTGGTTCCCTGGGCTTTCTGGGGTACACAAGCTGTGTAGGATGCTTGGCTCACTCTAATGGCTCTGTGAGGAGCCTTTGCAAATCCACTCATTTCCCCCTGAACACTGGGATTAGAATCACAGAACTGGATGTGCCCAAGAGATGCTACTTTATATTCCCACCATGAAGTTTTTTATAAAAGGACTATCTATAGATCTAAGTCTAACCATACTTCACCATGTCAAGACCCGGCTGCTCTTTCCTGCTGGTTGATTTGTCCTGTGACAGCTATAAGAGAGGCTAATGAAAAATAAGAAGAAGGTACTCACCATCTTAGTAACCATATTTCACAGTGTGGTTCTGAAACTGTTTGTTTTCTTAACTTCCTGAGGTCAATAATGATGGGAGATAGATGTCACCCATGTGCTTTTTTTGGAAAAATAGCAATGGTCAGGATTTAGGTTAGTGAAGAGTGTTATGGGAAGGCAAATAAATTAAAACAAAACCAAGCCAACTTGTTTGGGACATGGTAAGGATTTAAAAAATCTCAATTCAGGATGCTTATTAGACAAAGTCTTCAGACCATTCAATTAATTTATGATTTCTTTCAGAACTGGATAAAGAACACATGAGTATTCAGAAGTATGTGGGGTTTTTGAAAAATTAATATTAGGGCTTTCTTGATATCAAATATGGCTACAGACAGATTTCCATCTCTTCCAGGGGCTTTTGATCTCAGCTTAGTAAGAAATCTTTTTAATATTCCTCAAGTACTGGAAATGCACTCATTTCAGATACCAGTTGAGCACTTGAAGACCTGAATTATTAGGGCAGCAGTCTACCAAAGAGTCTAAAAAGAGTCTAAAAGCCAAGAGGTTTTAAACAAAATACTTCCATTTAGATGTTTGACTAATTCAAGCAGTGAAAAGGCAATAATATTTTTTAGCATTTATATAATATCTTCATTCCCAGCTCCAAAATACTTCCCAAATAAGGATAAACATCCTCATTTTACAGATGAGGAAGCATGACACGATTTACTTATATTTAAGCATAAGGCTAAAGACCCAGGGCCAGCTGCTAGCAGGGCTAAGGAGGAGTGCAGGTTTCTTTGCTCTACAGTGTCAAGTCTGGGGAGAAGCAAGTTGTGGGCAGAAGGGATGCCTGTAGCTGTTCTGAGTCCCTGTGACTCCAGCAGCTTTAAAGCCCAAATAACTTTGGCTTAACTAACCTTGTAGCTGCTGGATTGAAGCACCATCCAGCTGGAAGTGATTCCCTCCCTGTGGTGCAAGGTACTAGATGGATGGTGATGGTCTGTGTTGTGTTTCAGCAGCAGTGCCTTAGCTGTGTTTGATTCAGTGCCTGTGCTGTATTCCTCTTGTGTGTGATTAGCTGTGGGATTTGTCAGACGATACCCACTGGCTTTCCTGGCAGTGATGTGGACTGGTCCTCCTTAGCTGGGAGCACAGAATAACCTGCTTCTGGCAATAATAAAGAGCAAGGTGATGCTCCCTCCACTGCTGCAGTTTCCTGGCTGTTTCATGCAGCACGTTTGTGTGATACTCAGTGCTGGCTAGTGATGAAAAAGAAATTAACTGGAAGGAAAGAATATGACAAAAATGAATGGTATGGTGTAACAGAAACTGGTTACAATGCATGAGCTGCCAATATGGAACAGTTATGCTTAAAAATGCTGAACAGATGGCATAGGACAATGCAAAGATTGTTTAGCATTACCCTGAGGTATTGTGAAATATTTTCAGAGGTGTGAGAATGTAGTGAGATTTTTCCAAAGAGGTCTTCTGGGACTGCTCACACCCCCCAGCATACTGGCAAGCACTGGGAGACAAATTGAAACTAATAGCTAGGCAGGTGAGACCAACAGTATCTGCACTCATGTTGTTAAAATGAGGCTTTAGTAATACAGAGTGGGACAGTGCTGTATATTTGATAGCTATTCTTGTTGCTATTACAAGTAATTTGTTTTATGCAGACATTGGAAAAGATAAATTACTAGTAGCAGAGGCAATTAATATGTTAGGCAGAAACACCGCAGCTCTTCTTTCAAATGCCAATGTTCCTACACAGGAAAATTTACAATGAGCTGTGAAGCTATGGCAGCCATTTCAGAGTGCCAGAAATTAAGGCATTTGGTAGATTTAAACCAAAATTGAACAGGCTACTAATTTTTGAAAACAAAACCAAACCTTTAATTGTGCCAAGTGGTTGGTTGCACAAATATTGAAAAAAAAGTTAATGACACTGGATTTGATAACATTAATTTCTAAATTACATTAAAATAATTAAATAGAAAATACTACTTCTTTCTTGACTTCTGTCTGAAAGTATAAAACATAAATTGTCAAATATTTGCATGTGGTTTTTGTGGGAACAGCTCAAGAGTGTTTTCACTTAAAAGAAAAAAATGTTCTGACTTTCTGTAAATTATACTGGCTTGGGATGTAATGATGTTGCAGAAGTGCTTTCTGTTTTGTTAGTATAAAGAAATTTTCATAGGTTGTATGTCATATTTCGGGTTTTCCTGTTTTTCACAAAATCAGCAGGTGGCACGTGCAAGCAAACTGTATCTTCTGATTTTGCAAAAATTGCCAAGAAGGTATATGGGAGACCTGCAGTTTGTTCCAGTGTTAAACTTGGCAAGAAAAAAATTGCCTGCAAAAATCAAGGCTTACTTATTAGATTAGACACTTTTCCTTTTTCAGTACGCAGTAAACTCCATACTTACCCCTCTTGCTCAGATATGACTGAACCCTGTCTACAAAGTAATAGTGTCTTCTGATAAATCTGGAATGATTGAGTACTGGATTGGTACTCCTCACGAATATAAATTTCCCAAGAATGTGAACTGGGAGTACAAAACAGATACTGATCTATATGAATTTGCTAAATGCAAGGCTTACCCATCCAGTTTAAGTTTTTCACCTGATGGCAAGAAAATGGCCACTCTTTGGTCTGACAGAAAAGTTAGAATTTTCCATTTTCTTACTGGGAAGCTCATGAGAGTCTTCAATGAATCTCTGAGTATGTTTACTGAACTTCAGCAGATGAGACATGGAGTTTGGCTGATGTATGGCAGTTGAGCTTGAGCTGGAGAAAGTGGATGCAGTAAGATTAATTAATACAGTTTTTGATGAAACTGGACACTTCATTCTGTATGGAACAATGTTGGGCTTTAAGGTCATAAGTGTTGAGACTAACAGGTGTATTCGTATCTTGGGAAAACAAGAGAACATCAGAGTGATGCAACCAGCATTGTTCCAAGGAGTAGCAAAGAAACATTGTGCTGCAATCACTATAGAGATGAAGGCATCTGAAAATCCTGTTCTCCAGAATATCCAGTCAGATCCTACGGTAATCTGCACTGCTTTAAACAAAAAAACAGGGTTTGTATGTTTACTAAATGTGAACCAGAAGATACAAAGAGTGCAGATCATGACAGAGATGTATTTAATGAGAAACCTTCCAAAGAAGAGGTCATGGCAGCCACTCAAGCTGAAGGTCCCAAAAGAGTTTCAGACAGTGCCATTATCCACACAAGCATGAGAGATATTCTTATTAAGCTTTTTCCTTTTGAGTGCCCCAAAACAGTAGAAAACTTCTGCGTACACAGCAGAAATGGTTATTACAACAGACACATATTTCACTGTATCATCAAGGGTTTCATGGTTCAGACTGGTGACCCAACTGTTACAGGAATGGGAGGTGAAAGTATTTGGAGAAGAGAATTTGAAGATGAGTTTCATTCGACTTTAGGACATGACAGACCATATACTCTCAGCATGGCTAATGCAGGACCAAATGCTCATTTTTTTATAACAGTGATTCCAACTCCATGGCTAGACAACAAGCACAGTGTGTTTGGATGGATGACTAAAGGAATGGAAGTTGTTCAGAGAATCTCATATGTAAAAGTCAATCCCAAAACTGACAAGCCCTATGAGGATATCAGCATCATTAATATCACAGAAAACAGATGAAGGTTCCAGCTAAAAGTTTAGCTTCCAGTGGACAAAAATAAAAAGCTCAGTTCCAGAAAAACCTTGGCACTGTAGGACCCAAAGAAGGATCTAGAAAGAACAGAAACATTTTTTATAATTTCCAGACATAAGAATTGCCAGGGCAAAGCAATCACAAGTTGTACTATTTTTACTGTACCTAAAGTGCCCTAAGATTGTATTTCCTGTAATTTTGTATTTTGAAGTAAAAACACCTGGATGTTTCTTACAAAGTCGGCTATTTTTCTTGCATGTCTTCTATGCAAAACTGAAGATAAAACCCCACACCATGCCTCATGATAATGTTTGTAAAATATGATCAAGGTATAATTTGGAAATTGTTCATGTTATTTCCATCTTTTGTAACTACTTACAGGCTCTACAAAAAATTTATGGGTGATAGGTTGGACTTGATGATGTTGAAGGTCTTTTCCAATCTGCTTAATTCTGTAATTGTGTGAATTCTGCCTAGGCAGGTGGTTGAGTCACTAACCCTGGATGTGTTTAAAGGTCATTTGGATGTGGTGCTTGGCGATATAGTTTAGGGGTGAACCTTGTAGAGTAGAGTTATCAGTTGGAATTGGTGATCCTGAGGGTCTTTTCCAACTTTATTTCTGCGATTCTGTGATTCTGTGACAAAGACATGAAGTGTCTCCTGGTGCTCCCTGGAGACAGACTAAGTTCTTCCTTGAATTCATTCCTATGGGAACTGCATGCAAAAAATATTTTAACAGGTTTTAATGAAGTAAAGTAAATGCTGAAAATGTTGTGGGATTGTTTGGGGGTTCTGTTGTTGTTGCCCCCCCCAAAAAAAACCCAAACCAAGCAAAACAAACATAATGATGATGACAATAATAAATTAATAAGTATTACTAAATAATAAAACATCATCATCATCATCATCATCATCATCAATAATGCCTCCAGAAAAATCAAAGACTGTTGTATGCTTATTTAATTTATGCTGAAAGTTTTCAGGAACTGTTTTGGCTCTGTCAGGTCTCCTACCCACCTCCTCTCTTCAGGAAACATCTCAAGTATCCTTTTTTTTCCCACGATTGATTCATAAGCCTGTGTTATTGTTTATAAATCTTACAACTCTCAACAGGAATATACAATTCCATGAATTTCTGTTTGCATTGTATTTTTAAAGTATACACTTGTAAAATTAGCCACTTGTTCTAGGCAAGAAGAAACCTTCCCCATGAATTGTAGATTGGGACAGAGCCTGAAATTCCTTTATTTTATGACTCTCCATGACAATGTGGTTTGGGGGTAGACTCTAGTGAAAGCCTGTGCCCTGGAGGAGGATTTCATGCCTACAGAGCACTGGCATGAACTGACTGGGGCACTGTAACCACATCCCTCCTGGGATCCTCTTTGAGCTCTCGGCTGCCCTCCAGAGCTTGGGGAGGCTCCTCTAACCCAGACTTCAGTATTTATAGGGCACAAAATATTTCCTCTTATTCACAAGGAGAACTTTTGTCCGCTTTACTCTGTAGCCTTTGAAACCTGCGTTTCCTAGTAGCTCTCTTCATATAGACACAAGAATCCAAACAACCCCTAGGACTACCACATTTCTTATCTTGCAGTGCCCTCTGAGAGCTCCCTAAATAGTCTCATGTAGAGCCACTTCCCTCCAACATCTGATTTACTGCTGCTCTTCTTCCCGTTGTTACAGTAATAATAATAATAATAATAATAATAATAATAATAATAATAATAATAATAACAACAACAATAAATAGGAGGTGGTTCCATTTAACATGTCTCTCCTCTGGGAGGTGGGTGGCCTGGCTACACAAGTGCCAGGGTTGATGTCTGACAGACAGGTGAGGAAGTCAATGGGACAACACTTTGCATCATCTTTTGCCTTTCTTTTTTTTTTCCCTTCCTCCCCAGAGTTATCTCACCCTCTGTTTATGGTATTTTAAAACCAGGCTTCTAACATATTTTTGTGAGAGAAAGACTGCCCATATATCACCTTTTTTTTGGAGGGTAAAATACTCCATTGAATTAGATGATGAAAAGAAATAGCCAAACAATGTCAAAATGAAACATGGACATTTAAGCAGAGCTTTGTCACTGAACTAATTTTTTAATAGCTTAAAAAAAAAAGGCACAGGAAGAAAAAAAGATATTTTTTCAAATGAAAACAAAAACCCCCAAACCTAAAAAAGTACAGTGCATCCAGGAGAAAAGGCAGCTGAGGAGACCTCTACTGTAAAGCTTCATCTGTAATGCTTGATCTCACCATGGCTGCAGGCACTTAGTGTCCATAAAATTGAATCAAGCTTTAAATTATAGAGAATTAAACGGCCCTTTATCTGATTCTTCCCTGTTTTACACCAGGGTACACAAGTAGTATGGCTGATGTTAGCAGGGCCAAAATCCAGCAGCCAAGACTAAATTCTTCCTTGTGTTACATTTCTGCTTTTGTTGAATAATACAGCTGTGAATGTTTTTAAAAATTAAATCAGCAAATTAAGATAGCAATTGTTTCTCATAAAATAAACTATACCCTTTACTCCTGACAATGCATATGAGGGAATTAATCTCAACCAGGCAGAGGCTTTTTTAGTTGGTTAACTTTTGGATATGGTAAATAACCACGTTGGAGTGAATGCAATAAACAAAGGCAAATGTATGCTTCATCTTTACAAGCTGAATTCTTAAAGCTGAAAAGGTATTGTGGTGAGTTGAAATTACCCCCCAACTAATTTGGAGAATTACCCCCAAAAATAAAATTGCCAGACTAGCTTAGTTGGAAGCAAATGAAGCTATATTTACAAGCACACTAAAATCTAGAAATATGAAATGCAGTGAATATGTACAAAATATACAATATTTACATGTATTTACAATTTATATAAACAGAAGAACCCCCTGTGTGCGAGGCTGGCAAGGTGTATGTATGTGGCTTGTAATCCAACTCTGAAACTCTTGTGTGGCCCCTGACATGGAATATTAGGATTTAGACATGGTATTTCAAGGTTTTCAACTTCTCCATTTTTTTACTCATTTACTGTTATAAATAGATGGCTTCCCAGAGCAATGGCTGTGAAGTGTAGGAAGAGGTGCCTACTCTTTCTCCTCACCCCTACTGACTTGTTTAGATCAGGGTTCCAGAGCCATGTTGATAACGGTAATTTCAGCCCAATTTTAGGCTATGTCCAGAGAAGAAAGTGAGTGAAAGCCCTAATTTTTCTATTTGTGGATTTACAGTGTGCTGCTTATTTTGGATCACCTCTGTGGGCAGCTTGGAGACACTCTTTCATTACTAACCACGCTGCAGTCATCATGACATCTTGTAGTGGAGTGCAAATAACATTTATTTTTCAGGCAAAATATAGACCTAGTGGTTTCCTGATGTTGTGCTATTACTTTTTTTGAAGATTTTTTTTTTTTTTTACGATATTGAACCCACGTCTGGAGTATTTTCCTGGTATGGCAGAGTGGCTGGTGGCAGGGTGGTGAGGCTGCTGTGCGCCAGCTGTGCTTGGGGTACATTAGATTTTTTGAAAAGCCCATTGCTTCCTTTCCAGCCCTCTCATTGGTGGTGTGTGAACTGGGGATCTTGGAAATACTGGATTTGGCTACCTCTGTACTACACACTCAACTAAGCCATGGTCTGATTATCCATATGATCAGAAATCAGCCTGGTGGCAAAGGATCTGGGGGTGCTGGTGGATGGCAGGCTGAATATGAACCAGCAGTGTGCCCAGGTAGCCAAAAAGGCCAATGGCACCCTGGCCTGTATCAAAAACAGTGTCCAGCAGGAGTAGGGAAGTGATTGTGCCCCTGTACTCAGCCCTGATGAGGCCACAGCTTGAGTACTGTGTTCAGTTCTGGGCACCACAGTATAGGAAACACATTGAGGTCCTGGAGCATGTCCAACGAAGAGCAACAAGGCTGGTGAGGAGTTTGGAGGACATGTGGCTAAGGGAGATGGAGTTGTTTAGTCTGGAGAAGAGAAGGCTAAGGGGAGATTTTATTGCTCTCTACAACTACCTGAAAGGAGGTTGTAGTGAGGCTGATGTTGGTCTATTCTCCCCCGTAGCTAGTGATAGGATGAAAAGAAATGGATTGAAGTTGCACCAGGGGAGGTTTAGACTAGACGTTAGGAAAAGCTTCTTTACTGAGAGTGGTGAGGCATCAGAACAGGCTGCCCAGGGTGGAGTTGCTATCCCTGGAGATGTTCGAGATGTGGCACACATAGATGTGGCACTTCAAGATGTAGTTTAGTGGTCATGGTAGTTGGGTTGCAGTTGGACTCAATGGTCTTAAAGGTCTTTTCCAACCTTTATGATTCTATATGGGATTCTCACTGGCCTGTGATAAGCACTGAAGTATATCAGAGGAACTTTTGGGAAGGATATGTTAGCTGGCCAGGCACAATGCTAAGAGTTTACCTAGTTGGAGGGTAGCCCAGGATGCACAAACTGCCTTGGCCTGCCCCTGACCAGCCAGCCATGTGTCTAGGCAACAGGCTACAGGCACAAGTTGCTAAAACTGAGATGATGGAAGCCTGAGAGTACTCTACTCCAGCAAATGTAGACAATATCAGATGTCAAAAGTTCTTTTGTCTAGTGCTGTTGTATCATTCAGTTGCTTTAAAATACAAGAGGAAGAAAAATTTATGCCTGCTTCAGTATATAAAGGAAAATTCAACTAATGCAGACTTTTATATTACAAAATTCTTCACACAGTCAAATTATTTATGTACATGTACAGAACACACGTCACAAATATGTTAAGTTTGTTTTCTTGTTTGAATGCTGAGTTTAGGCTCTGCTTTGAACCGTGTAGTCTGAAAAACTGAAAAACTACCAGACGTAGCAAATATGTATCAATATTATTCCAGCTTCTAGATTATTTATGCATAATATATATATGTGTGTATACATTCGTACATATTGATTTATACATATATAAATATATAATATATATATATGTTTAGACAGGTTATATATAATTGATTTGGGCCATATTCCAAACTGATACAATATTGGTCTTGTTTTAGTGAATGCTGTGCAATAGTAATTAAGGATCTAGCTTTTTTAATATTAAACTGTCAAAATATATGCTTAACTTCACACATTCATCAGACTCACTGCTGCACACAGATTATGAAATAAAATATGTGTACCAGGCCTTAATTTAAGTAAAAAAAAGCCTGGATTACTTGGTCCAGAGTGTTTCTTTGTGGAGCTTTCCCATTTTTTGTTAAAGATAACGTTCTTTGCTATAAATGCAACTGTTCCAAAGACAATGAAAAAACAGAAAGAACTCAAGGAAAAAAAAAGAAAAAGCAGAAGCAGGGGAAACCAGATTAAAAAGGAAACAAAATATTCCTCAAAATTCAAACCAGGATGATACTACTTTGCAGGCTGTGAATGTTTTGGACTGATATGTGTGTGCATGTGTATATACATATATGTGCACACATAAAAAACCCCACAAAGACAACTAAATAGTAGCCCCAAACATGCATACTTCTGTATCTGCCAGAAAGGAAAGGAGTTTTGTTAATGTGTGACTTGGTAAGATGTTAGACATGTTTAGATATTTTTTATAAATATGTACATGGTTTACTGGGGGTACTGAAGGGCATAGCAAAAAAAAAATCTGTCTGTATCAACTCTGCCTTTAGTCTGATTCAGTGATTAGGATTTTCATAGCAAAATTTGGAAAATGGTTGAAAAAATTTGTAAAAATACAATAAAAGCTGTTAGTTTTTTAGAGAGACCCTGGGATGAAGTTCTGTGCCTGTGGTGCTTTGGTGCTATAGTAGTAAGCACATTTGTTCCCTGAAAGGCTGCAGCATATCCTGTTGTGCATTTATACCTGCAAAAGCAGGTATAAATTTTTCTAATTTGTTCCATGTTTACAACTGAATCTGCTAAGAAGATCTGTGCATAGAGAGAGGAGAAAGAAAGTGTTTAGTGGGGAGAAGGGAGAGTTTGCAACAAAGAAGCACTATCAGCTAGAGGACAGACACTGCAGCTTTTGAGTGCTGAGTGTAAGGGAGTGGGATGGAAAACTGAAGGCCAACGCATCTTCTTTCACTGGAAATCACACAGTGTAGGCAATAATCCTTCCAGTCGCTTGTAACTGTGCTGCCCTTGGACTGTACATTTTCCCTGTGGTCACAACAGGCAGAAAACATGAAATCAGTTAATTAGCCTTTCAGATGGAAGTACTTTAATCTGATGATAAAAATCAGCAATTGGGAAGGGCAGAATGAAGCAAATGTAATGCCTAATAATTTTTTTTTTTGGGGGGGGCAGTATGTGATTAGATCTCACTGGGTTTTTCTTACTGATACAATATTATTTGGGGAATTCAATCAATGTATTACATATCTTTCAAGGATTCTGGTGGTCTTTGTAAACTGCTTCTCTTAAAATGATGAATTACTGATCTACCACTCTGGGCTAGTTGGCCCTGCACTCTTATGTGGCGCAGACAGATGAAGCATGTAATACTATTCCTACTTTCTTTTGTACACTTTTCCTTGGCTTGCTGGCAAAAGCCCTCTGGTGCCAGTTCTCACATCCCAGCTGTTGTGCATTTATCTTATTATGAGACAAATACTTTATCATCCTATAACTCCTTTTGGAACAGAGCTGCAGGGTAGACAATATTTGTGGGAAAATTTGTGGAGTCTGGCAGCGTTTTCTGATATGCTACAGGATGAAGTGGTTCGTCTCCTTGTCATTTAGAAAGGTCACATAGAGACAGACATTTGGCTAAAGACCACCAAAAATACTTTGCTGATTCCAGTTTATGCATGTTCTTATTTAGAGGCAGCAGCAGCACAGGCATCGTGCACTCAGGGATATGGATTCTCCTCATCTGATGATGCATTTCTGTTTGGAATACGAACACGCTTCCCATGCTGTAGCTGCTTACAGCCTCACGTCTGTCACTGTAATTGCCTTCTGATGGCTACCTGTGTTTCCTCATCCATTTCCCCCATTTTCAGTGAAACTTGAAACCAGGTGAAACTTGCTCCGTTTCAGATTTCACTTCCAAATTGAAATTCAAAGCTCAAAGTAGCCCCAGGTCTTCCAAGGTTCACCAGCCCCTTGTCAGCCTAGGACTCAGACACATACTAATGTAAGCCAGTTTAGGGCAATATGTGGAAATAATGTGACTCAATTTTTTTTCTCATTGCTTTTGTCCACTCTTGCCTTTAAAAAAATCCATTTCCTTATTATATTTCTCCTTCCTATTTGTGTATTCTCTGTCTGATAGAACATATTGATTGTATTATTGCATAAAAGGCTTGAGATGTGTTAGGTACAGGACAAACACATATTTTGTGATAGGTGGTATAACAATAGAAGCTAAAATGTGTGACAGAAATGCTGTGAATAAGAGAAAACTTGTCATGAGAGAAGTTTTGTTTGGATGAAAATAAACAGATATGTCTAATTGGGCACAAAGTCCACACACACATATTATGTTTGGTTACTTAAAAAAGTAGAGGTGTGGTTGGCTGGTGGGTTTTTTTATTTGTTTGGGTCGTTTCATTTTTTTTTTCTTATTTCTTTTTTCTTTTTTCTTTTTTTTTTTTTAAGAAGCAATACCAACAGTAGATTACTTTGGATAATCTTGAAATTTCTCTGTTCCTATGCCAGCCTTTCAACCCATCCACCTCCTAGGTGCATATTAGAGTTTCCTTAATATAAGTTCTAGCTTATGTCTGCTTGACTCCCATAGGAATATTCACACAGTTGGAAAAACAAGACTGTCATTACTGCACAGGTTTTATTTATTGTTTTAGGGCAATATTTATGTTGGCCATATTTCACATTTATTTTGAAATCAAACATGAAATCAAACAGGCAATTTCATAAAGAAAGCAGACAGTTAAAAATGTGGGAGCTACAAAACTTCTTAGAGGCCAATGTATCAAAGATATCCAATTCTATACATAGGCTGCATTAACTACAGCAGTGGGAAAAACGGGAAAAGAACCCATGTGATAAGGTACCAGCTGCAAACAGTTTGGTGGTCTACGAAAATGCTCTTACTGTTGTAACTGCTAGTGGAATGACCCAGGGGGTGAAGGAAAGTCGTGGTAAGAAATATGAACAAAACTGCAAACACAGACTGAGCCACAGACACTTATTTTATCACTGTTTAAGACAGTTTTCCAGCAAATCAAAATGACTGCCCTACACTGTTCCTGCAAGATCTACTGTGAAAGTTCAACATTTGATGAATTACAGAAGGTCTTGCCTGATGTTTGTGGTGGAGTGGAAGTATGAGAGCAATGTTACTGTATTGAATTTGAGGAAAGTTTCTGACAGGAGAAAGTAACTGTATTCTCAATTCCCGTTGCTATTTTTAGAAAAACTAATGTTTCAGTCACAGTTGGAGCTTGGCTTCTTTCTTTGCCTGGCCCCTGGGAGGTCACAGGTAAGTCCTGAAGAAGTGTGCTGACATCTATGGGGTATTTTAGCTAAGGAATTGAGGGGATGGATGTGGTGGAGGCAGAAGGATGGGCTGTATTTGTGATTCTTGCTCCCTTCTGCTGTGCTTGGCTAGCTTCACAGCCCTGCTCCGCCTTATCTGTGCTGTCTTAAGTGCTGAGCAAGGCTGTTGCCTTTCATGCGCACTCACAGTTATTAGTTTAGGCTTGGTGTTGTTGCTTCTCCCCCTCCCCATGCTTCCACCAGCCTGTCTCTGCAGGGAAGGCAGGTGGGGCTCTGAGTGTTTGTCATGGTAGGGCCAAACAGGTCCAGCTCAAAACCCAGACAGACCCTGATGTGTCTAGACACGGTCTCCCTCTCCCCTCTCCTTCCTGCAGAAAATCAGGGTAATGCGGGAAAAGGAACAAAGGGGACAGAACCATGTGTGTCTGGTAAACAAATTTGCTTCTGGAGTAAGAGCAAGTGTACTGGCTACTGCTCCTCCCTGACCAGGACTATGTTTCTGCCTTTTATGGCCACAGCCTGGCAGAACCCCTTTTCATTGGGTAACTATGTGCTGGCTTCAGTTGCCCTATTGGCCCAATTGAATCTTGGGCAAGATATATTTACAGGCTGATTTCTAGTCACCTTGCCTTGCTTAAACCTTGCTTGAACTTGCTTGGACCTATCTTGCTTGAAGTTGCCTCGAGTTGCCCTGCCCTGCCCTGCCTTGAGTTGCCTGGTCCAGAGCCTGGGATAAAGCCACGAGCTTATACGCACAGCAAACTAGAGAAGCCATGAGCTTAGGAGCTGGAGCCAAGCCTGCTTCCCCTTGCAACCAGAATATTGCTGTGCCTCAGTTTATCCAGGACAAAGCAAGTGCCCACCGTGAAGAACACATCCAAAACCACCTGCTGTCCACTGAGGCCAAACCAGCCTAAGACTGCGTGGTACCTTCTTGCCAGCAACCTGCCATGACAGCGCCATACGAGAGTGCCCCAAAGCCTCAACAACCAATACACAGCAGCAGCACTCCCCACTTGGGTGGAATCAGCTGTGAGTAATTAATTCATTGCCTCTTTGGCTTAATGGTTTTTGTTGAGTCTCCCTCTGCCCCCCAGAGTGCCATTTCACTCCCAGGGATTTTCTGTTTCTGATGTTCCTACCAGTTTGCATAGAATTGTTAATATTATTATATTTGCCTAGATACTGTACATTCCAATTGTAAATATATATTCTAACTGTATATCAAACCTATTTAATATGTTTTGACAATTTTTCATATTAATACAAAATTGCTAATATTTTTATTAATATTTGCTAATATAGTTTATAAATTAAATAATATCTTCCTTAACAGTGTTGCACTGAACAAGTAGCTTAATGGATAATGCTGGAAAAGTTTGGATGGCAATTGTAATTTTTTGGTTTTTTAATGGACTAACTTAGTGTTGTGGTTCCCTTTTTGATCTTCTTTTGGAATGATTGAAGTTGTTGTTACTCTTGAAAATGAGGAGTTGCCAATATTGATTGATTGTCCTGTTTGCCCAGTAGATAACCAAAAAACAGCATGAGAGCAATGACACACTGCCACAGGTTGCACAGCAAGTAGCAGTACACAACACTTCTTTAGCACAAACTCTGCTGGCTTGTCCTTGAGCATCTGAATTGAGAACCCCTGGTCTGATGGGAATGAGCAGCATGCATCTAACAATGGGGTATTTATCAGCCTCACGGAGAGCTGCATATCTTCTCTTGGCCTCTGAAGCACAAAGATGAGAAGGCATCAGGGTCTTCCTTTAGTTCCTTCCTGTTTGCTGTGGTGGCAACACAACACCTCATCAGCTAAATGGCCTGTTTATTGTTTTAGCATAAGTACCTCTTGTACACCTTCAGATGTACAGATATTCATATACTGTCTCCTGCATGACCAGATTTCGTTGCCAGGCAACCTTTACAACCCCCCAGTACAACTCCTCCAAGCACATCCTGCTAAAGGGAAAACAAAATGAGCCTCTGGTCACATCCATCCTGCAGCTGACTGATCCCCTAGGGTATATAGTGACCCCTTTATTCTGCCTTGTAAAAGAATGCATTTCATTTGATAGCTTTATATTTTTACTTCCTTCCTTTCCATCGCTTCTCTGAAATCATGGAATATCAGGCTGTGGTGTCCACAGGCATGGAGGACACAAACTCCTGTGCTAAAGAAAAATGGTCCAGCCTTTGGTTCTGCCAAGAATTTTTACATCTGCATTCAAGCTGACCTCCACTAAGATCAGACGCTGAGACTACCACCACCTCAGGTATGAAAGATGGTGATTAAAATGGGCCATTCTATATTCCATATCTGGGAATCATTAGTCTCCCACTAGGATAAGCATTGCAAGGCAAAGGGAAAAGTTCTTCAATCTAAGCATGCTATGAAGAAAAGGAGTCAAAAGCTTCACCATGACCTCAGTCCTCCTCTAGGACTGAGGTGGAGCTACACATTTCCCTGCCAAGTCAGCCATCAACATGAGAAGAGTATCAGGGGTGCTCTCTAAACTGGTGCAGTTCTAAGAAAAAGCCCTGTTCTTCTCATAACTTTCTGATGAGGCCTATCATTTGTGCTTCTGCCTGACCTAAATGTCTCTCTTCTAGGCTCTCACCGCCACTGGACTTTTGACATTGGCTTTGTCCAGTCAACACACTGGGACTTTTCTGGTGTGATGTCACCTTGGCCCTGCTGGGAGTCTTGGGACCTGTTATGCAGACAGCAAGCACTGGGTTTCAGACACTGCATACAAAGAAAAGGTTGTCCCTCCCCAGAGAGTCCCTGGTCAGACTCCCAATACCAAAATAGCAATGGGGTTATCTGCATGATAAACAGCAGCAGCATCAGTATTAAACATCCCCCACTATCTGGTAAGAAGTCACATTCATTGCTTCCTTACAGCTTGCCTTTATTTTTTATTTACTCTGTATTATTCACTAGAAACTTGCTTGCCATTAATTATTAACTAGAGCATTAAAAGACTAAACTAAGTCTGCATAAATAACCCTTTGTATCATATAGCAGGTCCCCATAGTATCAGTGGATCAGACGCCTTACTTCTGAGTTTCCCTGCAGGCTCCATCAGAACACCTGATTTGTTGCTTGGATCTGCATCAGCCTTGTGCCCATCTCATGTCTGCAGGGATCAAATCCATGAAGCATCAGCAGGGGAGTGAAACACCAGATTCAGTCACTGACTTACCCATTGGTAACCACTTACTCTCACATCCAGGAAAGCTTTTCTCAACCAGCCAGTCACCTTTAATGTGATTTATGATAATAATAGGTAGTCGAAAAAGAAAGACTGCTGTCTGCCCTGTAACTGTAGTGGCTTTTTGAGCTATTGTAGCTGTTACGGTTACTTTTTTATCTCATGCTTTCTGTTCCCTTCTCTTTTTTTTTTTTATTTTATTTTTATTAGAGCTTTTAAAAACCCTTGACAAGGCACCCAGAGGACCATAAATGTTGGCAGGACCCCTTAAGAAGTGATGTACACAGTGCTGGAAGATCCTTCTGGCAAAATATCCATTCTCAACTGATACAAATGCCAAGCTACAGGAACTGGAGTAAGCAGCTGCGTGGTTCACATTTGAACAAATAAATAGGAATTCATTTCAATAACCAATGAAAGTAGGTGATAGGACTTTCTGAAACAACCACCATCTTAAATCCAAACTGTTTCACATAATCACAGAGAATATCTGGTTGGAAGACACCTCAAAGATCATCCAGTCCAAACTTCAATCCAGCACTAAACCATGTCCTTAAGTGTCAGATCCACACACTGCTTAAACACCTCCAGGGATGGTGACTCCACCACTGCCCTGGGCAGACCATTCCAATGTTTGATAACACTCTCTGTGAAGAGGTATTTCTCAACAGACTGGTGAATTTGCTTACCAATGATCTAAACGGGTCCCTCATACTTTGACCCAAGCATATTAGTAAGAAGTTCCTGCTTTACATTGCTGCATGTGATGGGTTTGCATTTTGTGCATGTCCTATTACTGTTAGGTTTCATTGATGAGCAGAAACAAAGCTTTTCTTCCCTGAATAGTTATTGAATTACATTTATTTTCTTGTGCTTTTTACTTTGTTCTTTGGAAAAGATCTCAGGTTCACAGGCTTAATGCCTGAGTGATCCATGGAGCCCCATTTCCTCCACATTTCAGTGCTCCAGCTAACAAAGTCGCCTCTCTCTGGTCTCTGAAGCGGAAAACTAACTGTTCCTTTCCAAAAGAAACTCCCTTTTGTTCCTACTTCATTACTTATGACTAACAACATTATGAAGGGGTTTCCATTGTATCTCTACTCTGGCTGCAGCTGCTGGAGTGTATGACTGTGCGCTCAGGGGCTCTTTGCTGCACTTCCAAGTGAATGAGCTCTTCACAGCATCACTTCAGGCTGCATGGCACATGCTTAATTTCAGACAAAATCCTCACTACTGTATGGAGACTGTATCCTCAGTACTCCAGAAAACTCTTCTAAGGATGGATTTTACAAAGCAAAGGGTGTGGCTATCTTCTCTGCATCTGCCTAGGGTGAGAGATATCCCCACATCACTCCTATCTGGAATTGCTTGTTATTGGTTTCTGTAAATTGTCCTATTTGTCTGAGGGCTGCCCAAATGAACAGCAGAGGACTCTAAATAGGAGTCAGCCACAGAATTCAGAGATTAATCTGTCCCTTTGGGGTGCTGAGCAGCCAGCAACCCAACAGCTTGTCGTAAGAGGCTTAACAATGCACAACAGCTGATTTCAGATTCATCCATTGAAAACATACATTCACATTGGATGTTGGAATAATGCTAAATCACTTTAATCTAAAACACATTTGAAAACAACTCCCACAGTTTAAAGGGCACTGAATTAATCTTGTGAGTAACGGAGCTGCCTTGTAAAATGCACTTGTGTGATGTTGTAAGAAACTTGTAAGAAACTTATAAGAAACTTGACTGTGAAAGGAATAGCTCTTTGAACTTGTAAACCCTCACTGTTTAGAAATATATAGCAGTTTGAGCACAAGTCTAAACACATCAGAATCTGAACAAACTGCTCCTCTGCTTTCCCTTATTTTAATGTGCTCATCAGTGAATATTTATGTAGGAACCCTTTAGCAAGCACAGTTGTCATTTCTCAGCTGTCTCCAATTGTCAGATTGATAAAAAATTCGGTGTGCTCCCACTCAATCGAAAAAAAGTAACTAACAGGCTGCTAGGTCATTTTCTCTCAACATTAATCCATCATTATCACCTGAAGTGCATTACTTTGAAGACTGAAGAAGGTCCATATTTCAATTTAAATGATGCTTAACAGGTATAAGCTTGACATTTTCAGTTCCCACTAAGTCTTAAAGAGCTGACAACATTTTTATTTTGCTGAGAATATATCTTTTCCTCCTCAAGGATTTTTATACAAAGTCTTAGGAGTAGGTATGTCTTTATGATACCCAAACCCAAGTCTAGTTAGTTCAGAAATGCCCTCATTTTGCAGGGCTTTAAATTATCATTATGTTAGAAAGAAATCTTTTCTTTTTTTTCCTCCTGCTCTTAAATCATGTTTGGGGTTTTGGTTATTTTTTTTTCCCCCTGCTTCTAGTCAAATCTTCATGGTTTGGGGGAAAAAAGAGGATGTTGCTAGATGAGATACCTGCTTTGTTTGTGAAGGAAAGGCAGAAATTCTGTTTGCAGCATCCAGATGTGCTTCAGCCTGGATTTGTCATCCAGTAGTGGTGAAGGAAGGCAGTAGCTCCTTCTGAGCAAAATGGCACAAATTATCTCTAAGGAAACATAAGTTCTTCAAACACATATCAGACTGCCCACAGACAGAAGGACTGGGATATTGCTGGTATCCTACACCGAGAAGGTAAGGGAGAGTGATCTTACTTTACTGGAATACTTTCAGCCCTTCCTTGCCCTTCCCCCAAGACACACACATGCATAAATGCATGCCAGGCGTAATACAGTTGCCAAGGTTGAGAATGTCAGGTTCAGTCAGGTCTCAAGAATCTGCAGATGTTTCAAATCAAAATGTTACCTTAATAGGAATAATGAGGTGTTTGAGAGAATAATTTGGTCTGTGCCATTTGAAGGGGAAAAATTATCTTTACTCCTGCCAGGCATTCTGGTCATATGAGCATCTTCAATTCAAACCCCTTTCCATAAGTTATCTGGAGAAGAAAGCTGGTGATTTTTCTTTAAGTCAGTGATGGATATAACTTACTACCTTAAAAATGTCCAGATACACAGTTAAGCATTCTGAACAAATATCGTCTTTTTCCAGTGCTGCTGGGCTGGAGTGCAGGCATGGGTCATGGAACATACTCCACAGAGCTGGGCAGCAGGTGCAGAGCTGCCCCTAGGAGTAGGAAATATGGGGAGATGTACTCTCAGATGCACTTTATTTTACCTTGGTCAAAGTAAAAACATGTCTTGCAACAACCAGATGGACCCCTGTCTGGATCTGTCACATAGGGAAGACGTTAGCTCCTTTTCAGAGAAAGAAAAGAGCTGCAGCTGTTAGAGGTCTGCTGCCTGAAAGGTCATGGGAGAAGATGGAAAGCATTTTTACACAGCATCTCACTCTTCCTGGGAGAGTCCTGGATGTAATTCACTCTCTGTTTAACTTTTAGGACTTTTTCTTCCTCACTTTACTGCTCCTTAGAGAATCTTTCTTGTGCTGAGCAGTTTTACAAAGTCAGCTATTAACTCTTCATTAATCATTATTGGCTAAATTATGCATTAAAAAAAAAACCACTTTGAAATATTGTAGTTTTGTTTATTTTATGGAAAACAAACGAACAACACACTTTCCCCCACAGTTACAGTGTTTCCTTTACTAACACATTTTGCATGAGATTGTTGTTTTACAGGAAATTACACAGCTCATTAACTCCTGGAATAATTATTATCCAACAGTGTAATCAAATCATAGGCTATAAATAAAAGGAATTTTAAAGTACAAAATCTTCATCAAGCCTATCTCCCAAAAATTTTTTGATGCATCTTGCCATCTTAGCAAAATCTAATTTACATGCTTTGTTTGAAACGTTTACCCATCAGACTGACCTGTTCCCATGGGTAGCAGAATATTAAATATTTTTAAACACCCTGTATTAATATCATATGGACACACTGAAACACATCAACCTTTTAAAGATTATTCTCAAAAAGGACTAATGAAGATAAACACAACAAGAATACTTATAAATAGAAAGGCTGAAAGGAGACAGGCAATTGAGCAGGAGTACCAGGTTTTGTACTTCGAACTTTATACAACTTTCTTGTAATTTACTGATGCATGTTTACCAGTCTTCCCTGAGCTGCAAAACATCACTAATCCCATTCTAGTTTTTCTGCTCATCTAGATTTATACTGCATTCCTCAGCATTGTAGCTTGGTCATCTTATCTCAAAGAATTATATATATTTGGATGCATCACCATTAGCTGATAGGTGACCTATAAAAACAAAATTCAGTAAGATGAATTTGTAGCTACATATGTAACACTCTGATCCTTATGAGATACCATGAATTTGTCTCCACTGCCTGTGCTGGTGGTGCACACAGCTAAAGAGCTGAAAATAAGTACTTAAGACCATTTATATATAAATATATATGGAGAGAGAGAAGCATATAAATATATATACATATTGAGAGACAGTATGTACACATTCATATGATGTTCTTTGAAGAAAAATGTTTCAGAGGACAAAGCAGAGGGTCTAATAAAAGGGGTCATTCTTAGGCTTGAAAACCAGTGGTTTTGTATACAAGGAAAACCATGGATTTATCATATGTATGAGTATGTATAAAGACATGTGCATACATATCTTCAGATCAAAATATATCTTTCTTGCACTGAAGACACAAGACCTGGCCAGGCAAATAACATTGACCAGACTTGTATTAATGCCCCAAGTGTCTGCCAAGTGAAAATCTGCCAAGTCTCCAAGAGTGAAAACCAGGTGTTCTAATCTCTGCCTGCCTCAGCCTCCTTGCTAGAGAATACAGACTGCTCTGAGTCCCTGTTTCACAGTGTTAGAGCTGAGACTTCTGAGGGAGTATCCATAGATATATCATTTCTATTCTTCCCACATGTTTTAAAATCTACACTCCAAACCCTTGTGCATTGTCCATTTCTGTCCATCATTCACAGCCAAGTAAAATGAAGGACTATGAATAATGGTAATGTAAAAAGCAGCAGGCAAATGTGATCTACAGCAATGCTGGTTGGGGAGTAGCATGTCTGACTGGTCTTGGCTTGTGTTTATATGGGCTGCTATTAATAATAATCTATAATAAACTTCTTAGCCCTATGATAAGCATCATGTTCAGTATAGAGTTTGAAGATTTGGATCTGTCATTAGAAACTCTGAACCAACACATACATGACCAGATCTGAACCATCTGAATTGCTGGAAGTATAACTGTTCTGCAAAGCCCACTACAGTCAGGTCTGCTGCTGTGAGAGCAGGATTTACAGGCTCTCCCGAGGAGAAAGGTCACACTGGGCCAGGGTGGTTTTCAGGACTCACCTTCTGGTTAGTGATATTGTTAGACACGGAGAATATTTAAACACGGTTTATTGCAACTGGCAAATCGAATGCCATGAAGTGATATCTGTAACAAGGGAACTAAGGAAAGACTAAAAATGTAATCCCTAATCTAAAGCATCTGACATGTTTTCTGGACAGTAGTTTGATATTACCCAGATGTATGCTCACAGAGATGCCTTTGTAAAACAGAAACATCCATCATACTGAAACAAATTTAATTACAAAAGTTTTACTTTTCTAGTCAAGCTTTAATTTCAGTTATTCTTAATTTCACACTACTTAGCCTCTCCTTTTAAACGGCATTCTGCTGCAAATACATCATGCTAAAGCTGTTGGAATTATGAACATAAAGGAACACAAAGCTGCTTCCTAAAGACGGAGATGAAAACTTTCAAACCCCTATGTGTCTAATAGAATATGTTCCTTGTTCACTGCAATAATTTTTAATTATGAATTTATTAAAACAATGAGCAATAATAAGCATGAGCATGGTGGTGCATGTGGTGTTAGATCACAAGGACAATGGAGACCTACCACCACCCTGGCCTATAGTGTAGCTTGGACAGACTGCTGCTATAGGCTATTGTGCCTCTGTTTGGTAGTGCCAAAATACTCACCTCCCTGAGGTGAGCCCTGGAACTTAGTAACCCATGCACAAACCCCACTAGCCTAGGCGAGGCCAGTGGCAAGATTATCTTTATGCATGATAATTTCTTGTTCGTCCTAACATGTAGCCCTGGCTAGGGTCTCAGCTAGCCATGCCCATGTTACCATGAAGTTTGGGGTCAAGCTCCTGTCCCACAGGAGTGTGGTGCACAATAGCTTGAGTCCCCATGGCTCAGACCTGTCTTCCCATGACCAGGCTGCCTGGGCAAATGCCAGCCAGAACTCTGCAAACAGCAAGAGAAATCCATCAATGCAAGCAAGGCAGAACCAGGGCTGAGCTCAGTCCCCAACCCCTTTCCTTGAGCAGGCACCCTCAGACATGCCCTCACCAAGCAGGGCATGGGCTATAAAGTGAGGATATCCTTCCCCAGCCACTCTAAAGCTTTTCTTCTGTGTGGGAAGTCATATGCATGTGTCAGAAAGCTTCACTGAAGCCTGAAATAGTCCCTGAAGTCCTCCCGTTGTTTAAAAGTCCTGTAGTGTCATGCTGGCTTTCTATAACATGTGAGTAGTAAAAGTAGATAATTCCATGCTGATTACTTAACATTTTAAGTTGCACAGTTTATATTGATACAAAATATATTTATCTGTGGCCTTGCTCCTCTGAGACCTGTAAAGAATTTAATTCATCCATAGAAAACCTTGAAGACTGTTGCACTTGACCAAAATCTGTATTCCTGTGTCAGAGAAGTGCCTTAATGGTACCTTCATCCTTTAAATAAATGGTGATTAGATCACCTATATTCTCTTTTTAAATAAGTGCCATAGGCTGAGGTTTAATCTGCTGCTGTTCATACCATCCTGCCTCATTCCAGCTTGAAAATGATAGTGCTGACTGGAGCAAAGTGTTATGAGGGTTGAAGTTCACATTGTAACATGGGAGGCTTCCTGTACTGGTTGCTGCTTCTGGGTTCTGGGTTTTGGGTGCTGGCTCCTTTCCGAAGGCATGGTGGGGAGACAGGTTGGAGTTGGGTAGCATGCTGGGGGTTTTGTTTTTCTGTCTCATGCTGTTTTATTTCTTTCATTTTACCGTGCTTTCCTGCAAATAGGCTAAACTAAGGTAATTGCGATATTATGGTATATGCTATGTTATCTTTTTCTGCAAGTAGGCTAAGGTAATTATGAATTGTTATGTTATATTAAACTCTTATCTCTTTATCTCAACCTCAAATTTTGTGTGTAACCTTTCCCTCATTTCTGTGTTGGGGAAGCAGGCAGGTTAACCTGTTAGTTTTGCTTTAAACCATTGCAATAACTATATCACATCCGTATCTAATTGTTTTGAATCTGAAATTATGCTGAAGACTCTTTCCAGAAATTCTAATATAGAAACCCCCTGCCATAAAGTTGAGAATATGATAAAATCAGCTTTAAGCAGCTCTGTTGTGCTTGCAAGTAATTATTTACAGTGCCAGTTTGGCGAGGGATGCTAGTGCCTAGGATCCCAATCCTGCTGGCACTATGAGGCTGAGGTGAGATTGGCCTTTCACCTGTGAGGGAGAACAATAACAGGTGCCCACGATGACCTGTAAAAAGCAAACAGTGAAATACCGCTTGCTTGCTTCCCTCCCAGGTCTGGGAAGTCTTACTTGAGATTTCCAGTCTTTGGCAAAGATATAATCAAAGACTGTCTTTTGTAATGTGAACAAATCGTGTGTGGTAGTTAATATTATTATTGGAAAAAACATGCAGGTTTTCAGATTCTTTTCAGAGTGATGTTGTTGATTAATTTTTCTAAATGGTTTCGCAAGTATGTGCTCCTAATAAAGTACACCTAAGTGACCCTTGTTTTTACTGTCTGCAAGTAGCCTGCTATTTTTAGCGTTATGGAGGAAATAGGATGCAGATGGAATTAACAGGTCTGAATTTATATGCTCACTGCAGCTTCCTCAAGGAGCTGGGATTTACTTGTTAGAGATGAGTGGTCATTGCTTGGCTAGTTAATGTAAGTATGTGCTTCAACGGCTGATTTATCTCTGTTCCTTGAAGAACTGAGTTTGTAACAGTAAGAGTTCATATATTTTTTCTTCTTAAATTTCATAATGAGGAAGGGCCTTCATTATAACTAGTACTTTCAGAAATATTTAGCCTTACATTAACTATAAGAGGTTTCTGAACCTTTGTGGGTATGTGTGACTATTGGTCTGCAGTGAAGAATACAGGGGATGAAGGATTAAGCAATAAAGTTATGAGAATTTCTCTTAATTACTGATGATCTTGCAATTTGGCTTACAACATTTATTGAAATATAAGGGTATGATGCTGCATATGGAGAAGGAGACCACAGAACCTCATAAATAAACACAGCTTTCTTTTTCTGAGTACCTGGGGGAATATCTTTACTGGATGCTAATACAGGAAGTAAGTGTTTGATAGTCTACAATATAGAGTAGTAACATTTCTGTACCAGTGCTACAGATTCAAATTTAGCTTATTATTTCTAAGTCTAATTTTGGCAGCAATGATTCTGTCTGAGAGGTTTCATATTTACAAATGTGAATTTTTTTTTTCTTCCTGTTATTATTTCATGCTCACAATTATTTTTGGTGGTGAAAATGTAACTAAAGTAGGGCAGACACAGGTTTCCATTCTCAAAAGCCACCCAGAGCATTTCTTTCATAGAGCATGAAAATTTGAGGCAACATCTTGGTTTTTTTTGTAATGAAAATACAGTTTCTACCCCAAGCAGGGTTGAATGGTGCAGCTCTCCTGATAGGCTTCAGGCTAAGAGGATTCTTGTCACTCACTCCAGTCACTGCCTTAAACAGAGCTCAAGGCAGCTTTAATATGTGTGAAGTGTCATTTTTGCTGTGAAACCTTCTTTTGAATAAGAATTTGTTTCCTTCAGGAAAACCTGCTTTCCCCTCTGACTCCTTATTTGTAACATAACTATTTAAAATTTTTAATTGTATTTTCTCCTTTTGTTTAGAGCTGGCCACTGTAGCCTAATACAGTATGGTTTTACTACTGCTAAACTTCCTTTCCCTGATTAAAAAACTGGACAGTTGGTTAGCCACTACTTTATGAGCAGTTAAACCATTCAGCACATCAACACTAGTTCTGCATTAGCACCAACCCTGGGATTCATTACATGGTTCAGCAGTATAGAAACCTAATGCATTATGTCCCAGCAGGGTTCGCCTCAGCCTGAATTCTGTCTGATTTTCACAAACAAGTCAACAGTCTTGCAAGAGGCATGGTTAAACTAGCCAGCTTCTCTTTGGAGCATCCCTGTACACTTTCAGTGAGTATGTTAGTGAAAAGCACTGAACTGACACCAAATAAGAAGGCTGGGGGAAGACAAGAAAATGGTCATTCAACCACACACCAACGAAGCTTCCAGCAGTTACTGCTGTCCTCTGAGATGGTGTTTGTTGTGTAGAAATGCAGCCATTAGAAATATGAGAACCATCTGGTTCCTCTCTCCTTGGAGAGCAAACAGCTATCTGCCAAGGTGGGCTGAAGTCAGATGGATTATTTCACAATAAAAGCCTGTTTTCTTTCTGTAGTTCTTCTCAATCACCCAAAATAATAGCATCTCTTTATTTTTTACTAAGTACTAAGTATAGTTATATGAGGGGTCTCCCACTTAGCCCTCTTCTCTATCTGTTTGCCCCTTGCATCCTCTCCCTTCTCTTTCACCATTTCCATTTAGTTCCAGCTAAGTTCAGTATTTGCCTTTGAATAAAGCAGTGAAATAGCCGTGTAGTCAATTAAACAGTAAAGATTCATTTTCATCCATGAACTGAATTTTATTTAATATATTTCTTTAAGAATTGCTGGGATTTTCAAAGAGTTTTATCTCAAGGAAAAATCAAGGCATAGTTTTGAATGACTGCTGTTTTCTCATAGACTTCTACTACAAATAAAGAGGAGCCATCTAAGAAATGAGACAACTTATCAGGACAGTCCAGTTCTTAAAGATGATTATATGCAAATGTGGTCTACCAAATGAGTTTGACTTCATTTTTCCCAACGGAGCTTTTAAACTCTCAGCAACACTCCCCCTGCGACTCCATTCTTTGAGAAAATGACAAACTGCATGATACCAAATTTCAACAAATTTGTGAAAAAGAGAATTCTTCCTGGCAAGCAGAGAAACAGCAGTCTACAATTTGGAAATACATATATCGGTGTTTGGTTTCTTGCTGCTTCAAACATACTTTGAGGCTTCATTTAGCCTGAGATCAACTGCTGGTTGTTTATATAGGCTACTGGCTGTTTACATTAGGTCAATACAGAGAATGGGCTGTTTATACCAGACCAGCAACAAATTCTGCAGCACGCTCTGTGTCTACCACTGTTGATTTTTCATATGACCAGAGCTGCAAAGAAATTAAAAATTCAGCTCTGGAAATAAACAAGCAACAAACCCTTCTATACATGTAATATTCCCTCTTGCCTGAGAAATGACCAGCACCATAATGTTTTACTGGTATGTTCAAAAACACACAGCATGGGGAATTAACCTGGCACAACATGAGTGGCAAATAATGGGGAGGTGCTGAGAAGAAAGTGAATGGACCGAGCTGATGTTTGTCTCCACCTACAGGGGACACAGAAGACTCATTTATAAGCACTTGGTTTGTTTTAGCTGAAAACGAAGATTCGAGGCACACTTCATTCAGGGTGTAGCTTGTTCCAGCTCTAGTAATGAAAACACTCCTATTTAATTCAAAGTGTTTCTTTTCTAAAGTACTTCACAGGTTGATCTGACAGCTATATACAGAGCTCAAGTCTCCCATCCTGGATGAGCAATTCTATTTTTATCCTTCACAACTTTTGCAACACTACTAAAAAGTATCTTGACCACAGGTCAACAGGTTCCTGTAAAGCTGTGGGAGAATGTGAGTTTCTGTCCTGTTCTTAGCAGGATCTGAGCTGTCAATGTCTATCCCTATGAAATTCATCCCAAAATGAAGGATGACTTGGGCCTCAGCTGCCCACTGACTACCATGGCATTCCAGGTGTGCCCCTTCACTTTTCCAGGAAGGGTGCTACCTGTGGAGATAAAGGATAAAGTCCATCTTTAACTTATTTATCCTGCTGCTTCCAGTAATCTCATCAAAAATGCTGCTGACTCTCCTGGTGCTGCTAGGGACCTTAACACTCTGCTGGGTAAGTATGTATCCCTGGAGATCAGAAATACCTCATTGTTCCTGGAGAATGCAAACTTGATGCCTAAACCTGAACTTTTTTTTTTTTTTTGTACACATCTCAGCAGTTTTGCTTGCATTTGTCATATGACTCCAAACACATTTTTATTTCCTTTTGATTCTAGCCCTGCAGCTGCCTGTGTGTTTTCAGAGCTATGACTCTAGGGAGAAGTGCAATGAGAAAGAGCATAAGGTTGACCAACAATTATCCAGAAAGGGATTATTTCATCTACTGCCAGTTAGCTAAGCACCATTAACAGCTGATGGAGAGAAAACTCTCCCAAGGGTGATTCTTCCAACTAGATACAGAAATGAACATCATGTCTCGTCACACCTCATCTATGGACTATTGATTACAGAGGAAGCCTAGATGAGTAGCTTGCATTAGATATCTGACTTCTCAGTGACTAAGATGAAGGCAGAGGAATCCTATCTCATCTCCCCTAGTGCTTTGTGAGTGATCCCATGCCTGTGTGAACAAGCTTCACTGAAGTTACCAAGTATGGGAGTTGCAGATGCGTTTTGTGGAGATGCATGCAGAATTTGCAAGTCTTTCAAACTAGTCAGTCCCACAATTATTTAATGTGCCCAATCCTGCCACCACAGGAGGGTCATCTGGTAACTCCATAGCCAAAATTCAGGGTCTGACAGACCTGATTACCCAGTTTCCTGTCTTATTGGTTGTTTTTTTGGTTTTTTTTGTTTGTTTTTAGTTTCAGATGTGCATTTCTATAGCTGTGTCATACAGAATAAAACATTAATTATAATGTTAACAATAGATTTTATTAATAAATAGATTGTCACTGGTTTAGAAAAGCTTTGTTTCCATCAGGAACTAGAAGCCTGTTGGGGCTTCCTAATTTGTCCTCAAGCCAAGAGGTGATTTAATAAATGGTCTCCTCTCAGGGTTGACACACTTAAATCGCAGCAAGAAATTACTGCCATGATAGTTTTTCTGTTTTCTCTGAAATAATATCATCAGGGTGAATATAATATAGTATCAAGGCTTTGACCTGGTTTTATGTTTCAGATGGGCCCTTCTCAAACACTCCATTGTTACAACGCTGGTTCACAAGGCACCTCATTTGACATTTCTCTCCAAGTGTTGTGTTTTTTTTTTCTCTACCTGATTTTCTTGTGGCCATTGAGCTTGAAAACTCACCATCCTGAATCTCTGAAATTTTGCAGTTAAATGATAAAAGAAAATTTGGACACATTCCTGACAGTTATACAAGAAGGAACTGAAGCGTACAAAGAAACAGGAGCCTTAAGTTTTGGCAGCATTCAGTAAACTGTCTCCCCTTAATAAATAACTGACATAATTTTCAGTTTTTTATTTCTTTACAGATGCCTCTCACTTGGAGCTGGCTTCATCCCAGCCAAGAGAGGAGTGAAAACTGATGATTTCAGTTGGCAAAAGAGTCAAGAGGCTGAGGCTAAATGCTGCAACACTCTGGGGGGAAGCAGGGAGCAGCAGCCACTTGAAAAACCTTTTGCGAATAAAACATGTTCCGTTTTATCTTCTTTAAAAGGCTTTTCTCTGCCGTTTTTAACATAGAGCATGGATGTACTCTATGGGAATCTGCTTCCAACACTGCTTCACAGACTCCCTTTTCTCATGTTTCATGCTAAAGAGGACAAGCTGCATAGTATGTAGCAGCTGTGTGGATCAGGTTTGGAGAAATGAAAAGTGTTCATCCAGGCAAATCAATACCTGTCAGAGGGGATAAGGCATCTGTACCTTTCTTTCCTTCTCCCCTAAACGAGCCCCCTCTGCCTAGGCTCACACACTGGAAAGAAATGTTGTTGTACAACTGCCAGAGTTGCATTCTCACTGGGGCTGCGTCCATTCTTCAGCCCCTCCTGACCTGAGGAGGAAGAAATGTACCTCTTGCAGCTTAAATGCCTGTGTCTGATGTGAAGCATCACAGGCACTCCTAAAAATGGAAGAACAAAAATCCCACTCCAGTATTTAAACTTCAAATTGCCACCCTGTTGAGTTGCTGTTTGTGGTAAGCTTTGTCCCAGTGACTGTAGGCAGGTAGGAGCAGCACCCAGGCCCCTAGGAGGAGTGCCTGCTTTTCTATGAAATTCATAGATTCATAGAATGGTTTGGGTTGGAAGTGGAACCTTAAAGAATCACTTAGTTCTAATCCCCCTGTCACAGGCAGGGACACCCTCCACCAGACCAGATTGCTCAAGGCCTCATCCAACTTTGAGCCCCTTCCAGCAAACTCAAAGCCCTTCCCAGCAAAGTGGCCTACACTGGTCTTAACCTCAGGGAATGTCTTCTGCACCATGCAGGACTGGACCTGCAGCTCACACTCTAGCCTATTGGTACAGTATAAATTTGGAATGACTTAGGATTTGAAGCACTGTAACCCGAAGCAGAAATTTGCCCTTTGCAACTGTGCTACTGTTTGATGGGGCTCTGTGCCTGCTTGTTTAACGCAACTACCGCTTCAGTTTTCTAACAACAACTTTAAGTGCCATTCATCAATTTGGGCTGCTTGGCTTGTATTACATGCCACTGATTAACTACCATTAAATCAGCAGTTAGTGTAATCAGATATAAACATTCCTTTGTGGCTAAGCTGTTAAACTTTTTTTCCTTTTTACGGTTGCATGTAACACATATCGGCACAAGACAGGCTCAGTAATTTCACATTACTGAGGCTAAATTATGTTTGCGGGCTCCAGAAATGCTTCTGGTGCTACCAGGCTCGTAAACACCTACCTGGCAGGGAAAAGCTACAACTTCTGCTCCAGAGCATTCAGGGTTTAACAGGACGTGACCTAGTACAGTGAGTGAATTTATTACATAATTATGGGCATGGGCTTTGGGCAAGCAATTGACAAGAGGAGTTCAGAATTTGATTTCCTGTTGTTCCCCTCTGATTTTCACTCTGGGTCATGTTCATTTGTGTAAGTCAGCACCCAACTCATTACAAGGAGACTGTGTTTACAGTTTAAAAGGAGAGGGATGTGACTCCATGTGGTTTTCAGCTCTGGGAACACTATTGTAGTCAAAAGTGGATTTTGATTTTTCAAAAGGAAAGATTTCATGGATACTGATTTGTAGAGTAGAATTAACTATATTTTACATCCAGCTCCTCATTCTCTCTCCATTGCTAGACATTCTTGTAATTCTTAAAGGCAGAAATTAAATATGCAGCTGCACTAATACACACAAACCACTTTCTTATACACCTATGCAATACAGAACATAATGAAATTATTACTTGAAACTATCCGAGTTCCAATGTTAAATCATAAGCAGCAAAAATGGATTTTTGCTGGCTTCACCAGTCTATCACCACAGGTTTCTATTACCTCAGAGTGCAAGAAAATAACTAGAGTTGTAGCATATCTGGAAGACGGATTAACTTCTCTTTAAAAAAAGAATGGCTGTCCAATAGAATTTTTTCCAAGTCTGAGTGGTGTTTTTATTGGATTTTCTGATCTGTATTAAATCTGATAGTTTTTTTTACTATTTAGATGTCACTATATTGGCTTTTAGATGCTTATATGCTTACACTTATGCATAATTATAGGCGAAAATTTACACCAACTGATATTGTGCTAAATAACCTGTGAGCTGGACATCAGACTAGATTAGCTGTTTTAAAAATTAAATCTAGTCTCCGAAACACACACACACCCCCCGCCCAAAAAAAAAAAAACCCAAACCAAAACAAACAAACAAAAAAAAGCAGAACATTGAAAAAGTTTAATTCAAGTTTTTGGGAATTTTTTGGGTTGTTTGGGTTTTGTTTGGTTGTTGTTGGGTTTGGGGGCTTTGTTTGTTTGTTTTTTCGTTTTGGTTGTACTGTTTGAAAATCCTGTATGGATTGTTACACTTTGGATAGTATGTTTCTTTTGCTTTCATGGAAACCTGTAGTTTCACCAGCTCTATTCAACTGTTTTTCCAGAGCTGTCAGTCTTAAAATGGGAAAGTGAGAAAATTTGGCTTAGCTGCCTGTGTTGCCTTGCATTATGTTTGATGATTTGAGAAACTTATGGTACAGATGACTTGAGTTTCCAAAACCTGGTAGTGAGCCATTCACCAAATGTGTTCTCCCTCACTCTGACTATGAGAAGGGGAATTTATATGGCTGCTCTTAATATTTTCTTCAGGGGTGTAAACCTGTAGAAATTGGATTAGTATGTTGACTCCCCCAATTAACTTTAATCTAATATCCTGCCTATTTAAATTAGTGTAAACATTGGTGCATAGAGTTAAGGGAAAGAGTTGAACTGAAGAAGATTTATTTAAGGATTAGTGTAGTAGCTAAATTAGAATTAAATCCAGGAAGTAAACATCCCAGCAAGGCAAGTTGTGGGAAACAGGAGACCACAGCAAAGAGCAGTGGTTTGAAACAATAATGTGCCACCATGGGAAAAGAAAGGAAGAAGGGGATAGACAAGTAAAGCAAGCACTACTGTACAAATAAGACTCTAAGCCTATTACTGCCACACAGGTTCTGGGGAAATTCCCAATTAAATGCAATGGAAACACACCTTTGTCTTTTTCATCTTTCTTGATTTACTCAGTTGAATTACCTTGTGGACTGAATTACCCACAGCAAATAGGATAAAAGGATACATTTGTAGAAGAATCCCTGAAGGTACAGAAATTATCAAATTTGCTGGTATCAAGTTTACTACATCTATCAAGGTTTTGTTAGAACCTTTGGACAAGAAAATGAGAAAAAAAGCAGCTTAAGTCTCTGTTAGGCAGCACTAGGAACCTAATTTGCCTGGGAAATAAAAGCATTAATGTTTCTCAGAAAAGATTTTATCTCTGTCCTGTCCAGCAATGCCATGACAGTTCACAGAGGCTGGGCCCCTGCTCTCAGTGCTAGTCAGAAGTTGCTCAGCAGTACTGCCCTGGCACAGAAATTCTGGTGTGGAGCCCAGCTCCACAGAAGGCTCACCTTGAGCTCTCTCTCACTGACAGGTGTACGATAACTGCATGCTCACACTTTGGGAATGAATAATCAGTCGGCAGTTGTTCTACTTGTATCTGTCTCCTGTAAAAAGTTAAAATCTGGGCATACTCCTAAATGAAGTATCTTGGACTTCAGGAGTCCTCCATGTGCTGAAGGCCAAAAGGAGGTGACTATGCCCTTGGGCTGTGAAAATCTGCCTTCCAGATTTCAAATAAAAGTCCTAAGCCTGCCTCTCAGTATTTGTTTAATAGTACCTTGGGTAGAAATATGGCATCTACTGAATTATCATGTTCAGATCTGAATTTCTGTTGGCCGTTTACCTTCCAGGTATCAATTTGATCAAATCTTACCGAACTGGTGACAAAAAACCTGACAAAAATTCAGCCTGTGGTGACATGGCTGAACGCTGCTCTGGCTGAGTGATTTACAAATTAGTTAAGGACTAATTTCCTTCCTATATACTCAACAGCCTTAGTAAAAGTCAGATGTTCTCTTTTACTGTCAGCCCTTGACAGAAAAATCAGCCCATCGCTATAGTGCTGCTGAAGAGAGCAAAGGCCCTACATTAAATGAAGCCTTGCCTACAAGGAGCCAATGTAGTGCATCAGTGAGGGGCCTGGAGCTGCCAGCACCCAGCTGGCGTGGCAGCGCTAGGTACATGTGGAATACTTTCTTCCAGCAGAACACACAGATTGTTTCCCAGCCATGTATTTTAACTCATTTTTTAAATTGTTTTGGCAGTTTCATTGCACCTTATATCCCCCAAAAAACTGAAATGATCCAGCCAGCTTATTCCAAATGAAAATGTGTGTATTTCAAATCCTATGAGCTATTGCCTTGTAAAGGCAGACAGCTTAGTATTTAATCATTCTGACTGAAGCAGCTTCTAACAAAGTCATTCATGACATAGAATCATAGAATTGTTAGGGTTGGCAGGGAGACCTCACACTAGATCAGGCTGCTCAGAGCCACATCCAGCCTGGCCTTAAAAACCTCCAGAGATGGGGCATCTACCACCTCCCTGGACAACCTGTTCCAGTGTCTCACCACCCTCATGGTGACGAATTTCTTCATAACACCCACTCTGAATCTACCCATTTCTATTTTTGTTCCATTCCCCCTAGTCCTATCATTACCTGACACCCTAAAAAGTCCCTCCCCAGCCTTCTTGTAGGCCCCCTTCAGATACTGGAAGGCCATAATAAGGTCTCCTCGGAGCCTTTTCTTCTCCAGACTGAATAGCCCCAACTCTTTCAGTCTGTCTTCATAGGAGAGGTGCTCTGGCCCTCTGATCATCCTTGTGGCCCTTCTCTGGACATGTTCCAGCACCTGCAGATCCTTCTTGTAATAGGGGCTCCAGAACTGGATGCAGTACTCCCGGTGGGGTCTCACCAGAGTGGAGTAGAGGAGGAGAATCACCTCCCTCCACCTGCTGGCTACGCTTCTTTTGATGCAGCCCAGGATGTGATTTGCTTTCTGGGCTGCAAGTGCACACTGCTGGCTCCTGTTGAGCTTCTCGCCCACCAGCACCCCCAAGTCCTTTTCTTCGGGGCTGCTCTCAAGCCAGACACTGCCCAGCCTGTATCAGTGCTTGGGATTGCCCCGACACAGATGCAGAACCTTGCATTTGGTCTTGTTGAACCTCATGAAGTTGTCGTGGGCCCACCTCTCCAGCCTGTCAAGGTCTCTCTGGATGGCATCCCTTCCCTCGAGCGTGTCTGCTGCACCACACAGCTTGGTGTCATCAGCAAACTTGCTGAGGGTGCACTCAACGCCTCTGTCCATGTCACCAACAAAGATGTTGAATAAGACTGGTGCCAGTGCTGATTCCTGACAGACTCAACTTGTCGCTGGCCTCCACTTGGACATGGAACCATTGACAGTCACACCTTGGGTGCTGCCATCAAGCCAGTTTTTTATCCATTGAATGGTCCATCTATCAAACCCATACTTTACCCATTTGGAGACCAGGACGTGGTGCAGGACAGTGGGGAGACACACATTCCCTAGTCTTCTTTTTACCATTAATACACAAATAATACAGAAATTTAATACAGAAATTTTTACTGTTTCCCTTGATCTCCCTGGTGAGATTTAGTTCTAACTGAGCTTTCACTTTTCTAACCAGGTCTCTTGCTGCTTGGGCAGCTTCCTTATATGCCCCCCATTCTAGCTGTCCTTTCGTCTACACCTTGTAGAGCTTCTTTTTGTGTGACAGTGTGTCCAGGAGCTCTTTGCTCATCCAGGCAGGTCTCCTAGCATTCTTTCCTGCTTTCCTCTTAGTGGGTATACATTGCTCCTGGGCACAGAGAAGGTGATCCTTGAATACTGACCAGCTGTCCTGGGCCCCTCTTCCCTCTAGGGTGTTGCCCCATGATACTTAGGCCAGCAGATCCCTGAAGTGATCAAAGTCTGCATGCCTAAAGTCCAGGGTTGTGAGCTTGGGATACATCCACCTGGTTGCCCTGAGGATCTTAAATTCTATTGCTTCATGGTCACTGCAGCTAAGGTTATCCCTGAGCCTCACATTGGTCACCAGTCCTTCCCTATTGGTGAGAACAAGTGTGATGGTTTAGAACTGTCTTTTTAATTTTTCTTTGCAAAGTTCGAGCAGAGAAAACGAAGGAGTGTAAATAAGTCACTATTGGGTGTAAGAAAGCAAAATAATGATTGTTCTAAACACTTCCATTGGACAGATAGAAATGTTTAAGAACCGCTACTCAAAACAAGTAGAGGCAGTCAGGGCAACTTGCTGGGCTGTCTGGCTGCTGCTTCTTCTCTTCTGGCTGGAGATAACACACTGACCTTGGCGAGCTAAGTTAACAGCTTCTCTGCTTCTAGATCTCTGCCTTCTGCCCGGGGGGTCTGGAGGGGAGGCCCCTTGGGAGGTCCCCTTTGGGGGGAAGCAAAGGGAGCTTGGTTGTGCTTTTCTGTTGATTGTATATATTTGTAAATGTTGTGAATTCTGTATATTTGTACATATTCATTGCATTTCATCATAGATTGTAGATTTGCTTGTAAATACAGCTTTCATTTGCTTCCAGACTGAGCTAGCCTGGTTATTGTCGGTGTGGAGGGATTTCAGCTCACACTGATACAACAAGGTCCAGCATAGCACCTTTTCTCATTGGTTCCTCTACCATTTGGAGAAGGAAGTTGTCATCTATGCATTCCAGGAACAACCTAAGCTGTGTTGTCCCTCCAGCAGATGTCAGGGTGGTTGAAATCCCCCATGAGGACCTGGGCTTGTGAACATGAAGCCATGTCTATTTGCCTGTGGAGGGTCTCATCTGCTTGGTTCTGCTGGTCAGGTGGCCTGTAGCAGACCCCTACAGTAACATCACCTTCCCCTGTCTTCCCTTAATCTTCACCCATATGCTCCCAACCAGCTCATCATCCTTCCCCAGGTGGAGCTCCACTGATTCCAGATGGTCACTGATACAGAGAGCAGCACCTCCTCCCCTCCACCCCTGCCTGTCCTTCCTAAAGAGCTTGTACCTATCTATCTCTATGTTCCAGTCATGGGAATCATCCCACCAAGTTTCAGTAACAGCCACTATGTCATAGCATTCTAGCAGTGCAGTGGCCCTTAATTTGTTCTCTTTGTGGCCCAAGTTGCGTACATTTGCATAGAGGCACTTCAGCTGGGCTGTCTGTGTGACCCTCTTGGGTGAATCCCCCTTGATTTTCTTGGGGTGTCCCAGTGCTTTGTCCTTGGCTTGCCTCAGGGCAACAAGTTGAGAGCCCTTGCTAACACTCCATCCCTCTGCCTCTGGTGAGCTGCCTCAATGTTTGTCACAGGCAAGCACCCTAACCCTAACAACCGCTTCCCCCTTCAGATCTAGTTTAAAGCCCTATCAATGAGCCCTGCCAACTTCTGCCCTAGAATCCTTTTCCCCCTCTGGGACAGGTGAATCCCATTGGTTGCTTGCAGCTCTGGTGCCCTGTAAACTGAGGTGTGATCATAAGATCCAAACCCCTGTTGATGACACCAGTCCCAGAGCCGTGAATTGACCTGTTGGCTCTTCCTAAATGTTCCCTCACCCATCGCTGATGTCGGAGGGATGGAGGAGAACACAGCTTGAGCTCCTGATCCCTTTACCGGCTGGCCCAAGGTCCTGAAGTCTCTTTTAATTGATTGTGAGCCTCTCACTGCTGCATCATCACTACCCACCTGAAAAATCAGGAGTGGGTAATAGTCTGAAAGACTCACAAGGGTGGGAAATTTACTTACAACATCCTTTACCTGGACACCAGGGAGACAGCAGACCTCTCTATGAAGTGGGTTCGGTCTGCATGTCGGGCCCTCTTCTCCCCTCAGCAGGGAGTCAGCTACAACAATGACCCTTTGATTTTTCTTTTCAGGGTCAGTTTTCATGGCTGGCCTGAGGCAAGTAGGCCTTGGTGGTACTTCTGGCCTTTGTGGCACTTTTGGCCTTCATGATCTCTTGTCCTTGCTCATAACCAGTTCCTCCTGCAGAGCCTCATACCTGTTCTGCAAGGGCACTGTGGGTGGTGTGCTTCTTAAAGGAGCACGTTTGCTCCATTTGTATCATTTGTTTCATCCGGTAGCAACCTGTTCCCATTGACCCTGCACATGTGAGTTGCTACAGGAAGACTGGGGGGCTTGATGATGAGAGGATATCAAATCCTCTGCTCCACCAAGAGTTAACTCTTGTTCTGTGTTCATAAAGATCAGTTTGTGAAAGTTACCAACTTCCCTCTCACTCTCCCTGATGCTTCTTAACCTACTCACCTCTTCCCTGAGTGCCATCATTTCATCCTGGAGCTGTGACAGAATGTTTTGGAACCATGACTGAAAAACATCATGTGTCTTAATAGCTTTGCCTAAACTGCCACCCTGTTTGGCAGAAGATGAAAGGTACTGATCCAGGAATGACTCAAACCCTCCTAGTGCATCTTCTGAGAAGGAAAGAGTGCAGTGTCATTCTACATGCAACATCTCCTTACACACAGGGGAGAGAGCTTACGAGGTCACTGCACAAAATAATTACTCTTGTTCTAATCTTCTTCTTCACCTGCATGCTGAACACCTTGCCAAGCAAACCATTTGCAACCTGTTCTGGGTGGAAGTGAATGGTAAATATGAATGCAACATTTTGGTGTTCCTTGTTTGCCTTAAAAAAGCACAGGTGCATCAGCAGTATTAAATATGCAGCAACAAGATCTCTGGGTAAAAGTGCAGCCACAGACTTTGTTAATAAACTTCCCCTGTCTGTGTAATTCAAGCTTTACCCAAGCCAAGTTTCTTGGGTTTAGAGCTTCATGATATTTTTAATAATGTTGCTTGACTGGGCCCTCAGTTGAGGGGTGCCCTTGTGGCCTTGGGGTGCCCTGCCACAGCTTGAGTGGTGGAAGTGCTGTGTTGGGGGCTGAGGGTTAAGCATTTGCACTAAGGGCTGAGAAATCTTTCTGCATCCCCAGCTCAGCAAAGGCTGCACTGCTCCAGTCTGTTCTTGCAAGGCACTGACTGCCCTCACTTCCTGCCATGTGCATGCAACAGAAAGCAGCAGGTATAGAGAAGGCAGAGGAGCAGCATATGTTCATCCCTAATCACCATCTGCTTTAAGGCTCTGTTGCTCTTTTTCACAGTGCACAGTACTTCACTTTGGGAGTAGTACCCCTGGGACAGCAATTGATATCTTCTTCAAGCTAAGCAGATCAGTATTTTTTTCTGACAACACAGGAGGACTTTGGTCTTTGATGAGTCCTTTTATCAGATGCTGGGGAAGAAAGGTCTTACTATAAGCATGAAATGGACACGGTCTCCATAGAAAGGACAAAATCTGTCCATAGAACAACTTTCTGAAGTCCCACAGCATGTAAATAATTTAATTCTGTTTAATTCTGTTACCCTGGAGTCCTAAAGAGTGACAAGAGGCCCCTTAGTTTCAAATGGAGTATAATGAGAGTGTAGAGAGTACTATTTCAAGGCAAAGTCCATATGGCTGTCTCTGAAAATCAGATCCAAAGAGGTCTCAACTGGAGGCCAATCTGGACCTGTTTGTTGGTGCCCTGACAGATCCCTCAAGAATGTACATATTGGGGGCTTATATTATTCATACTAAGACACTTTGCTGCCTCTGCCAGTGTCTGCAATCTCACCAGCTTTACAGCAGACTGGCAAGGGAGAAGTTTTGCTTTATAGCAAGAGAAACCTTAAGCTAAGCTGGCAGCATCAGCCCTGGTTGATACTTGGTTGGTATTGGCTCTCTGCATGGCCACAGCAACTCTTGTACGGTCCTGAGGGAGATATTTTAGCATCACTGTGATAGGGTGGCTAGGGCAGGAGAAGGCAATGCTGTTTCTGTAGCTGGGCTCATCTGTGCTCGTTAACTGTGCTTGTGAAAGTACAGCCTTGATGTAGGACCCACACAACTCAGTGGGGCTTTTTCCACTGACATCAACAGGGTTTTGGATAAGGTCTTTGGACAGGACAAGCAGAGAAAAATCAAATTCACTGTGGTATCTTAAGGCCCATTTTATTAATCCTGTGTATAAAAACAGGATCACATCTGACTAGTGGTTTCCTCCACTTGTTTAAATAAATTCAACTGCTCAGCTTCTGATTTTCCCACCAGAGCTGCACATTGGCTGGCCCTGTTTGTGGAAAATCAGCAAGCACGTTCCAGCTGGTGTGGGCTATTAACATAGGAAGCCAACACTGGGTCAGTTCTCCTTGTTCCTCTTACTGGCTATAGAGTTTCACAGTCTGAGATATTAGTAAATATTTATGTTTAATTACTTTCACTTAAGAAAAACAATCACAGCCAAGAAAACTACAGAGCAATTTAATGGGTTTTAACTTGCCCCACTAAACTGCCTTCTTAAACATAATGAATTATATGAAGTCATCTGGTTTCAGACTCTCTTGAAGAGGTAATTTAATTCAAATAAGGTTGCACATTACAAGCTTCAGTGTCTGAAAACATTTATAGTGCCAGCAACTGTTCCATTGCCCTGAGTTATTCTGCATCCTGAAAGACAATTACAAGCTAAGCTTAGAAAAGTGTGCTGTGGTTTGGTGTGATAGATGAAATTGCTAGGTTCATGCCTCAGGCAAGAAGCACTGTGTGAGTGTGTTGGAGTCTCCTTTTACGTAAGACGGTCTGTGTTAAAACAAAACCAGGAAAATAAATACAGCATTAGCTGCTCAGCAGAACTGTTTTTGAATCTTTTCCACAAGAAAATAGCTTACAAAAGGGCTTATTCCCTCTAGGTCCTAGATACAATCCTGCCTTTCTTACATAGGATGTATAAGTTCAGGTAAATACCCTTGGTCCACTGTTGCAATATGATATAACATAAAGACACTTCCATTCTCTAGCACCACTGCAAAGCTCATACACAAGCAGAAAAGAAGGGGAACATTGGGTTACCTGTGCAACTCTGTTTTTTTAACCTGTGTTCTTCCATCTAGAGATCTGAACTATGTGGAGGACTAGAACATCCATCAGGATGGGCTTTTTTACTTCATGAGACAAATGGTTATCATTGCTTTGAGTTTGGCAGTTAAGAGACAGAAAGTCTTTGTCACAAAGGTTGTAAAACTTTGTGAGGCTTTCAGTGTCCTTTAAATGTTGTCCTTTAAGATAATTATATATTCTGAAGCTCCTTATGGGGCTTAACAGCTTTATTTGCCCAGGACAATTGCACACCTAGTGAAAAATGCTGTAATCCAAAACCTGAGGTTGGTCCTGTAAACTTTCCAGATGTGGATTGCTAAACTTGTGAATGCTGCTAGATGTTGTTTGTGAAGTATGTAGCCTGCTTATGTTATGTTATGTTATCAACATGTTTGACAGATGCACAGGGAAAGCCCCTGTATCCTTGATGTTGCCAAAAAGTTTGATACACGACTCACATTTTGCAATTTCACTCATCCACTATGAGCACATACAATGAATGCAAAACTCAGGAATGATTTCTGTACTCGAAAGTGCTGTATGTGTCCTAAACAGTCCATGCATAAACACAATGGCACTTTAACTCTTCACCATGACTAGCTGTGAAGATAATACTTTGACAACTTTTGAATTGCACAGTGAGCACAGGCAGCATTTAGTTTTAAATTTTAGATTTAATTTCAGAGTTTATGGGGTCATAATGAAATTTCAGTACAAGGTTTTTTGATTCTTTGTTTTCCAGTCATGTCCTACTTCAGATACCTTTTCTCCATCACTTCAAGGCTTGTGTGAGAACATGTACATTCATTCCTCTTTATTCATTTAATGCATTTCAAGCCAACTGAGCACTGAAGGCTCTGATGAGCATCTGTACGAGTAACAATATCATCTTTTAGATTGTTTAAAGTCTTTGAAGATCACCTCATAGAATGGCAGAGTTTTACTTTTCAATAAAAGATTTGTGGGATAAGGATTGCCCCTTCTCAGGAGCATCTGGCTGAATGGAACCATAAATTTGCATGCTCTGTAAAACTGCATGACTGCATTAATTCAATCTGGTTGCAAGCTCTTCACTTCTGTTCACATCCAGCTAGCTCTCATTGATAATTATCTGCTTTAAAGTTTTACCCTCATAATATAAAAATCACGTCTGAGAAAACATTGCTGAATATGCTTGATGAATATATGATCTCGTCTTTAAAATAAACCATGTATAAAGTTGCTTAGGTATTCTTACAGAAGACTTCTGATAGGATTGAAAGTGAACATTAAAAGTGAGGAATGAGAAAAAGTATTCTTCATTAGAAGGGATTAGATTTAAACCTTTCAAGACAACTGATATTTTTTTTCCTTTTAACTCAAACCTGAGTCAGCTGTTGAATGGAGCTCAGAGATTATTTCTTGTCAGTACCTATCAAAAAACCCTGAGATCACTAAGGCATTTGAGCATGTTGCGCACATAAAATTTTCATTGCTCTCAATGTCGCAGTTTTACTATGTCTAAAAAAATGTACTCACCTCTAAGAGTACTTAGCCAACTTCTAGGAGAACTAATTTCATTTAAAATCATGGTCAGTAATTAGTCTGGAAGTTAAACCATTAATTTTAGTGTAGTAAGTCCATGTTCACATTAAATTTTATTGCTTTGTCTGAATTTTAAAGGGCAAAAGTAGGGCAATTTCAGGCCAGTGTAAAGTTGCAGATGCCTGTATTTTTCTGTTCACCTTTTTCGAAAGAAGAGCTCAGTGTTTCAGACTTTTAGTGCTGCACATCCCTGAAATAAACCAGAATAGTTCAGGAAGATTAGGATCAAACTTTTGGAGTACACCATTTTCATGTGAGGATCTTCTCACCTAAAGATTATCTGTAAAGTGCACAATAGGCTTCACAGTGCACTACCATTTACAGTCAGTAATGACACAGATTTCATGAGTCCTGAAACTTGCTACCTACGCTTAATAAATGTAAAGATATGTTGCACCAACTACAAATGCACTAAAGAAAGGATAATAATATGAGTGCAATTAAAGCTAAGCCTATTTCCCTTTTTTCAAAGGCTTCCAAACATTTTAGATGTTGTAAGACCATATACAGAATCAAGGCATCATGTTTCATGTTAAAAATTAGACATTCAGCTGCAACTTTGAATGTATAGGTCGGAATCAAACACAATATTATCACATTATTTGAGTTTAGACTTTTTATGTTTCTATTCAAAAGAAAGGAAATCCCTGATACCAAGACAAATAATCTGTGTTCTGAGCCAAGAAATCCTCAGGGAATTTGAAGCAGGGAGATTATAAGAGGCCCTTTTAGGAGTCTGGAAAGCAGAGGGTGACATTAGGTGGATATTAACAAGAGTTGCAAGTGCTCAGCTTTTAGGATGAGGCCACTTCCCATATGTTGGCACAATGACAAAGATGGAAGATTGAATGGTTTTTCTAATTCATAATTCAGGAATATATACACCTTAACTAGAAGAGGATGAAAATATATCTTTAGAATGTTTTCAGTGCCCTAACATATCCTAAGCACTGAAGCCAAGTCTCAGCATCATTAAAATAATAGATGCAAACAAGAACATGCTAGCCAGTAATCAACAACAGTTCCTTTCCCAGCCCTTACCTTTTGATAACCTATTAGGTCACAGTGAGACGTTCTGCAGCTTTGTTGTCATACTGACTTCAGAGGAAAAGAAGGGAAAAAAAAAAGAGAGGGAGAGAAACTCCCCCAGCAGTGCCAGTGCATGGCCTTGTGCATGGCTTCATACTTAATTTTAACAAGAAAAATTGTTCAGGGGAAGACTGGACAGGATAAGAGTTCTCTCTGAACCTTCTTGGAAATTAGTTTTGGAAACATGTCTAGCTCCGGCCCAGGCTTAAAACATCATCTAATATAATCTAAACTTCCTTGTTTGTATCTTGACCTCTGTTTGTAGTCATAGGTAAATGGTTGAATACACATTCTCTTGAATAAATGTGTAAATAAGACAAAGTATTTACATTTCAGATGGATCATCATTAAGATTTCAAAGTGTCAATAGGACCAGCACAGGAAAATATTATTATTAGACTTGAATGTCTTGGAGAGAATGTGTGAGAAGAAAGGCTAATATCAGGGAATCAATAATCTGTTCCTAGATGCCTTTAAATTCCACTTAGCAAACAGGAATGAGTTTTGAGTGTTGAATGAAGAAGCAAGCTACAGAACCTGCACTATGCTTTTAAACTACAGCTGGCTAGAACATGATATGCCTGAAGGCAATATTTTTAAGTTTTAAGGTAAACATTTGGAGGTTTACAGAGAAAATTGTTTGTACAGCATATTTGATTTAGTATACTGCTAACAGTCCAACTTTTAATTGAAATGTACTAAAAAAAATAACCCTACTTCCACTGACAGTATGCAGTTTCCTAGAAAGCCACATAATTGCTAGTAAACATCAGTCCTCTGGGCCAGGTCTAGAAGACCAAAGTCAAAACTTCAGTAAGTTAACATATTTCAAGGTATCCGAAAGAATTCCTCTTACCTCTTGTTACCTTACAGCCTGCTCTTCTGCAGGACTTTGACCATGCCTGTAAACTGATAAAAAACCTCTCCTTGGAAACTTCCCCTGGTGAAGTTTCTGGTAGAACCTTAGGCAACAAATAAAATTGAAGAAGGAGAGATCCATACATCAAACCTTATTAAGGAGTGATGGTGGCACTTTGTAGTTCTTGCTGTTGGATTAAAGATGTAAAACAAACTTTCCAAGGCCGCTTCAAATGCCAGCACACACTGACCTGCAAAGCTGTCACATAGGATTTGCATGAGATTTTGGACATTTTAGTATGGCCTACTTAGATTTTATTTCTCATAATTGCGGGACTTTTTCTGTTTAACTAAACTTCTTAAACCTGTACTGCACAATGAGGTATTGAGAACCATGTGTTCCATGGTACAGAAAGATATGTTATGATTCTTATCTTCCTGAGACTGTAAGAAAATAGTTCTTTGTCCTCAAACTCATTAAAAAGTTATTTAATAAAGAACTCGAAACCATTATCAATATTTACAAAAGGAATGCTTGAGAGCTGAGTTATGTGTTTTGAAATTCACAGAAGGCTCAGTGCATTGGAGCAACAATATATGTGATAGGAAGTATAGCTGACATTTCCCAAATATGAAAACCAGATGATGGAAGGTTTAGTTTCTAGGAATTGGAGCAGTAGCTGAGAGCTTACTAGTCTTTCTGAAATATTTTCAGCCCATCAGGGTGCTCAAAGAATATAAAATTCTCATCGTTTCTGGAAAAGCAGTTGAGATCAACATGATCTTGCTAGATTCAAAGTTGGCTTCAGTTTTTGACCCAGGTTTGGTGACAAACAAATTTTAAGGAATTTTTTCCCTGAATAACAGTGTATTGTTGTGGGGTTTGTTTGTTTGTTTGTTTTGTTTAATTTTGGTGTTTTTTTTTTTAATTCTCAGGATAAATAGAGGCAAATTATCAAGGTATGTTTTATGAATAGTAAAGGGAGTTTTTACACAAGTATGTAGCTTTTTTACTTACAAAATAATGCTTCAGACTTTGTTGTCTGGTATCTGTTATGGTTTAGAGAAAGGTGGGAATAAAAAATGTAAGCCCTGTGAAGTACAACCGCATTTGGCAAAGGATATATCCATCTGCCAAATTCAGTAGGAAAAACACCTCCACAGAGAGATGTACTCATTAACTGCCTCTCTAAGCAACTGAAAGCTTCAGAATCTGAAAAATCCTCAGAAATTCTTTCAATCCTTAACCCAGGGGTGCCAAAACCTCCCTAGTAGGTCAGTCTCTGCCAGCCAAGTCTTCAGGACTCTCCTGTTCTTGTAGGGCTCATGCTGAGCTATGCAGGTGTGAGCACCCAGGGAGGCCTGACACTGCAGCCACCCTTGGGGCTCTGCCAGCTTCACAGAGTGCATATAGGCATCTCCCCTGGGTCTGTGACAATGCATTTACTTTTCTAAAGCCATTCTCAGCAGACTGGCCTTTAAACCCATTTTTTGTGTTGTTAGAGTTAAACTCACCTTAATTGCTGGAAAATTCTGTCTCTGTTTATTCTACTCACCATTTAAGCAGGGACTAATTCTAGATTCTTTTATGCAGCAGCTGATAAAAAACACCAGAGTACAGAATAATTTCCATAATAATTTGTAATACATAGCCCAACACGAGTAGTCATAATGTAGAGAATCCCACCTGGTATTCTACTGCCAGAATATTCCAGTAAGAGTTAAGGGACAGGGGACAGAATCTAGTGAGGCAGTACAGCGATTCAGGTATGTAGGTCTCCTGGATCACAGGACAATCCTAACCACCAGTTTACAGGGTGAGGTAGCAGTACAGAGCCTCAGTTTCTGCTTTTTCACAGGAGCCACCTGCCCAGGGGTGTTTCAGGGTCTGAATACCAAGTGCAGAGGCATTACCTTTCAGCCTTAATACAGGCACCTAACTCTATATTGCATTCTGCACTTGCTGATAAGTTCAAGTGCCCCTTTTCTCAGGCTGAGGGTTGTCTAGACTAGTTTTTGCAGTTCTTCTTGGGAGTTGTAAAGCAAATGTGCCACTTGTATGTCTAGACCAAGAACATTGGTCTGGTCTTATTCACACTCAAAACTAAGAGAACAGTGCTGAAGCAGGTTAGGATCAGGATTAGGACCAAAAGTAACAAGCACCATATTAAGCAGTAATAACTGCAGCCTAAGGCATGAGACCTGCATAAACATAGTGATGCCCTATTGTGCATGTACTTACTATTATTGCAGGCATATTAATGCCTGAAAAATTCTCAGGCACGGCCCAGCCAAACACACATATATTCAATTAGAGAAAAGAGTTATGTGAGATGCTCATCCACATGATGTGTGAAAATCCTGAACTGCTTCTAAGTGCAGATCCTGAAGTGTTTTTAAACATCTGTGGGGTTTTTTTTTCATGATGCGGTTGCTTTTTCACACTTGATGCAGTCAATGTTGATGCTGTGCTTTTTCACTCTGAGCATACTTCACTGCTCATGATGACAGGGCTACATATTTTCTATACTATAGCAGCACTTGATTTAAAAATATTCAAGCAAAAGACAAAAAAAATTAGTAATTTATTTCTCATATTTAATTACACTCCAATGTCTTTACATCTGTATGTTACAAGGCTTGAAAATTGACTGGAATGGCAGCAGTGTCACAGACCAGACACAGAAACCAGTATCATGGCCAAAGGTGGAAGCCTAACAACCAAGTGCATTATTTTTCCAGAAATTTCCAGAAATTGGTGAGTATTCAATCAATACGCTAAGGCTGAGCTATAAGCAGTAGTTGATGAGGTCTAATCCATACATCTGGAAACAGCCTGTGTATCAGAGAGAATACATGCAGAGGGGGTTGCTCTTATATTTGTGTCCCACGTGTTTGCTTTTATTTGATTTTGTATTTGTGTGGGAAAGGGAAAGAGGAAATTCTCTGACATTTTCACATGCCTTTTTTTTTTAAAGTGACTCTGAGAAACAATTCAAACATCTTGTCTATTCAAATGAGAAGCTGTAAAATGACCTGACATCTTTTCTGGACACAGTTTTGGGTTCTCTGTTAGAAAGTATTGCATTACAATCTCTGAGAACCACCGCTTGTCCTGCCAGCATCCTTAGAGGTAGATATCAAAGGCACAGTAATAAATCACAGATCCATGTCTTCCTCTTTGCCCTGTCTTTGTGAACAAGTAGATACCACCCCAGCCTGGCCTTTGTATTTCTTTCATAATTTTAATTCAAGATTGTTTAAACCCTCTAAATAAACTACTATTCTTGCAAAGGATTTTATGACCTGGCAAAATATTCACATTGGTATTTTCCATAATCACATATAAAAGCTCACAGCTCCTACAGCTCTTCAAGATTATTGAAGCAGGGGATTTAAAATAAAAACATTGGTGGTGGCTAACTATGCCTGGATTAACAAAATGTCAGCCTTTGCTAATTGTATGCAGGAAGAACAGAATCAGCATTGCGCTTTTGGAAGTGTCCTGATTGCTAAGGTCTCAAAAGCCTGGAAGAGGAGGAGAAAGAGGCAGCTGAGAAACTGCCATTTTCACTGCTGGTTGAAGGAAGAAGCAGAAGGGATGACCAGAGGAGCTTGCTACATGGAGGGGAAATGGGGTGTGCTGGGAGAAGGTGGCTCTGTGGTGAAGACTGGAAGGACAAGAGCACAAATGGAAAGACATAGGCATGGCAGCCATACTTCCTATGGCCAGGGCAGCAAGGCAGGCAGAGGGCAGCCACTTCCAGGGAAATGCCAGGGCTCTGCCCCAGCAGTTTTAAGTCAAATGCTTGAATTTTAGTCTTTCTTTCTTTAATACTGGAGCTGCCCAGAGCCACAGGTTGCCCCAGACTCTGGCCTATCCTGGTTCCTCAGAATAAGTTCCTAAAGTTTTTCTTTGAATGGTACTTAAGGAGTGTGATGGGTTGAAAATTCCCCCAAACATAAAATTGCCAGATCAGCTGAGTTAGAAAGCAAATGAAGCTGTATTTACAAGCAAAGCTACAATCTAGAAATGAAATGTAATTAACATGTACAAAATATACAATATTTACAGGTATTTACAATTTATAAACAGCACAAGAGCCCCCCTGGACAAACCAGAGGGCTACTAATAACCGCCCCACTCCCTGCTCCCTTCCCTCCCCCCTGCACACATGGGACAAGAGAAGGAGCTGAGAGTTGTTTGTTAATACTCAACCACAACAAAGCAATGCAGCCAACGTTAGCAAAGCCAGCAGAAGCAGGAGCTAATATCTGCTAGAGTGAAGAAGTTAAAAAAGAGAGAAAGTTAGCATATACAACTAGATTATGTCAGTAATCTGTCCAATGGGGTTATTTAGAATTTACCATTATTTTCCTTTTTACATCCAATGGTGATTTATTTAAATTCTACCACTTTCTGTTCAAGGTCTGAAACTACCACAAGGAGAAAAGTGAATGTCATCACCTCCAAAACTGCTACAATCTGTAGTGTTTAAGTGGTATTGTGAAGAAAACAGAACAGTTGGAAAAAAAGACTGGCAGCAATGAGATCACAGGAAGATCCCATGTCATCCAGACTGACAAAAAGTACATTTGCCCATGAACCAGGCTCAAAATAAAGAGTCTGCAGTGTGAATTCAGGCCTGTGCTATGTCATGATGCCATAGTTCATGTCAACAAGGTCCACAGCCACACATAAAGAAAAAACCAGAAAGTGAACAACTCACCTAGACAACTCACCCAGAAGTTCAGTGGCAGTAATTTCAGGCAGCTGCCTGCACCTTTACCCCATTATGTAGTAGATGATGTGACTACTATTTTTATATAGACATTTGTACCCCAGCTGAGCTGGCAGGTTTTGTTTTTCTAGGTGCCAGGCAAAAACTAGGACCTTGTCTTAGACTCTCTGGACTTGAGGCTTGCTGCCATGATATGACCAAACACCCAGTTTTTGAAATGTGTGAGAAGTGAGCTAGTGCCTTTGGCATATCTCTTCAGGGAAGGATCAGCCATGGGAATTCACATTGGCTTTTTAAAACAATTACTGAAGTAGCTTTTCGGGATATCATTCAGGGACAGGGAAGAAGGGCCTGCCATGTGGGAGCTCAGCCTTTCCTCCTGGCATAAAGAAAGAACTAGGAGAGCTGAGCAGCAACTGAGAGGAGTGAAAAAGTACTTGATATGCTTGGACACATCTGCCCATCCTCAGCTTACCTAACTTCACATTTGCAGAGATGTCAAACAGGTCCACATGTCAGGAGCAAGAATGTTGCATGGATTTTGAAGGCACTTTCCAAGCTGCCCTCATACTTCTGCACATAGTCCTGCCATTTTATTAAATTCTTCTGAAGTTGCTCCTGACCTTAGCTAAGTGTTTTTCTACTGACATCAACTTTTGCCACTTCACTGCACCCCTAGGCTATTAATGAAGCATTAAACAATATTGGTCTGAGTCCTGCTCTCTAGGGTACCTCATTATTAATCTCTTTCCCTACTGAATTGGCCATTTATTCCACACCCATTTATAACCAGATTTTAATCCATGACTGGACTTTACCTCTCATTTTGTGGTTACCAAGTTTCCTTAACTGTTTCTTGTATGGGTGTTTATCAAAAGGTTTTTGAATGTTCACATAAATTATATCCTCTGGTTGTTCTTTATCCTTTATTTTATGAACTCTTAAAAGTATAAAAGGACTGACTGGTGAGATTTATTCTTATAGCAGCTATGCTACTTTTTTTTTTCCTTTGCTTGAGATTTGATACTTCCCTGCAGATTGTGAAATATTTAGAGCAGTGACCCTCTGTGTGGCCTCAAGCAGTACCAGATATGTTGTCAATGTTTAATTAATACTAAAAGTGAATGTAATACACTGCTGACTTTCTCAACTACTTCTTTGTAATGAAGTTAAGCTAGTAATGTAAAATTTCCATGACCTTGCCTGTCTGTGTAAATATTTACAAGGTCTTTATCATGGCAGTAACAGATTTCCACATGCACTAATGGAGTTATCCTTGTAACACCTCTCTGATACAGGGAAGCTTTAATCCGAACTGCCTAAAGAATCAGGGCACACTGAGATCTGGTACATAAAAAACCAAACTGCTGTGCTTTGAGAATATAGGCTAGGAGAAAAAACATCTTCTCCCACTTACAGATGGTGTATTCACAAAAAAAGTGCAAGAATCATCACAAATCACAAATGTAATCAAAAAGGCACAGTGTCCCAGTTTCTCTTTCCAAGGTCTCTAACCCCCAAAGTTAATTTTTCCTTTTGGAAAAATCCAGAGCACCACAGGTAGAGTCCAGGCTTTTCCTTTTTTTGCAGACTGTCTGTGCTTGTAGGTTTTTTTGTTTTTTTTTTTCTGGCTCTGATAGTGACCATTTATTTTGGACTCACACCACACAGTGTTTCATTATGCATTTTTGCTCCAGGCAAAACTAATACAATTGGCTGCATCTCAGCTTGCTTCAAGTATACAAGGAGCTGGGTTTCCTTAGAGAAAAGGAAGAAACATCAAAAAAAAGAGATATTGTTTAAAGTAAAATCACTACAAAATTTTTTCCATGTAAGAAAACTTTATAAAGGCTACAAAATGCACCTGTGACAGGGTCTATCACTGGTCCCACATCCCTGAGAAAATAGAAGCTTCCCACCCTGCCCTGAAAGCTGACAGGACCTTGGCAAAGCAGGGAATGACCAAGAGGTTGGATGTGGAGGAACCCTCACTAAAATGGCATTCAGAATATGGACTTGTGTTTTCAAGGGACTTCTGCCTTCATGGCTGAGGCTAAGCTTTCAAAAAAAATCCCCTCTTCTTCCACATAAGCAGACAGAACAGGTGGCCAGGAATTCAGAAAGTTATGAACCCCTTTAAAGAAAAAAATTAACTCATAAATGTCAAAGGATAGTGACGTGAGTACAAAACACTTCTTGAAGAACAAACTTGGGTAGCAGCAGATCTGAAGGACTCCAGCTCCCAAACCATTTTTTTCAGTTGTGCTTTTAAAGTGAGATCTTGAAGCTACACACGCTTGAAAATATGAGGCTTCTTTTATTGGAGCCTGCAGTCAAAACCCTTTGAGACCAACAGTGAGACTCACTTGAAGATGCCTGTTTGTGAGTGTAAAACCTGGGACAGTTGAGCTTAGCTTGCCGCTTTCATTTCCATGGACCATGCAGCCAGGCTAGGAGCACAGAGAGGGTCAAGAGCATGTGTGCTTGAAGATGCACCTGGATGAGCTGGGATGCAGGCTCCCAGATCTCTTTCCCATTGCCTGTTCCTGAAACACAAGGCCATGGCTCTGCAGAAAAAAAAACATGTATTTCCCCAAGGAGCAAGGAGGTTATTGCCACAACCTTAATCTTATTTAGCATGGTAGTATGGTTTTAATTTTTCTGTATTTGATCCCTTGGCTTTAGGAATATTGATAGAAATAGGGACTTGAAGATCAAATGAAGAGTAGCCTGTTGCACATGAAAAAGTACCCTTCAGTCCTCCCTCTCTTGCAGTGATTCAGCTTTTCCAACTCTGCTGTGTGAGGTAAAAGCCTCACATACACAGAAGCATTAGCAATGCCTGCAATGCTTTCAGCGTTTGCATTCAGTCTTGAAAAAGAACCTTGGCTGCAGGAGCAGATATCACCTACTCCTAAATTTTCTTCAGCAGTGGGGAGACCGGGGATGTGGGTGGTGGTGCACAAAAAGCTGTTGCCCTGTTTTAATGCTGGCATGGGTTGTTTGCTGCTCGCTGCAGCTCGCTGTTGATTTTAGTCAGTAGCTCTGTTTATGCATCTGTGTTGGTTTTTCTGGTAGCCCATGCTAAGGAGGCTGGCAACCCCTCCTGGCCCAGCTGTGCTGTGGCGGCAAGAGCTGAGCCAGGCCGGGCAGAGCTGGGCCGAGCTGCACTCCTGCCTTGCCCTGGCACCCCTGTCCTAATCAGTGTCAGACCCCGGGTGCAGGCTAATTAGAAACATGGAAGGGGCTTTCTGTCTTTTGAAATCCGTCTCTCAACATCAAAGTGCTTGGTGCAAGTCATCCTCCAGAGGTCAGCTCCCATATCTAAATGAGTAATGTACTTCATGGTATCTGTTGGGAGGGATATAGTGAAGAAAACCAGCTATGAGATGGGGCATGATGTGAAAAACAGGTGGTTTGGTTTAATGGCTTGCGGGGCATCTGTTTTGCAGTACGGTTGTGTTCCCCTAAACACTACAAACGCTATGGGTGCACAGCCTCTGTGGGCACACAACCTTTGTGGTGCCAGGCACTGTCCGGCCTGAAGTGGAGCATTCTGGAGGACAAGTAAAGGGCAAGAGAGAAGGGGGCTCTCCTTAAATCTCCCCACCATGGTGATCCTCGCGTTTCACTGCAGACCGTCTCCTCATCCTGCAAGAAGAGTGGGCACTGTCTCTACCTCGGGGTGATGTACACACCCCCCCAAAAACACCTGTCCCAAAGCATCCGGGGTGAAGATGCCATGGCAAAGCAGGTCCCCGGATGCTCTCAGCCGCACCCTCGGGACTGCCTGCATTCCCTGGGACACTCTCTGTTTTCGTGGCGGGTACGGCCCCTCGGAGGAGCCCGCTCCCCACGTCATGAGGTTGTTGGCCTCGGGTCGTCCCCGATTTGGCCTGTAGGAAATACTCCGGGGAGATCACGCTTCTGGACGGCAACGTTTCCAGGGCTTCCTCCCTCCTTAGCTGGCACAATCGCTCCACCCGCGCCATAAGAGAAGGCGTTGGCTAGCATCAGCCAAGCTATAGATCCATCCCAGGCTGTATTTTCCAAGGGCTGACGGGCAAACCGCCGTCGTTTCCCCAGAAGGGAGATTCACTCTCGAAACAGGGAGGGCAGCAGATGTCCCAACAGCTTTGGGAGCGCGTTTTATACCGCTATGAACCCGCTGTCTGTGCAAAAAACTATCCCGGCCTGCAATCCGTCTTTTTCCACACGTGTGAAACAGCACTGACTGCAACAAGTACCGGGGCTGGCTTGGGACATCTGCAAAGAAGCTGCCCCTGCCATGGCTGAAAGGTAAAAAACCCGCTGCTCCCGCTAAGTAAGATTAGGAAAAAAGCCGCACATCACCCCAACCCCCCAAAGAAAAACCCCTATGGGATACAGCAAGAATAAAAGCTCAATCCGTCAACAACTGCAACGTGCTTCCCCTCGCCCCTATCCGTGGTCCCCCGCAGCTGCCCAGAGGGCAAGTGTCACTGTCCGGGCGGTCGGAGCGAGTGAGTATCGCGTAGTGACTACCGCACGGCAATGTGGAGGATCCACGGATCATCGCGCAACGGGCTTGTGGCCGCGGAGACTGGGAGACACGGAAAGGCCGGAGCCTGCTGCCTCGCCGGGCACAGATCTCGCTATCCCGTGATATTTGTATTTTAATTGGTTATTACGCGCGCCCTCCCTGCCCCCCCTCCCCCCCCGCCCCGGTTATTTTTATGTGGTTAGTGCCGGGCTCCGGGAGTCCTGCTGGCATAGGGCTCCCGGCTCGGCGTGCCGTGGAGCGTACTGCGGAGGGCTCTCAAGAGGAAGCGACTGACGGTCCACCTCCCAAGGACATCTCCCCCGGAGGCTGCCGTCGCTCTCCCACCTCCTCTCGGCCTTCCCGCCGCTCTCCGACCGCTGCCCCAAGGGGCCTGATGAGGCCTGGGGGTTGAACTTTCCCGGACCCGTCGCTGATTCCTTCCCCCTCCCCCTCCCCTTTTTTTTTTTTTTTTTTAATGTCTGATGTGTATTACCTAAACGGCTCGCCCTTACCCCTTGCTGGAAATTGTTTCCCCCTTTCATTGTGGTGAACTTTGCCTCGCCTGACTCTTTACAGCTTTTCTCTTGTTGATGGGCTTTCCTTTGTGGAAGTTTCGCGGGCTGATTGTATTTGTTAATTAGTTGCTAACAGCATCGTAATTCGGCCTTGATGGATAACCATGTCATTAGCACTCACCCCTGCAATTCACATTTCCAACAGGGCAGGGACCACCCCATGCCGAGACCATGATTTGTGGCCGTAGTCCCGTGTGGGTTACACGCACCGCCAGCCTGCGCCGGATTCGTGCTGGTGGAGCCGCGGCCAAGATTTGGCAGCTTTCATCCTTGCTCGGAAACCCGCAGCTCTTGGCTGCAGTCGTCTCGTTTCATTTTGGAGGCGAGAAAAGAGGTGGGGAAAGGGCATCAGAACCAGCTCCTTTGTGTGGCTCTGTAGGTACGTGGGTGCTTAAGCAACCCCCCAGCCCCCATATCGGCTGCTGAGGACGAGGGCATCCCGCACAAACCGCTACCGGTAAGACTTGCATGGGACTCATCGAACAGTCGTCTACTCCAGCAGCTACCGGCCTCCCTCCGCCCGGCAGCTGCCGGGACCCCGGCGTCTGTCGGGTGCGGTCGTCCTGCTCCGCCCCGTCCAGCTCCGCTCCGCCCCACGCGTTACCCGCCGGAGGCCTCGGCCGAGCCTGGGAGATGTAGTCCCGGCTCCCGGGCTCGCCGGCGGGGCTTTGGCAGGGGACTACGTTTCCCAGGCCCCCCTGCTGCTCGGCCGGCCCGCGGGAAGGGCCGGGCTGTCAATCAGTGCGCGTCGGCTGGGGTAGCGAGCCGGGGATCCCCCTATCTTTCCACCCCGCCGCCCCTCCTCCGCGTCCTGCTAATAATAAGTGCTTCAGAGGCTTAAAAGCAGGGAGGCAAGTGTCATGCGGGCGCAACGTAAACGGCTGAGCTCCGGGTGAGTGCTCTGGTCCGCTCTAGAGTCGGCACAGCCTGGAGGGCAAAAAAAAAAAAGGGGGGTGGGGGGAAGAAAAAAAAACCCAAACAACAAAAAAGCCTCGGAGCTGGTTCCCGGGGAAGGGGCGAGAGGAGAGAAACCCGAAAGGCTGGACGAGCCGCCAGTGAAGTGGCGATGAGGCGCAGGAAGACGGCAGTAGCAGTCGGCTGCTGCCTCGCCTTCCTTCTGGGCACCCTGCTGAACGTCCTCTTCATCCCCGGCTCCGAGCACCCGCCGCCCCGCGATGTGGCTCCCCCTTCCCCGCCCGGCTCCCTCCTCGACCCGCCGGAGGAGGAAGGCGGCGGTCGGGCTACCCTGACGCAGCAGATCCGCGAGCGCTACGAGGAGGTGCTGCACTACCGGCAGCACCGGGCGGCAGCGGGGCGGCGGCCACTACGGCCGCGGGAGCGGCGCCTGATGGACCTGGCACCGCCGCGCACCTCGGCGGAGCAGCCGGGGCCGCGGGGCCGAGCGGCGGCGGAGCCTCGAGCCGGCGCCTCGGCCGAGCTCTCCCTGGAGCCGCCGCTGCTGGGCTGCCGCGACATCCGCAATGTCAGCGGCGTGCAGTACTTGGGCTCGGGGTACACTAAGGCTGTCTACAAGGCGGTCCTCAACCGCACGCTGGCCGTGGCGCTGAAGGCGGTGGATTTCGGCGGGCACGACATCGCCCACTGCGTGCGGCAGTTCTCCTCCCTGGGGGACTGCTACCGCCTGGCCGCCTACAAGATTGTCAAGGAGATGATTCTGCTGCAGCGGCTGCGCCACGCCAACGTCCTGCAGGTACGCTGGTCCTGCGCGGGCGTCCGCGGAGCCCCGCCGAGGTGGGTGGGTTGCGCCGATTCCCCTTTGCTTGGCCCCGCCGCGGATAACTTGGTTGTGCTACCGCCGCCGGGCAGAGCCTGAGCGGGGCCCCCGAGAGTTTTCCCCCGAATACACTCCGTGGGGAACAGCAGCCCCGTCGAGAGGCGCGGTGGAGGGGCGGTGGTGCTGACACAGAGGTGTTTGCGGGCCTGTCTCCCTGTTCCCCTTCCCGTCGCGGGTCCCTAGGCGTGTCGCTGGCTTTCCGCCGGCAGCCCTGCACTGCCAGCGGTGTTCGTCTTCCCGCCGGCCAGAGCTTCGCTCCCGCAGGGCCCGGGGACCCTGGCCGGGGGGAAAGGTGCAGGATGCAGCCCGTTGCCATTGCCGACTGGTGCAAGGTTCACCTCACTGGCAACCTCCCGCCGCCGGCCCCGCGGCTTGCTTTCTGATCGCTGATCCTCGGAAACAAAATTAATACTGAGATGAGAAAGAGGGAGAGGGCTTTAAAAGGACTCGAGACATTAAAAATCACTCTCTAGATGTGGGAGTCTTGACTGCGGGAGCCGCTTGCGGCGTCTGCACCCCTGAAGAGAAGGAGGCGCAGGGGGCAGCCCTGGCAGCGTATGCGGCGTGTTTCGGCTGCCGCAGGCACTGAGCCGGCGCCGTGCGGGATACACGCAGCCCTGGCACGGGGACCAGCCCACGGAGTAACCTACTGGGACGAGCCGAGTGTGAGTCAGTGCGCCGGCATTGCCGCACTTGCCAAAAGGGCTGCATAGTAGGACTGTTACACATCAGCATGAATCTCAACGGGTCCATTTGGATGTAAGTGCTGGTATGGAAATTCCTATTGGGTTTCGCATAGCATGAGCGTTGCAGTAGAATAAAAAAATGAACGTTAGACCAGACTGTCTCACAGTAGGTGCTTTTTGAACTGGAGTTTCGTGCTTCTTCAGCAGCAGCAGCAGGAGTACCAGCTCCCCCACGAGAACTTAAGATCCCAACGATCAAAGCTCTCGAGTTTCATATACTGTTCAAAGAAAGGGTACTCATGATTTATCCACGAGAAAATAGTTACTAACCTTCCTTTCTCCCTCCCTGCCTCCCTCCCTCCCTCCCTTCCATTTCCCATGTTCTTTCCTCCGTGGTGCATCTAGCAAACTACAAACAATTCTGCTCCTAGTAAGGGTGTTAGTTGCTTCTCTTCTTGTTGCTGTGATGAATTCATTTTGGGAAACCCGTGCTTGGGTGCAGGCATTGTTACAGATTGGGTTGACAGCAGGAGATACACCCTACAGCTGTAAAGGCCAAGGGGATTTTTTTTCTTGCTCAGTGGAAGTGAGTTGGCCAGAGTGAGCTCGAAACATACGTTTTTAGTGGTTCAGGTTATTTTGGTAGGCACATACCCGTGTTACTCGTGTGTGGTTCTCTGCTCTGGAAGGTTAATTTGTAAATAGCTCATCTTCCTCACACAATGGAAGGGGGCTGCTTTGTCTGGGAAGCGTCTGGAGCGGCTGTCACGGTGTTTCCACGTGCGCGGGTAGCAGGGAGGCCAGGCAGTGGGTGGGCAGCACTGTCAAGACTGCCTGCATTACTGTTCTGTCTGCAGCACGGCTTGAAGGAGCCACTGTGGTTCACCCCTCCATTTTGGGATGTCAGGTGCGTGATGAAGGGGGAAATGAGATGTGGCATGTTCCTGGGTGAGGAGGGCTGGGGCTGAAGCAGCTGGAGGATGAGTAGGTACGAGTACTGGGAGGAGAAACAGGCCCAGCCCTGTGTTGCGAAAATGATGTCATGGGCAAAAATCACACGTGTTAATTAGGGCTTCATATTAACATGCCACCCAATTTAAAAATAGATCACATTTACATGTTTTCAGTTTAGTTCTGATTTTGTCATCATGTTTTCTTTTGTCTGTCCTCTGGCTCCATCAGACCCTGTCAGTGCTGTCTGGCTGAGATCCGAAGAGCCCTGAGCCCATGAACGTCACCAAACTTTTGGTTCAAAATATTTCATTCTAGAGACTTGTAAGGTGAGGTTGATGTGACAGGAGTGAGGGCTAAACATTTGACAAGACCTTACCTTGAAAGGAGACTATAAAAGTTGACCTGACAGTTTTTTTCTAGACACAGTCAGAGCAGCAATATGGGCCAGGAGCAAGTCTAATATGCTGGAGTGGTAAAACGGTGCAGGAAATGGGCATCACCAAGCAAAGTGAAATTCACTGGTTACGCCTCTGTTAAAATCGTGAATGGGACAGAATCTACATAACGCAAGACTAATTTTTAGCTTGTTTTCAGTGGAAGCTGGCCCAGGGCTTAGAAATCAGTGTCCAGGATTTGATGCAGAGGCAGAGGACATCAGTTTAAAACCAATATCCTTCCCTTTTCTGGCTTTTTGACAGGTGCTTCAGCTTTTATTGCAGCAGTAGGACCTGTACTGCCAAAGGCATGACCCAACCTTTACTGGGCCAGCAAAGGCCCAGAGCGTTTCTGCCGTTGTTCCTTACCTCTTTTTGGCTCATTGCCCCCTCCCAGCGGCTGCCGACATACCCAAATACAAGCTGGCTGCTATAAATAGCTTGAAGGACATGACTACCCTCCTGCCACCCACCCCTGATGAGGGAGGGCAAGGCTGGTGTACAGCCTGAAGCAGTCCCCCCCTGCTCAGTGTAGGAAGAGAGGATCCAGGAGGGTTTTGGGCACGGGGATAAGTGATGCTTTTCCTTCTGGTGCCACCTGTGAGTGCTGCCTAGCCACCACTGTGGCTGGGGACGGCGGGATGCCTGCAGTCGCGGTCAGGGGTATTCAGGGTGAATGCCTTCATGAGTTTCTTTTGCTGGAAATGAAGTTTTGTGTAGGCTCTGTCCTAGGAAAGCGGTTTTTCCTGTAAATCTCTGGCAGCTGACAGCCTGAAGTGTAGTTTGTAAGATAACAGACTTGTTCTTTACTGTCTCAGCAGTTCCCATTTCTGGCCTGTTTCTTGTCAAAATCAGCTTCTCTTTTTTTTCTCTTTTTCTCTTTCTTTCTCTTTTTCTCTTTCTTTCTCTTTTTCTCTTTCTTTCTCTTTTTCTCTTTCTTTCTCTTTTTCTCTTTCTTTCTCTTTTTCTCTTTCTTTCTCTTTTTCTCTTTCTTTCCCTCTTCTTTCTCCTTTCTTTCCTCTTCTTTCCTCTTTCTTTCCCTCTTCTTTCTCTCTTCTTTCCCTCTTCTTTCTCTTTCTTTCCTCTTCTTTCCTCTTTCTTTCCCTCTTTTTCTCTCTTCTTTCCTCTTTTTCTCTCTTCTTTCCTCTTCTTTCCTCTTCTTTCCTCTTCTTTCTCCTCTTCTTTCCTCTTCTTTCTCTTCTTTCCCTCTTCTTTCTCCTCTTCTTTCCTCTTTTTCTCTTTCTTTCCTCTTTTTCCTCTTTCTTTCCCTCTTCTTTCCCTCTTCTTTCTCTTTTTCTCTCTTCTTTCCTCTTCTTTCCTCTTTCCTTTTCCTTTTCCTTTTCCTTTTCCTCCTCTTTTCCTTTTCCTCCTTTTCCTTTTCCTTTTCCTTTTCCTTTTCCTTTTCCTTCTTTTCCTCCTTTTCCTTTCCTCTTTCCTCCTTTTCCTTTTCCTTTTCCTTTTCCTTTTCCTTTTCCTTTTCCTTTTCCTTTTCCTCCTTTTCCTTTTCCTTTTCCTTTTCCTTTTCCTTCTTTCCTCCTTTTCCTTTTCCTTTTCCTTTCCTCTTTCCTCCTCTTTCCTTTCCTCTTTCCTCCTTTTCCCTTCTCTTTCCTCTCTTTCTCTTTCTCTTTCCTCTTTCCTCTCTTTCCTCTCTTTCTCTTTCTCTTTCTCTTTCTCTTTCTCTTTCTCTTTCTCTTTCTCTTTCTCTTTCTCTTTCTCTTTCTCTTTCTCTTTCTCTTTCTTTTTCTTTTTTTGCCATCCTTTTAAAAGACTTGATTGTACAATATATGGTAGAGGGGAGAAGAGCTCTTTCCAGAAGGTACCACTGCCTTCAGGCAACACGTTTACATAGCCACTGCGCCTTATACCTAGGGAAGGAGCCAGATATGTCAGCTCCAGCAGACGTGGCAAATGAAGTCTATCAAAAGAAATGTGGAAACCCAGCAAGAGGGAGAGTGGTTTCTCATTAGCCAACGCTGAGACGAAGGCATCCTGCCTTCCTATTTTAATTTCCATGCTTTGCCCTTCACTAAAACTGCCTGTATGCTGGCTGCAGTGCCAGTGCTGGGCTATGCCCCCCTTGTCCTCACAGCCTGGGGCTGCCCGGGGTTCCCTGGCATGGAAGGTGCAGGTGCAGCCTGCAGTGATAATATATTTGCTTTGGAGTGGGAAAGAGAGGTAGTTCATTAAAGTCGGTTTTATAGTGAAGTACGTTGGGGAGGAGGGGGAACTGGGTCACTGATTTATTGTAACAGAGGATTTAGCGACTCGCTAATTGCTCTGCAGTCGCTCTGTGTCAAATGAACGGTGCTTGAGCTCTTCCTTTCCCTCCGTGCTGTGGTTTCTTTTCTTGCAAAGTTCAAATGCTGCTGTCTGGTTCCTGGCTTTCCCTGTGTTTTAGTGGGAAAGATGATTTAGTATGCTTTAATTCCTCCCTGCCCGTGTTTGAGGAAGAAAAGAAAATCAAACCATTTGCAGTTAATTTCGAACAATGAGCACGATTGTAAAGGCGCGGAGGCAATGTTTGATTTACTGTAATAATGTAATTATAGCCCTGGAGTATCAGAATTAAGGGTGTTGCCGTTCAAGGGCAGAAGCGGTTCTTTGGAGGAATTCTTTTGCTGAAGCTGAAGAGAGGGGAGGGAAAGTTTGAAACTACAGGCCTTCGGCAGAGTGCAAGCTTGTTTCTGTGACAGCTCTTTATCAGCACTTCTAATGTGAGTCCACAATGATTCGTTTAAAGAGCTACTTCCCCCTTAAAAAACACAAAAGGAGGGAAAAGGTGGTTTTTTTTCTTCTGAAGCCAATGGAAGACACCACCTGCTAAAAACCAGTGGTTTGCTGACTGCTTAGATGCAGCCGTTTTGTTTGGCTTATTGAGCTTTAAGGTAAAATTAAAATATGCAGATGAAATACTGAGCTGACATCCACACTCAAAAGTCACAATCCAAGTTACGATGTCAAAGCACTTTCTGTATGAATTGGTTCAGTTAGCTCTGGTGTCTTTGTAACTGATTGTTTTAAATGGTCATGATTTACAGAGATAGTATTTATCACTTGGAAAATTAATTGATTAAAATAGTGCTGAAAACAATACATCACTTGTTGACAAATTCAGTAGACTTAAGATGTGCTAGCCGATCATCATATCTTTAAAGCACCTTTTTTAACATAAGATTTTCTTTTCTTTGCATGTGATAATTAGCAGACTTTCCACCCTGATGATTTCTCTTTACATATGCATAGCTGGCAGGATAGGATAATTTTAATTGTAATGTGAGAATTAAAATAATAAAGCTTGCTATACACTTTGGTTATTCCAGGTGGAAGCAGACAGTCCTTCCCAATCTGAAAAAAAATCAATTTACCATTAATTTCCAGTGAAAATACATTTTCATAGGGAGTGTATGGACTCTTGAAGATCTGGTCCTTCCCCATTCTTCTTGCATGAATCGACTGTTGTTAAGCCTGGGTGGAAACAGCTCTTTTCTGTTGCTAGTGTGTGGCCATTGAATCCCCTTTGTGGTGGCAATGCTGCAGGATTCCTAGCAACAAGCCTTGATCTGCAGTTGGCTGAAGTTTGGCCATAACAACTTTGGGAACTGCTGATTGTGACACTGGCTGGTAGATGACTGCATGGAGAGTTTGTCATGCTGAATTTTGGATGGTGCAGCAGAAGCTCAGAGGTCTTGAAGAAAACCTTCCAAAATCAAGAGCCTAATGAGAATTAACCTTCTAGGATGGGGCTAGTTGGGGTCTGACCATGTGGTCCGCATGCAGTTATCGATAGGGGTTTACTACAAGTTAGAGGGTCCTTTTAGACTGGGAATTTTCTCAAGTAGCTTATTTGAGCTGCTTTTGGGACAGGTTGTCTAAATATTAACGAGGCCACCACACTCAGTGCAAGACCAGACTGACACCATCTGTTAAACTGGTGTTGGAATCAGAGGAACTTCAAGTCTCAGGCAGATGAGCCTGCCAAATCCTGTTGAGGTGACGGGAGAGGTTCACAGTGCTTGCGGGCCACCTCTTTCCTCTGTAAAAGCTACCATCACTGCTGCCTGGCAAACAGTGATGGAACTGCTTCTTTGTTCCAGTCACTCCACTGCTTGATATTGCCATAGGTGCACCTTGCAGGAGATGAGGCATCTGAGTCACTTGGGCATCCTTTGAAATTGTTACCGGTGGTCAATGTACGGTGTCAGCACTGGCCACTTACGTGGGTAGACAGAAAAAAGCAGGCAATGCCACCTACTGATGGCTTGATGGAGACAGCTTGCTGCTGCTAACAGATGTCCCCACAGCCCCAAGGAGCTCGCAGTGGAGTGGAGAAGGGCAGAGAGCAGTCAGATGTGGTTTGGCGAGGAAAGAAGAATTACACGAAGTGCTTCTTTATTGCAAGACTGCTTCCCAAAAGGCCCAGATGTTATCCTGCACTTTTAAGAGTGAAGAAAGGATCTGTTAACAAGAATGCCAGAGCTGCTGGAAGCACAAAGCTGATACAATTGCAAACCATCTCTAACCATTTGTGTCACTGGAAGGCATGCTCTGTCTTGATGATGAAGTTGCCAAATAACGTTTTTTCCCCTTTTGAAATGCATGGGATGGCAAAGGTTGTTCAACTTGCAAAACTGATGGCAGGACAAGCTTTCCATAAGGCACGTGCCATCACATATATTAAAAGGGCTACATCATCCCTCCTTTTGAAAGCGGCATTCATAAAACTAATCCCAATCATTTGTTGAATGAGTTCTATGATGGCTTCTCAGTTTTATGTACCATGTAAATCATTCCAGAAGACTCTGGTTTGAATTTTGCCTCCTTTATGGGAGCTGATGACTTGCAACCTCATCCAGTTTCTTCAGGGAAGCCTAGGACTGTTTCTTCTCTGCAGCAGCTTGAGGAGATCACTGGTCACCATGGCATGCTCTCTGCTTGCAATGAGTGAACAAGGCCCCCCTTGAGAGTGGCAATGAGTGAACAAGGCCCCTTTAACCCATCAAGATCCTGGCCTCGAAATTTCTTATGACCAGGGCAGAATTACGAGGGAAAGTTTTTAGAATTTCTCTTTTCATTCACCACTCTCCCAAATGTGAAGTAGCTGGGTAAACCTCTTGTCCCTGGTATCTAGTGATAGGACGTGTGGGAATGGTTCAAAGCTGCACCAGGGGAGGTTCAGACATGACATTAGGAAGTATTTCTTTACTGAGAGGGTAGTCATACACTGGAACAGGCTTCCTAGAGAGGTGGTCAATGCCCCAATCCTGTCAGTGTTTAAGAGGAATTTGACCAATGCTCTTAATAACATGCTTTAACTTTTGGTCAGCCCTGGAGTGGTTGGAAAGTTGGATTAGATGACTATTGTAGATCCCCTTCAACTGAAATTATCATATCCTACCCTATTCCATCCCATCTTTGCAACAGATCATTGTGACCCTTTTGTATATGCCGTGTCTTTTGGTTCCAGCCTACCATGGTTGGCCAACGAGGCAGGAGATGACCCTGGAAGGGCACACCAAGGCTCACAGAGCTGTGTTTCTCTGACCCTCTGCTCACTGCATGAACAAAGACAATGTTGGTGGACGCAGGTGGAATGTGAGGTCATGCTTGGAAGTGTTGCAGCCATGATTTATGAAATGTCTGTACCAGATATGCAAGCTGGGTTTTATTTTTTAAAGGTTTTCAAGGATGTTTGCACCAACACAGTCATCCAGTGGTTCATGTAGATGCCTTGTGGCATGTAACTCTCATTGCAATTTTTCATTTCTGTGATGGCTGTGAAAAACTTGACAAGAACTAGTGCTCACAGGCATTATGCTAACATTAATATTCACTCTAGACTAATTTTAAAGGATTTGTTATTTTTCATCACACTTAGCAGAATTGCTGGTTTGGGTAGTAGACACCACAGACATGGGTATTTTATATTGTTTTATGCCAAGTGTAATTTGGAAAGAGTTGTTTGATTTGGTTTTTTGTTGTTGTTTTTTTTTTTTTTTTTCTTCTTCCTTCTTGGACTATGTAGCTATGGATAGACTCCAAGCATATTTTCAAGATTTCTGTGACATGACTCAGATACCTAAGAAAGGAGAATTATACAGATGAATCTAATACGCATTAAGCTTTTCTGAACATGTAATGCACAGAGGCTATTTGTTTGTTTTGTATTGCAAATCCACATTATAGTGAAGGGTTAAACTTGCTGTGCAGTGGAACTGAATGCAGTGGCTGTGGGTGGCAGTCAGGGAAACTTCTGGTCTGGCTAGTGAGATAATGAACTGCGTCTCCAGTGATACTGTCTTGTTTCAATCATGATTGATCTATTTGTCTTCCACTGGAAGGCTTTACAAAAGTAAGCTGCTCATGTGACTAAATATTTGCAAGGTTGGGCCTTGAGCTTGTGCAGTGCAATGCAAATTCAAAATGCTATAAATGCTTAAGGAAAGCAAGGAGAGTAAAAGGGAGGTAATGTTAGTCAATCAGAGTAAAAGGGAGGTAATGTTAGTCAATCATCATAATGTGGCAGAACAGCAGGTATATATTGATAAGCATGCGCACACATACATATGAAGTGCGGACATAACTGGGGACCTCTGTGAATATACCAACAGATATGGTTAGATATGTATGCATATGTGTGTTTTTAAATTACACATTCCCATTTTCTGTTAATGTACTTCTGTGTTTAGTAACAGGGCCAGCTGTGAGATTTTTGTACATTCTAGCTCTTCTGGAATAAAGTGCTACTTGTAACGATACATTTATAAATAAAAGCCTAGGCAGGCCTTTGAAATTGGAGTTTAATTTCTGAATTGCCCACTGCTTGCTCTCAACTCCAGTATCCAGCAGTGGAGGAAATCCTGCTGCACAGCTGTCAGCACGCAGTTTTGGTCCCACTCTTAAAAGCTTCTGCATGGTGCTGGGAGGTGCTCTTATGAAAGTCTTTTCTCAGTGAAGCTCACCACTTGGCAGGGCTTGGTTGGTAGATTGCAATGAGGAAGATCAATTAACTTCTTGTGCTCTGTCTCTATATATCCTGTAGCAGAAAAGTTGCTCTTGCATTGATCTTTCTTAGTTTTAGGCCTTTCAGGAAACTCATCATTTTTTCCAGGGACATGCATGTTCAGTTTTGTAGATGCTTTGGGGCTGATTAGGTATGTCAGTATTTTTAAATGGCTAAATATATATTTAAATATATATAAAATGTATTAAAACATAGATGCAAATATGTATTACATATAGAAACACACGTATACATATGTAATATACACACAAGTGCATAAATATGTGCATGTGTGTATATATGTGTATATTTGGATATGTATATACTATCAGCAGGGAAGGGAGATATTTAAAACCTCAGAGATAAATAGGTCTTAAAGTGGCATAAACATCTCAAATCATGTATTAGTAAATCATAGCTGCATCAGACAGCTGTGGGAGTTCTGCTCTTGCAGACACTGTCCCAGTGTTCCAGGAATGAAAGGTGAATCCAAGGATTGGTTGCATAAAAAAAATACTACATTCACTTTGATAGCAGTAAATTTGCAAGAGCTTCTAGAATGTGCTGTTGTGATTTTTGGCATGTAGTAGCTCAAACAAAATGCTCACCAAAGGGCTACTACCATTGGGATCTTTTTCTTTCCTCTGAGCACTGAGTTGCTACAGAACACATGCATCTTTGGTTAGATAAGCCTGGGTTCACACATTTTTGAAAATCAAGGCTTTGGCAAGTGTTGGCTACTGCTGCTCTTCATAAAAGTGAGATTTTTTTATTTTTTTTTTTTAAATTGCGCTTTTCTATTGTGGGCAGCAGCCAAAAGAGAAGAGAATTGGGGTTCTAGAAATTACTTCTGATGTAATGCAATTGAGTCTGTCACTTTACAGCTGGTAATTTTTTGTAGCTCCCATTCTTTGAGTGATGGAAATCTGATGGGGAATTTTCCGGGTTTTGTGCTTGTAGAGAAGATGGTGAACATTAACGTCTAAAAACTGAAATATTCACAATTTGTTTCAATTTTTAGGAAAATTGCATGATCTGCAGAGGTGAGTTTTGCCCTTCAATAGCTGTGGCAGCGATTCCACCACAGTCCGGAAGCCAGGCAGAGCAGGGCTGGCTGAGCCTAGGCTGTGGAAGGTGGCCAATTCTATCCTTCCTGACTTAGCAGCTCCTATGTAGAAATGTAACACTTCATGGAGGTTCTGGCTTGATAGTTAATTTTTCTGAAAATCCATCAAGGGTGTGTGCACTAATGCAGGGAGGGCTCGTTGTTTGCCCAGACTTAACTCTGCTGCTGACAGCTTAATAAGCTCCTTTATTTTGTGTTTTTATTCAGTTAGCTTGTCGGCTTTTGTATAGGGGCTGACCTCTGCTTTTGCCTTCCTCCCCACACCCCAGCTCTTCTGAAAGGACACCTCTGTCCCTGTAATTTGTAGCAAAATGGAGTTGTAAAGGGAGGTGAACTGACTGGCTGTAGGTTCATGGGCTCTTACAAAGCGATACTAACTTTTGCAGGGGCTGACCTTGTATGCCCAGCATGCCTAAAAACTGTTGCAGTCAGTGGGAGTTTTTAGTGTGTAGAAGCTAATGCAGGACTGAGCATTTATGACTGAGAAAAATCTAACTGGTGAAGGAAAGATTTGTAAACAGGGCTACTCAAAATGAATTAATGGCACACGATGTGAGAAAAAGTCAACATTTCATATCTGGCATATGCTTTTCTAAACAGGCAGAGATGCATCCTTATATTGTGATTGTTTGCTATTACAGTCTACACAAATTGGGGTAGCATTTAAATGCAATGACTTGAGATAGCAAAAAGATGTGGGACTGTATTTCTTTCCATTCATTTAATTGGAACCGTGCTGAAAAGGTGTATGAAAACCATCACTCTTGAATATATCTGAAGTGTAGCTTTGTGATGCTGAGAATGATGTTCAACTTAATAGAATTTCAGATAGAGGAGATATTTTGGCTCTTCTTTTGCTTTCAGCGATATTCAGTTTCCCTATGTGGTTATTTTTCTTGTTACTGTATCCATCCATCTATCTGTTTCTTACTTCAGTGTCTGGGAATACAAACCATTTTGTCACATTTCAGAGAAATAAAATGGATTGGGGAAAAAACAAAAGGAAAAAAAAGTATTTTAGGTTGTACCTCTATACTTGTTTTTGTGTCTTAAGTCATCTTAAAAGAAAGGTCTAAGAATTATTGTCTTGTAATATTTTGCATCTGTATATATTTTGTATTTTGTAACATCTGGGTGCTGGTTCATCAGGAGGGGATGAATGGTAACCATTTTAGATACTTAACTGGCTGTTGGGACTTGCCCCGTTTGTAATCATGGTAATTGCACATGCAAATATGCCCATGTAATTACATGCGCATTTTTGCATTTGGCTTCAGGAGTTCATTTAGTAAAGTGTGAATGTGGCCCAATAAGTCCTTTATATCTCAGACTTCTGTGCTTTTATAACTTCTATATAATTATGTAGTAAGAATGTAATAACAGTGCATCTGGAAAGGCTTCACGTGAGTAAAAGAAATAAGGAGTTCAGGTTAGATTACATGTTTTTTTTTTACTTAGACCTACACTAACTTGCTTAGTACTGTGTTTTTCAGCTTGTGAGATTAAGTTCAGCAGTACTCATGCAAGAAACTTTCTTTTAAGAATAAAGAGCAATTTATTATGAAATCAAAACTGAGTCAGGTCATTTAAGTGTTCACAGTGGATATTAATGTAATAAAATATACATTGAATACTCAAATACTTAGGAAGTATTTTGCCAAGGTACAGACTTGATACTAAAAAGAAAGATTTATTTATGAGCAAAGTTTTTGCTCTCTGAGAACAAATTTGAATCATTATTACTATTATTGACATCATGGACTGAGACAAAATAGACCCAGGCAGATACTGTTACTCCTCTCTACTTATGTGTTGATATGCACATAAATAGATAGCAAGACTAATTTCTCCTTATTTTGTGTGTACAGATATGTAGGTATTATGTTTTTATAACCAAATGAATGTGTAATTGTTGTTTGTCTTCTGTATTTTCTATTCCTGGACAGATTTTTACAAACATTGAGAATGTCTAATGAAGACTGCTATCTTTGTTTGTATTCAGTGTTACTGTGAACCATCAGTTATTTTAATACTGTCATTTCTGAGTCTGGAATGCTTGCTAATTTTCCTTGTGACTTTTCCCCCATTGCATAGTATTACTGTGCTGAAGGCAAGAACTGAACTCTGCAGATGATACAGAAAAGATGTTACATTTTGACAGTCAGAAGTGAGGGGTTTCAAACCTACAGAGCTTCATCTTGCCTTCTTAGTCTGCTCTGCATGATAGATGTGAAACACCGAGTGAGGTCTACAGAATCCAGCTTCTCTTTTTAGAAAAGATATATATGGTATCAAATATTTTAATTTAGTTTCATTTCTTGTTAGTTCAGAAGGCTTAAAAAATTAGGCTAATGTGATCCTTTATAGTAGTTTGCAGCAACAAAGATTTAAGTCCTGTCAATAAGCTGTACAGCAATGGTGTCACATATGATAAGGGACAAATGGAAGTCTGGTCTTGAGGGCTCTAAATTAAGAAATGATTGCAATCTTTGTCATGATTGTGGCAGTAAAAAGAAAGGTTGCTTTTCCTATTTCAAATGTTCATATCGGCCTCTATCACAAATTCTCTGGTGTGCATAGATGCCAAAGCTTTTTTGGCATGTTTTAAAATAAATTCTGCTACCTTTTTTTTTTTTTTTTTTTGTTTAGGTTACTGTGGATGTTTAAGCAGCTGTTTTGAAGCACAGTGCCATTTTTACACCAGAAAGAAAAATTGTTTACTTCTTTTAAATTTTTTGGCACCCTTTTTTCCTTTAAATGTAGACAGCTACAGTCAGAGCTAGCAAAACAGTTCATAACAAATCTGGTATTTGCTGACTTTGCAAAAAACTCTTTGCTTTTCTGCCTTGGGGGGTTGCACGCTGTAAGAATGTGCTTGGTACTCCAATCTGCCTCACTCTGCGCCCTCCAGCGATGGCACTCTCTGTGTGGCTGTCTGCACTATTGGTGAATTAGGGTCAGTCCCTGCTCTGGTCTGCATGAGCCTAGGTTCTTCTGCAGGACTGTATCTGAATCCCCTCAGCTCAGAGTAGACCCTCATCATCTTCTCTGAGCTAGTTAAAACTAAAAGAGGTCTGAAAAGTCCAATTACTCAGGGCAAGGAAGCAGAGGAATAGCAACAGGGTGTATTTTAGTGCAGCATTTTCACACAGACTTTTATTGTGTGGTTTATTTGATGGGGGCAGAAATTACATTTAATTTTATTTCATGTGCATGTGGTGCTGGCTGGAAAGTTACAATCAGATCCTTATCAGGCTCATCTGACTGCCTCTTTGCTAGGGCCTGGCAGTGAACTTGTGAAAGCCTGTCCACCAGCCCTGTCAGGCATTGTCCCACTCCATATAAAGAAAGATATCTCTTCTCCACAGTCTTTAAATATTCTTGTGCAATTATTTGTGCAAGTAAAAATTAATTATTCAAATGTCCTTAAAAAGCAGATACAGGAAGGAACTGGAACACAGCTGGAATTGCCATTTAAGTGCTTTTAAGTTGAAGAAGCTAGTTGCAGATAGTATTTTGGAGTATTTGCCCTTCTTTAATGATACTGTGTGCAAAAATCCATCAAGTATAGCAAGAAGCAATTTCTGGCTGGGAAGAGATAAGTTCTGGCATTTCAATTGCTTTTCAAGATTCTGTGTTGAAATACATGTTACCACTCAATGCACAAACAGTAGTCCTATGGGGAATGGTGTTAAAATCTATTTTGCAACGTCTTTTGAGCAGAAAATCAGTCTTATTTAGCCAGCTATTGCATAGATGAAATGAGTTTTCCTTGGATAGAATACTGTTTCTGTATTCATGGATAGTTTAAATTATTACGTATTTTTTTTTCTTAAAACATTTGTGGTGAATTGACCCTGTCTGTATGCCCAGTGCTCATGAAAGCAGCTTTATGACTCCCCTCCTCAGCTGGACAAGGGTACAGAAGATTACAATGAAAAATTTGTGGGTCAAGATTACTAAACAATTACTGTCGTGGGCAAACCAGACTTGACTTGGGGGAAAATTAAATTGATTTATTACCAATCAAATTACAGTAGGACAAGAAATAAAACGTTAAAACACCTTCCCCTTACCCCTTCCTTCTTCTAGGCTTAACTCCCACATTCTCTACCTCCTCTACCCCCATGGTGCAGGGGGATGGGGAACTGGGTTACAGTCAGTTCATCACATGTTGTCTCTGCCACTGATTCCTCCTCAGAGTGAGGACTCCTCACACTCATCCTCTGCTCCAGTGTGGGGTCTTTCCCACAGGAAACAGTTCTCCATTAAATTCTCCAATGTGAGTCCTTCCCATGTGCTACAGTTCTTCTTGAACTACTCCAGTATGGATTCCTTCCATGGCGAAGTCTTTCAGGAACAGACTACTCCATGAGGGTCACAACTCCCGCCAGCAAACCTGCTCCAGCGTGGGCTCCTCTCTCCATTGGTCCTACCAGGAGCCTGCTCCAGCTTGGAGTTTCCCTGGGGTCATGGCCTCCTGTGGGCATCCAGCTGCTCTAGTGTGGACTTTTCCACAGGCTGCAGGTGGATGTCTGCTCCACCATTAACTTCCATGGGCTGCAGGGAAACAGGCTGCCTCACCATGGTTTTCATCGTGGGCTGCAGTATAATCACTGCTCTGGCACCTGGAGTGTCTCTCCCTTTTCTTCACAGACCTTGGTGTCTGCAGGGCTCTTTCTCTCATGTGTTCTCACTCTTTTCTCCTGGCTTCAATTGCACAGTTGTTTTTTTTCCCCCTGCTTTTTAAATATGTTATCCCAGAGGCACTACCACTGATGGGCTTGGGCTTGGCAAGCAGCGGATCTGTCTTGAGCTGGCTAGAATTGGCTTTATCAGCTTCTAGTAGCTTCTCACAGAAGCCACCTCTGTAATCCCCTGATACCCAAACCTTGCCACATGAAACCAATACAGCATTCATTGAGATAAGATCCTGTACTGAGGGAAATGCAGGAGGCACATCACTGGCTGTATGATGTCCACAAGAGATTCTACTAGCTAATTTAGGAGATTCAAGGGAGTGTTCCTCAAATGAGAGGTCACAAAAGCTATTGGGGGGCAACTTCAAAGCAATACAATGTATAGAGCTCAGAGCCTTGCAAGAAATGCTTACATCTCATCCATGGAGAAATGTAAAAGCATGTTGAGATATGTTGCACTGATATTGCCTGGTTGTGATTTTTTTCCAGCTTTATGGCTATTGCTACCAAGATAGCAATGACATCCCAGACACGCTGACAACCATCACTGAACTAGGGTCGCCTTTAGAGATGATTCAGCTTTTACAAACATCCTGGGAAGATAGATTTCGAGTGAGTAAAAACTGTTTCAAAAGGTCTTTTAAGAGAGTGATGAATACAAAATAACATCAAGCATAAAGCAGGGGTTATATATATGCAGTGCAATTCACATTTGTTGAACATTTGCTTTGCATGTGATTACATCTTGGATTAGAAACACAATTAGCACTCGCTTTCTGCAGTGTTTAAGGCATGCTATTTATTTTGTCTGTTGATGTTATCTAATTGTAGCTGGTTATATGCTTTTTACATGATATCTTCAAACACTTCTTACTTGTTAAAGCTTGAGGCCCAGGATTTTTGGCATTAAGCATTGTGCTCTGCAACTGGGATTTAAACAATAGAAGGATGTTACATTTCTCTCCTGATCCTTATCATTGATTGGTTTTAGAATTATTTTCTACTGCTTCCTGCTCTTGTTCATCTTTTACTGGGGGAAGACTGAAGTAAATGTATACAGATCTCAAACCCAGGTTGTATGCCATGCTGGCAATTTATCAGGAGCATGAAGGTCACACTTAATTTGTCCGAAATGAAGCCAGACTGCAGCAATGCTTTGATCGAGACAGTGCTGTCTTCCTTGGTGTATACTGGGATGTGTCGTTGGCTGAGGTTAACTCCCTAAAATATTGCAAGGCAGCAGCAGTCTTTATCTAAAACACTTTGGATTGCATGTCTGCATCTGCACCAGAAAATAAGAAACGCGCTGACTGATCTGGGAGATGATCCAGCAAGGTGCAGCCCACATCTGTACTGTGCTCAGCAGAGGTGTGTGATACAGAGCAAAGCCTTCATCTGTGTGCTTAGAGGTTGTCACATGGGGGCATTTGCAGCCCCAGCCTGCCAGCAGGTATACTGGGCAGCAGCCCATTAGGGTTGATCACAGAGATGCTCAGTGCAGGAGCTTTTAGGCATTTGAGAAGAGCCAATAATTTCAGATGACAACTTTTGTATTTATTTGAGCTAAATTCTGGGTTAATTATCAATTGAAGATATGTGTATTATATGTTAGTTTAGGCTGGATGTGCCTTTTGTATATACAGCATATTGTAGTATGGCACATACATGAATCCTGTGTTGTTCTACAAGGAAGAAAAGGGTGCTCAAGTCTGACCTCTCAGCTATAGGCATCTGTATGTGAACTGTGGTATCCTTAAAGTAGGATAAAAATACTATTTTCTGGTCAAGCAAGGAAATAATTACAGAAGTGTAAGGTAGTCCTAATGTTCCATAGGTGAAGGGCTTATGAGGGGCAACTTCAGATGCACTCAGCTTTCATGTGAAGGATGCATTTAGGTGCTCCCCTGTTGATACTGTTTATTTATTATTGAATTTGCATTTGACTACTTCAATGCACATTGCTGTAACAATGTATTTTAACAGAAAACAAAGATTATATATAAACAATAAAAAGCTTGCTAGACTGAATTAAACGTGTTATTAATTTCATATGCAGAATAAGAATTCCAATATTTAACTGTACATATTAATGCTACATTTACATTAATATGTTACATAGGAAGGAATGCATGAATTGAAAACAGTACTGTGGTAAGAAGTCTGAGTTCAGCATTCATCGTGTTTGGAGTCTGCTAATAGTTACCCAAGTTTATAACCTGCAATTTAAAAGTATGGTATCAATGAAGAGCTCCCACCCCAGCCTGAAAGTCGCACATGGGTGTCTACCAGGGTAGACCCACCAAGGTAGATGGACTTACATGCTTGCCATGAAGCATTAGAAAGAGTTACAGAGGAGCTGCGAGGCTTACCTTTCTGGGAATTTGCTCCTTCTCCCCTGGAAAAAGTGGAACATAATAGGAACAGCTGGAAAAAAAACCCACAACTGTAAAAGCAGTCAAAATGCAGGATCAGTATGGAAGCAATGCAGACACTGTCTACAGTTGGGGCTCCAGGCATGGGCACAGAGGGGTCTAGCCAACACTTCCAGACCTGGGGTCTGTAAAAGAGCAGAATCAGGCTGCGTGGTCAATGCCTGTGTGTAATGTGTTATTAAAAGTTAATGCTTTTATTTCTATGAAAAGTAAGAATAGCAACAATGAACCCTGCTTCAAGAAAACTGTGGGAAAGCACTGGTAAAGAAGCTTATTTTGGTTTCAAGTCTAAGGGTTTTACAATCAGCTAAGTTAATCCTATGCCACCTTAGTGGCAAGACTGAATTTTGAGAATGTCATGCTTATATTTAAAAGATATTTATGAACATCTCTTCAGCTAAAGTGGTTTTGCTTATATACTTTGTACTGAGAAAATAACGCAAGATACCTGAATTTTTGCATTTCAGATATGTCTCAGCTTAGTTCGGCTTCTGCATTACTTGGCTCACTCTCCGCTTGGCTCTGTGACATTACTGGATTTTCGCCCTCGGCAGTTTGTGATTGTGGATGGGGAACTGAAGGTGACAGATCTGGATGATGCCAGCATTGAGGAGAGCTCTTGCACCAGTAACAGTGACTGCTTCATGGAATTCCCTGCGAGGAACTTCACCCTACCCTGTTCGGTTGAGGGACGGTGTCAGAGTATGAACGAAAAGAGAAATCTCTACAATGCTTACAGGTATGTGATTGTATAAGGTGAAAGAGAATTGAAAGTGGACAAAAAGTCTCCAGCATCTTTCATAGTTATTCACATCAGTGAGTACATATTGTTTCAGAACCGTTGCTTAAGAGTAAGTGAAGACATGAATAATTTGTGATAATATGTGGCATTTATAACTTTGGAGATGTTTTGTATACTTTGCATGTGATTCACCACTTGATCTAATTGTATGCTGACAGAAATAAAGATTTTCACAGGAGTGAAATAGAGGTGCCCACAGAAATGGGGACCCTTTAGCTCTGGGGTGAGATGATTCAGGTGGCTCCTCAGTGTGAGTTAAGAGGGGTTGTCACATGTTTTCCACCACTAGCTGAGAAAAGGCCTGGCTTCATATTTAGAGCTGAGTTAGAGCTCAGCTCTTGTCCTGCGCTCTGGCTCAGTGCTTCCTGACTCACCAGAGCCTGCCATTGTAGGGTTCTAACAGGCTCCTGTGCAGCCATGGGGCCATCGTGACCCTCAATTAGTGATGATCTGGGGTATAATCCCAAACTTGTAAAGGACAGAGTGCTCCTAGCCCCTCGTCTCTGCTTGGGTGAGAGCTGGGTGACTTGCTCCTGGTGCTACTCCTGCTCCGTGGCATCGCTGTGCCTGCGACAGGGGATGGGTCGCTCCTGACTGCTAGGCCACGCTGAAGAAAGCGTTCAGGTGATGTGTCCATCTTCCAAATTGGATTTTAAAGATTTCTCAGAATTCACAGCAGAGTTCTTCTAGGTGATAGCTTTGTGTTTGTATTCTGGGTTCTCCCCTGTCGGCCTTTGTTCCACTTGGAGCTATGCAGGATACTGGAAGAGCTGTATTGTTGCTCTTCAGGGAGCTGGTAGCTGATGCCCAGTGCCATGCTCCTCCTGCTGCCACCACTTCAGCTGACAGGCATTGCTGAGGCAAACAGCATCCAGGTAGAAGGATGGAAGATCTCAAAGCAGTGCCATATGGTGTGTTCATTTCTTGGACTTCCCTTTCAAGTATCATGCCATTCACTGCCTGTCAGACCACAGTAAGAAGAGGCTTCTCCAGAGAGAGTCTCTGCTTTGGTCCAAGGATACTCACCAGTGTGCATGTTGCATTAGCTGACCTCGCTGAAATGGTCTGCACCACATGACAACCATCTGCAGTTCTGCAGTGCAGCTTGTAATGTGTTCTGCAAAACTTTCCATTTCCGTGTGCTTGACTTAAAGATCTTACTTGGCTTGCTAGCTTTTGGTTGAGATTGTTTTACTGGTCTGGATAAAAAACCTTAATAGACACCCATCCATCTTGCTTGTAAGTGGGGATGTGTTTGTGGTGTGGTGGGCTTGCAGCAGGTTGCTGGTCTGGCTGAAGGAAGCAGTCTCTTTCCGTTACAGTTCTTGGCCTGTGAGCCATGCACCAACGTGTAATGCTCACACAGTGCCCCAGTGTTTGCAGCCCCTGCTTTTGCTTGATTTGATAGAGACAGTGGCGTGTTGTTCAACAGTGGATTCGTGTTATAGTAGGCTGCTACCACCCATTTTACAGCGCTGTCAACAAACTGTGCACTTGTCTTGAAAGCCTAAATCCTCACTTCATTAGGGGTAGGCCACTAAATTTCAGATTTTTATGAATGCACTCATTGCTGTAGGATTAGAGATGCCTTCAGTAAAGGTTGCTGGTGCCATTAGGTTGAAGTCAAAGGCGACCATATGTCAAACAATGAAGAAACCCCTTGTAATTGTAAAATACAGCATACCCTAGCCTTGAAAGCATAATTAGCCTATCTAGCTGGTTTCTTTATGAGGTAAATAATTAAAGGAGAGAAAACATTTTTGAAAAAACTACTATGCAAGAACTGGTCCATCTTGATTTTTGCATAGTTACCTTCTGCCACAAATTCGTCATTATGGGTTTTCCTCCAAATGTTTGGAGGAATAATTTTCAAAGGACTGGACAGCTTTAAAAGTAGGGATAATTAATATTTTGAACTATTAACCAGTGTCAGAGATGAATTCTCCATTACAATTTAAAGTTAAGATCGTATTGTTCTCAAAAAGAAAGGAAAAAAAGGCTGTAGGAACAAATGTTAGAGGATCTGACAATTCGTGTTATGCAGATCACAAGGGAATACACTGGTCCTGAATATAAATGTTCCTGCAATCAAGTTGTTTAGGCACCAGTGTCTCTACATGTCAGAACTTCTTATGTGGGTGTTTGCATTAGAACAAGTCATATATTTCTACACCCACGGAAAAACAATAACCTTCATGACTTGCATCCATCCAGCACAAAGTAAATGACATTTACTGAAGTTTTGTAAAGAACTATTCAACATCAGTTGGAGTTTGCTTTATGGATAATCTCTAAGCAAAAGCAAGTGAAGTAAAATCTACCAGACAAATTATTCATTACAAATGTTCTGCTGCTCTTTAGATTTCTGTACGTACTTATATGGATGTTTCATACTTATCACTAGAGAAAACCTACGTGGAGATAAACCCAGCTGTGTCTATGACCAATTTTTGCTGTCAGTAAATCTATTTTTTAATTTATGCTTGTGCAGGAGATCTGCTGTGTTGTCTGAGCCTTCTGAAATGAGTTCTTGGAGGTTTCTGTTTGACAATGTGGTCCCTGTATATGAAAAAAACATTTATTGTGCTCTGTGGGTTATATGTAATGCAGGGTAATTTCCTAATTGTGTTCCTATTGTACTTCTTACCTAATATTTATGTCTGATAGTTCTGCTTACATTGTCATATCCTGAACTGCCCATTTCCATCTTAGGTTACTATGACACTGAGTTTCCAACAGGTAGTAATATTGGCAGAGTAATAGAAATTTAAAGGAAGAATGTGAAAATTAATTGTACTTCAAGTTACGGTAAAGGCATATTGTTTTTTATTTTTGTAATTAAAAATGTTAAAATGGAGAAGGTACATCCGTCAGTGAATATCTACCTGAACTCATCTTCAATTCAGATAAATGATGAGAACAGAGAAGACATTCTGAATTGCAGTGGCACTAAAACAATAGAGGATAGCTTTCCCTTGGCAATTAATTTGAATGTCTAAGAAAACTGTAGAGAAGAAAGTAATAGTCAATTATTTGAAATGAGCAGATACTGTATTTCTGCACTTTAGAGTCTGAAAAAAACCCAAAGAGTTGATGGCATCCTTTTAGTTTTTTTAAAGTATAGACAGCTTTGCAAATAGTCACAATCCGTGGAGCTTAACAGCAAATTTCTGTATTAATGGAACACTTACATGTAGTTACAAGGCAGCTTTGTGTGTAACAGTGTGGTCTAGGTATGCCAGACAGCTATGTGAATAGTCTCAGCTATGTATTTATTTGACTGTAGAATATGATTATATTTCCTGACTAGGTCAGTGACTTATTTGCAATAGGAATTTTATTCCTTATGTTGTTTAATAGTTACCAGACATTTGTAAATTATTTTTAAATTTTTTCAACATGGATTACTTCTCTATTGCAGGTTTTTTTTTACATATCTTCTTCCACACAGTGCTCCATCCTCACTGAGACCATTACTGGATAAGATAGTCAATGCAACAGGTAATCACAATAAACATGATAATGCCAAGTAATTTCCTTCTTAAGTGTAACTAACATGCTTTGGATAGGAAGGATGCTGCTTTTTATGTTCCCTGCAATAGAACCAGATTGTTTTTCTATCCAAGATAGAGTTTCCCCAATACAGAGAAGGAAAGAAAGGCACCATATACCTGAGATTTTATGCAGGCTTCACAGAGGTGCTTCATAGAATCACAGAATGGCAAGGGTTGGAAGGCACCTCTGAAGATTGGGTCCAGTGCCCCTGACAGGATCACCTAGGGCAGGTCACACAGGAACACATCCAGATGGGTCTTGAAAATCTCTAGAGAAGAGACTCCACAACCTCTCTGGGCAGCCTGTTCCAACGCTCTGTCACCCTTAGAAGTAAAGAAGTTTTTCCTCATGTTGAAGTGGAACTTCCTGTGTTCCTGTTTGTATCCATTGCCCCTTGTTCTATCACAGGACACCACTGAAAAGAGACTAGCACCTTCTTGACTTTTCTTCTGACACCTCAGCACTGGAGTGAACTGCATCAGATTTCACTTCCTTGTAGGGTCTTGAGGAACTCCTGTCCCTGGCAAGGGGAAGTTTAATGATCAGACCAAAACACTTCCCAATGCCAATGGTAGCAGTGATGCTTTTATACTTAAGAAGCCAGAGGCTAGTGACATTACCATTGTTTTTAATTACCAAAGTAGTGCCTTTGGGACAAGTGTAGTTGTATGTGTCTGTAAATCTGATATGAGGGGTATCGGTGCATTATCCTAGGGGTTTCTTGGACTTCCCTGTATGTATCTGAAGGGGAAGTTAATGATGCTGAATTACAAGCAAAGCCTTTGGAATTCACTATACTGGCTAAAGTTAGTTCCTTGTGGGGAGCTAACTGCCATGTTTTCTGCCTGTAGGCCTGGGGTTCTCAGCTAGATGAGGCAGACTTTGACATGCATGGCTCTTGTCGGATACGAAACTGAGTTCATAGTAACTTGTGGGACTTCATGTCCCTATTACAACGTCACCATAGAGCAAAGCACCATTGGACTCTAATGCTTAGAGCTTTATTTGAACACAGCATGGTTCTGTCCTGTGCAGGTTGCTCCTCATCTAACTCATTCTTTTTCTGTGCATTTAAAGGAGAACTTCACTGGGGAATAGATGAGACAGCTGCTCAGCTAGAGAGAGTTTTGAATCTGTATAAGAGTGGAGAGTACCTACAGAACACAACCTGGATGCCGAAAGCTGGTAAAGAGGTCTTTCTTGAAACTTAAAATTGGAGATTTTGTCTTCATTTTAGAGTTTGAAAGGGCAAATGTGCAGAAAACAAGGCTCAGTGGCCCTTGAAATCATGCACATGATAATCTGTTGTCTGCTTTTTGCTTTCTGGATGCCTTCTGAAGCCTTTTTCACTAAATGGCATAGCTGGACATGCACAGATGTGAGCAGGCTGTAATGGGGATAAGTAAATCCATAGCAGATTTGTGGAAAATGTATTTCATCAAATCCACACACTTCTCTGCTGTTGAGTTTCAGAACATGGCCAACCAGCTGAGGGGAATTTAACCAAGCTACCTTACTCCTATGGAATTCTTGGGATTTGGGGGAATTTCTTGCAGTGTAGGCACATACAGATTGAAAGAATAACATTTTTGCTTGCTTTTTAAGAGAAATCATGTCCCTCAGCTTCTGCTAGCAATAGATTAAAAAAAAAATCTCAAATTTTTGCAGCACCACAGGTATGCAAAATGCTATTCAAACAGTGATGATACAAAGGGATGCATATTCTTCCTGGAAGGATAGCTTGTGGAATTACACACGTCAAAGAAGATTATGTGTGATGAAAATGGCTGCTAAGTTTAACAACTGAAAAAGCTGGTTTGCAAATTATTTTTGCATACATGCAGTACGCATGTCAAGCTGTCAATGTAATTGACTGCAAATTGATAGGAAAATTATGACTTTGCTCAGTAAAGAGGGGAGGATGTGTTCTAAATGAAGATGAATGTTGGCACAGGGAGTTTGAAAAGTTCAGTGTAGCATTTGCTCTGTGAAGGAGGCACAGGAGCCGAATTCATTCCTGTCTTAGTGCTGTTAACCTCAAAGGGCCATGACACCAGGGATGAATTTGACCCGCTTATCAGAATAATTCAATATTTATTTTGTTGTAAAACTGGCAGGAAAATCGTTGCAGGCGTTCATTTAACTTTCTAGTTTTCAGCTTTTCATCATAATCTGTGCTGAGTGATGCCTGTCAACGCAGCAAAATTATTTTCAGCAGTACAATCAATAAGACAAACGTCCTTTGTTGAAGAAGTGCCAAGAGGTCTAAAATTTTTCTGTGATGCTGGTTGATTACAGATTTAACTCCAAGATGAAGTTTTGAATTTTACGTGGTTGTCATGTTTGTAAAGAATCTCAGGGAAGCTTAGAAGAGCAATCCTAAATATAACAGTCCAAATTTCTACTAATACGGAGCTGAGCTCCATGTATATTTGGCTACTGTAATAATTACATATTTTTGTGTTAGTTTAATTCTGTAGAGTCCTGGATAACATAATGCAGAATTCACTACCCATGTTCGTGGTCAGTAATGCCCTGATGTGCCTTTTTGATTTGTAGGACACCACTCTCAGTCAGGTACTCTACAGCATGAGCAAAGATGTTGAAAAGCTGTAGGCAGATACTTAGCATGTTTGGCAGTCTACATTAAAGACCGAGTGTAATATTGAGTTATTTGATAAGAAAATGACCTCAACCAATGTCAAGCACAAGGAACTGGATATCTTAGTATAAATTACACTTAGATGAGATGTGTTTTCAGACTTAGCTGCCATCCATTTAAGAAGTGCAGGCCTGTTTCTTGTTTGTTGTAAGGCTGCTTTATTCAAACAGAAAAGGGATTGTAATTTATTTCTATTTTAAGTCTCTTTCATTGCCAGAAAAGTATGAAGAAGTCTCATAGTGTGGCTGAAAATATTCCTGACTATCCATTCATATCACTTTTACTCCAAACATGTTCCCTCCCCTGCTGGTATTTGATTGGTAATATCATGCTGGTTTTAATTTTTAATGTTCTCAGTCCAGAGAATATGGAATTAGAAATTATTAATTAGAAATTGCCCAGAGATTACAGAATGAGAAATTCTTCTGTGGTACAGTGAAGTTGCAGGCGATGGTGACAGTAGTGCTGAAAGGGACTGCTGTCCGTGTGTTCAACCTCTTCAAGGGCATTCCCTGTGAGCTGATACCCTGACCTCTAAAACTAGGGCTGAACAGCTGAGCAGAGCAGGCTGAGTATTTTGCATAACTCTTGATGGGCAGTTAGAGTAGGAGACAGATGAGAAGGGACAACTGTGATGCTTTTCCACACTGGCAGCTGAGGTCCTGCTTTGGCCCTTTTTGGGGTCTAGGAGGACACTGTGTTACTCTGAAAGGAATGAAAAAACATTTTTAAGATTGTGGGGTTTTTATTAAACCTTTGCTGCCTTGCTCTGAAATGTAAAGTTCAAGGAGAGTGTTTTCCAACCTAGTACTAGGTTAAGATATGGTTTGGTTCTCAGGCCAGATCAGAGTTAATCAGAGCTTTGCATTCTTATGCTGTTGTGCCAAGATTGGGCAGGCACAGGTTGGCATTGATTTTGCTGCAGATGTTGGAAATTTCACAGTGTGACTGGCTCCCAGGATTTTTACTCTCAAACAATAGAAATTGCAGGAATTAGTGATGCCAGTCTCCTCTGCCATCTAAAGGGTTGTGACAAAATAAGGCCTTACTGCTGTGTGATCTATTTTGAAATCCTAAAAGCAGAACTGGCGAAAAATTAAAATTCAAGTACTGCAAGAATTTATTGGGGGTTTTTGGCTTTTTTTTTGGGGGGGGGGTGGTGAAGGAGCAGGCAGCGGGCAGGGAGTGGAAAGAAACTACAGAAGGTTCAAGTAATGGTGCTTTAGGATTTCTCTTAGGAATGAATGCTTTGAGTTTTCAATTGCCTTGTACAGAGCATTGTAAATTTGTGTTAAGAAAGAAGATATCATGATCTTGGGCAAGTGATCTAGGGCTGTAATTAAAACATAAACTTCAAGGAAACAGTCTATTATCTATCTGAACCCATGTTTTTGAAAGGAAGACCTCCCCTCCCTCCTGTGAACACCGTGAAGTGAGAAAGGTGATACTGATAATCAGTAGGGAAGTGACATGAAGAAAGTTCTTCAACCCCAGTGTTCCCATAAGTAAAATTTAACAAGATGACAGTCATATTACAGAAGGTCTTGGATATTAAGCTTTCACTGTGCTTCAGTTATAAAAGATTTTATAGTGTTGTAAATTATATTAAGCTCTGGACTTTGCCTTAGTATCTTAGGAACAGAGCAGAGGTGTGTGAGACATTTGATAGCTATATATGTGTTCTATAATCATAAATCACATTACTGTTAATGTTGATACAGGGACATTACAGTGTTTAAAACAACACCATGAACAAATAACTTTTATATTTCTTTGACTGTTGGTCTCTCTTGCTGGAGTCCAAAAGAATGTGAATTAAAACAAGAATCATGTATTTCTTCTGACATATGTTATCTAAAAATGATTAAATCATTCCATTAATTGCCCAGATTAAGAAGGCTGTTAAAAAAATCAATTGTTGTTAATTAAGCAGTAAAGTCCTGCCCCAGTATCAACATTTTTATTGCTTCAATCAGCTGATGCTGATTTGTACCAACTGGGTGTCTGGCCCTTGAAATAAGCTCCGGCCCTTCAGTTAACTTAGAATTTACTCAGAATGCATCAAATCAGCTAATGCTAGTAAATCAGATAGCTTTGTTATTCATTAAAGCTAATAGATGACCCATTATTAGTCCTGAGAGTGTGCAGGCCCACAGAAAGGCATAACTAGCTGCTGTTGTTAGTTAAAAGTACATTCTCAATCCTAAAAAACCTGGGAGGTTGGACATAAAGCAAACACTCTGTATTTTCCTTTGTTTTAAGACAACTTGGCAGGATTATGCTGTATGTAAATGTTTACAGTGCAGCAGTGTTTTGAAAAAATATTTTGCAGAGTCACTATAGCAACCTGCTTAGGAAATTGCAAATCCACCCCAGAATTATTTAAATTGAGGTGGGGGGCAGGGGGGTGCATATTCATGCACATCTGTATATGAGAGAAATTCTGCAAGGTTGCTGGAATATTGAAGCTGTTTGTATATCCTATGGCAGGCTACAATGCAAAGGCATGCTGCTGAAGGCCTTGAAGGCGCAGTGGGGAACACACTGCAGTCACAGTATCACAGTACGTTAGAGGTTGGAAGGGACCTCCAGAGATTATTGGGTCCAACCCCCCTGCCAAAGCAGGATCACCTAGGGTAGTCTGCACAGGAATGCATCCATACAGGTTTTTAATGTGTCCAGAGAAGGAGACTCCATAACCTCTCTGGGCAGCCTGGTCCAGTGCTTCGTCAGCCTCACTTTGTTTCTCCTCATGTTGAAGTGAAATCTTCTATGTTCAAGCTTGTACCCATTGTTCCTTGTCTTATGTGCACCACCGAAAAGAGATTGGCCCCCTCCACTTGACACCCACCCCTCAGATATTTCTAGACATTGATAAAATCCCTTCTCAGTCTTCTCAAGACTAAACAGGTCCAGGGATCTCAGTCTCTCTTCAGAGGGGAGGTGCTCAAGTGCCCTAATCATCCTAGTGGCTTTCTGTTGGACTCTCCCTGTTGCTCTTGAACTGGGGAGCCCAAAACTGGACACAGTATTCCAGGTATGGTCTCACCAGGGCAGAGTAGAGAGGGAGAAGAACCTCCCTAGACCTGCTGGACACACTTTTCTTGACACACCCCAGGATACCATTGGCTCTCTTGGCCACAAGGGCATGTTGTTGTCCCATGGAGAACTTGCTGTCCACTAGGACTCCAAAGTCTTTCTCTGTGGAGCTGCCTTTCAGCAGGGCAGCCCCTAACCTGGACTGGTGCATGGTGTTATTCCTTCCCAGATGCAGGACTCTGCATTTGTCCTTACTGAACTTCATGAGGTTTGCCTTCAGCCAGCTCTCCAGCCTGTCTGGATCTTGTTGGATGGCTGCACAGCCTGATGGGGTGTCAGCCATCCACCCACCACCCCAGTTTTGTATCATCAGTGAACTTGCTGAGGGTATTCTTGATCCCCTCATCCAGGTCGTTGGTAAAGATATTGAACAAAACTGGACCCAGTACTGATCCCTGGGGAACACTACTGGCCACAGGCCTCCAAGCTGACTCTGTGCCACTGATGACAACCCTCTGGACTCTGTTGTTGAGCCAGTCCAGTCTTTGCAGCCCAGATTCCCACTTGATCTGGAACTTGTGTGTCAAGCATTTGTTTCCCAGGGACATGAGGGCTGCCTGGTGGCCAGCTCAGGAGGAAAAGTGCACAGGGCTGCAGGCAGAGGCAGAAAGTCTCCCCCTATGCCCTGCCTTGCACAGAGGGCTTTCACATCAGTAGCCAGACAATCTCAGTAGACAGGAGAATACAGGAACAGGTTGCTTTGCACCCATATGGTACTTGAAATATGGTGGGGCTGTATAGCTGTATTGTGACCCATTGGTTGTTGCTCACAAGTATCTTCATCACTGTGCAGACCACAAGCCTTATTCACTGAGCAACATGTTCTACTATTGCTGAACTTCTCCAGGTCCAACTTGGCAGTGTACAGCAAAATGCTTTCTGCTGATGGGCTAGGTCCTCAACTCCTTTCAAGAACTTTAAAGGAGACCCTGAGTATCTGTTGCAAATCCTGAGTATCTTTTGCAAATCCTGTAGGTATCTATCTGTAAGCATAAATATCCTCCCCCCTCCAGCCCCCCATGACCCTGGACACCTTTGGGCTCATCCATCATCAGCATCATTGTTTCTATGAGTAAGTGGGCCAGATACAGTTTACAAGGATCTTACAAGGAACTGGGCTAGCTGCCTTCAGTAAATCATTGTGCACTGCAGAGATGGCCATGGGTACAGAGCAGCTCTACAGCCCAATGAGCAGCCTTGGGATGTGGGGCACGGAGCAGGAAAAACACTCCAGCTGTGTCATGTTAACAGGAATAAAATGTAAGGGAACATGTAGTTCTTCTCCTTATTTATTTGTGTTTCGGTGACAGCCTGCATACCGATTGAAATATGGCTTTACTGTAAGCACAATAGAAGCATATAAAAAGAGACAAGCCTGACTTTGCTTCCAGCCCACACACAGGAACAGCCAAAGGATGGAAATACTCACCAGAGAAGCAGGACTATCTCCCAGTCTGATGGCAAACCCATGTCCTGCCAGGCCTGTCTGTCCTTCCAAACAGTTGGGATTAATCAGAAATGATCGAAAGCAGAGACACATGGGATACGCCTAGTATGTCATTTTTCTGAGACGTACCAAAAAATAGCTTTCTGTGGCACAACAACGCAGACAGCTTTGTGAGGCTTGTTGTCATGTTGAAGTGTAAGATACTGAAGCATGAATGAAAATTGCAGCATAAAATGAAGCATACTAAAAACTTAAGTGTAGTGTTTTCTATTTAACATCCAGTTCTCTTCTCCATAAGCTCCTTGGGAATCAATGGAGACTGTTTGTAGAGCAAAGCACTGCTCGATACCATTTTTTTCTGAGATTGGCAAGATCTGGCTCTTTCTACTTTTCTTGTAAGCAAAGCAATTAAAAGCAAATCCAGAGCTGACTGCCAGTGTTCCTCTTTGAGAGTGGAGGAAAAGGAGAGGAAAAGAAGCAATGTCGTTCCTCTCTCAAGGATGAGCACTGTTGCATCTCTGTCAGGGACTCATAGTGTATTGGCAGGTGACAATTAGGAAAGAGAACTGGGCAAATTTCCAACAAGAAGCTGTAGCTGGTATTAAAAATGCAATCTGACTGCTGTGGCTGAAATAAATGGTCATTAGGACTGATTAAAGTCAGATTTAGGGTGATTCAAACAAGTTAAAAGGGGAAAACCACAGGCAGTTTCACATAGTTTATTATATACTTGTGGGGTTATTTATATGTTTCAGTCTAGTACAGTGAAAATGAGAGTGTTTATAGATTGTGTTCAGCTTTGGGACAATGCAGGCACTTTTTGATGGAAAAAAGCAGAGTAAAATTTTAGAGGATTTGCATTCTTTTATAGCTGTTGCACCACTCAGTGATGTTGCAGATTGCTTTTAAAGATACCTCTCTTACCTGTCAAGAAAAGGTGCTTGGTTTGGATATCACTGGCAGGGGCTGGCTGATATTGCAAGAAACTTCTAAGAGAGTTTTGGCCTGATAGAAACAGTGTATTTTGTTTGACCAGAGCAAACTTGTAAAAATATTTTAAAACTATTGAAAATATCACAAAAGTTTTGAGGATTGCCCAGGTTCAGCACAGCAAGATATTTTAAAGTTTTAAAATGTTTGCAGAACAGGAAAAGTGTTTCCTCATAGGATTTATTTGTAGAACTGCGAGCAGGGAATCAGCTGCCATATGGTAATGGCATAAGTGACATCAAGATTTGGCTTACTGGTTTTATTTGTTTCAATCCTCACAGAGGATGCTTTTTTGTTGTGATACTGGTAAGAGTGTCTTGGATTTCTCTGATCTATTCTTTGCTGATACCTTGATAGTCTGTGTCAAGTTGCGTATATGTACACAGAAGTGTAAATTTATGGCTGCATTTATAGTATTAGGCAAGTATTTATTGGTTTTTAAACACCATTAGTCTGGAAATCAACCAGAACTTTGACCTTTTTATGATGTGATTTACTGCCATGAGCCTTCAAATTCCATGGACTCCATTTAAGCAAGTTTCAGGTCTTGGCAAGACAAAAACCTGAGCTGAAGCTGTCCTTAAACAAATGGGGTAAGTAACTACAGTGTAATGACAAAGATGTTTATTTAAAGGTATAGGGAAGCCCAGCTTTTGTCAGGGCTGGGGCTCATATCATTGCTGGGACACATCTCAATGGAGGGGCATCCTTCAGGAGTGTCCTAGTTCATGTTAGACAAGTGCATTTCTTCACAGCTGGTACAAAAAAGGGCTAAGAGGTCAGCTCTCTAATTCATCTCTGTGTAAACAAGAGATTCCAGGGATATTTTCCTTCACCATGCAAATGAGGAAGGCAGCTGCCCTGCTTTGATAAGTGAGTTTTGGAGAGAAATGTGATTTCCTCAGACCAGTGCTTAGTTGGAGTTGCAATGAGTTTCTGAGCAGTTCTGACTGTAAGAGTTTAAGAGGACATCCGGTGTTGGCTTCTTAGGGTGGCAGGAGCACCTGGCTGGTTGGGGAGTGTGAGCCAGAGTGCAGGGCTATTACATTCCCACTCTGTGCTCTTCTTGGCTGCCTTCCCATTGGGATGCTCCTCAGGGACGCTGTCCCCAGGCAGCCATCACTGCTGTCTGTCATGCAAACAGGGAGAGGGGCTGCCTTCCTGCCCTTCCTGCTTGCTGCATCCTACTCCCTCCCTGCAGGCAGCCTATGTAGGAGGCTGAGATCCCGAAATTGCAGGCATTCATCAGTCTGCACCAGTTCAGGAGAGCTGCCAGAAGCTGCCATTGTGGAGCCTGTGTTATTCTGTGTATGCTTTCACCTAGACTCTAGTGGCTGTATTTTCCCCTGAATACTCCTCGATCATCTCACAGTCAAGAAAAATGCTCTTTCCATTTGGGTCTCAGTGCTGTGTACCTGTTACACTACCCTGTTCCTGTGAATCACTGCAGATGGTGGTAGCTTTTCTCATGTAGGAACTGGCGGGGAGCAGCAAGGAGAGCAGAGACAATCACAGGGCTCTGCTGCATGATGGCACGGAGGTTTCCATTGTTTCTTGCATCCACAAGCCAGGACCTCTCCATCACCATTGCACTTGTTGCTGGCCCATCTCCATCAATTAATTTGTCCAAACTGCTCAATTGATTTACCATGTTCAATCACCTTGAAGAAGTCAGTGAAGAGAGAGAACATTATCTCCTGACTGGCAGAGCTTCAGGTCACATAAATCACTGCTGCACTTTTGAAATCTGCTTATGTCAGCCGGGAGCCTAATTCCTGACAGCTGCACTGGGAACAGTGTTGAGAAGCAAGTTCTGCAGGTGTATTAAGGGGCATATCTGTGTGCAGAAGAGCAGTAATTCAAAATAAGTTCCTTCCAGATCAGTTCTTGTCTGCATGGATAAAAAAACATGACGTAAAGTGGAACTGTGCTGCCTAGTGTCCTGATGGCATGCCAAGAGATGCTGCAGCTCCTTCCCAGCTCTGATGTAGAGCCTGACAGGCTCCAACAGCACTGTCAGAAAGGGCCGACTCCCTGCTGATGTGGAGAATCAGGCAGATGCTTCATTGCTGCTGCAGCAAATGTGAATGTCCTCTATGTCACAGGGTTTGGCACAGTGCAGTGTTAGGTGGTGCTTCTTGTAGCCGTGTGAAGAAAAGTTGTGAATAGTCATCATATTTTATATCCCAGACAGTGTGGCGCATACCCCATACTGATAGTGGTGATACTGGTATAAGGTGCTGACAATGGTGAATGGATTATCTTTGCATTTCATTTGCATATACCATTTTACTGACCTTGGCTATGAGGTACAAATCAATACTGAGCAATTACCATACAGAGATAGGAGAATAGCATTCAATTACATTCGGTTATTGTTACACACTACAGTTGATCCAGAAATTAAAAACAAAGGGAGTTGACCTATCAAGCCAGTAGCAGTTTGATTTGTGCTGTCACTTTTCTTCAGAAGAAATAGATATGTATTTTTTGATGGAGACACGACCATTTGTAATATAAAACTGCATTTTTATGTTCTGGGGTTTTGTCTTAGCTTGTGTGAGTCTGAGTTTCTGAATTATTGGAAACTTCTTTTTCTCTTGATTTAAGCAGGGCATCGTCACCTCTGATTTTGCTTCTTGTTTGTGAATGTTTCTTATGATGCTTTTAATGAGCCAGGCTTAAAAAAAAATACATCTACTGCATTTACTTCCCACTATTTCATTGTGAATGAGCACTTGTGGATGTGTATTTTTTTTTCCCAGCTGAAGTGCTGGCAGTTTAGAGTAGCAGACACACTTACCATTGCAGGTGCTCCTGCAATGTGCTGCCTGAAATATTAGTAGGCTGAATCTGAGATGTCAGGCAGAAAATGCCTGAACCAAAGTGACTTAAGAACCGACTGTTAGTCAGAGCCAGCAGCTCTGGTTTCCATAATAGATGCAATGAGATGTATAAAATGTTATTTATTTTTTTGAGTAGGATGCAAAGGGAAGAGATAGGGGGTGGGGGAGGGAATCATCAATTTATGTATCTGGATGCTGAATAGAAATGTTTATAAATGATTAGTTGAATTTGCTGATGCATTCAGTAGAGAAACCTGTGTCAATGGCTGAGAAAGTGATAGGAGCTGAGAGCAGAGAATAAGAGGTAGCTCATAAAGGCAAGTGAGATTGAAGGGCAGCCAAAGGAGAGGAGTAATTGTCAGGGCAGTGTGAGGGCACTGGGCATGGACCATGCTGACATGCTCCCACTACTTTTTTTTTTTCCTCCTTCTCTTTGGAGGCTCATCAAGTGACTCCCCTTCTGTGCTAATCTGAGCAAGCAAAAAAAGTTTGCTTAATTAAAAGCCTGCCTTTTCTTCCTTCTCCAAAGGAGCTGGTGAAAAATGGCATGCCCTTCTGAGGGAGAGGGAGGTCTGGGAACGCCTGGTCAGGTGTCATGCTGATAATCCTGCTCACTGTTAAGTAGGACTGTGAGTCAGTTCATTTAAGTGGATGCTGTTTATTCAAAGGGACTTTCTTCCTGTAAAACTCCTAATAAAACCAGAGCCTCGACTACACAGTGGGGAAGGGGAAAGGTTTTTGTGTAGACTGTTTATTTACAGGCACTCTCTGGAGAAAAAGGTAACAAGAAAGGAGGAAAGGAAAAGGAAAATAAAGTGCAGAGATATAAACATGTTTGGGAGTAAAGCAGGACTGGCACAGTCTCGCCCATCACCTTTTCCATCATATTTCCTAAGCTGTTTAATAAACCTTGCCTGTTAAAAACAAGCTATTTGCTGGAGCCTTCAAAACCATTGCTTTACACTGGTTATTTGCAGAGTACAGACGAGTGCCTGAAGCTTTTATTCCTGATGAGAACTACAGGTGCTGGCCATCTTACCATCATAAGGGCTGCCTCCTCTCTGTGTTTGACGTCAATGAAGCCATTGAGATCTGTGACAGCTACTCCCAGTGCAAAGCTTTCGTCCTAACTAACCAAACAACTTGGACAGGTAAGTTGTGGTTGCAACAGAGCAGAAGCAGCAGCTGAGCCATGAATTCTGGCTGCCCTAAGTGTTTTCATACAGTTTGGGCATGCTAGGCTGGGTTGTGGGAGCTGCCAGCAACAACTAGAAGTGAGATAGTTGCTGAAGCCCAAGCTAAGGCAGTTTCATTTTTGGTGGGACTTCTTTTTGCTAGCTGTCAAGGGAGCAGGAATCTGCAGACAAACTCAGGGGATCTGGCACCAGAGGTCTACAGCACATGGACCATAGGCCTCCAAAATGCAGAGTCTGAAATTTTATTTTAAAGCACAGGAAATCTTTCCAATCCATATGGTGGTTGGAATCTGTGGCAAAACCAAACAGATTTTCCTTTGTGTCTATCTGGGACTTCCTGGCTCGTGTAAAGAGATGGATGCCCTGCCACTGTGCTTTAGCAGTAGGGCTTTAACAGGACAATGAGAAGGAAGGTTTTATAAACAGGTAGAAATAGAACTTCCTGGGGGAAATCCCATTTGCTACTACAACTCATTTTCTTGTTTAATAGAATACACTTGCTGAAAAGAAAAACACATTTTTAAAAAGGTAGTAGTCCCAATGTGGTTCCCCTGTGAAGGCAGGCAGTTGGTGCTGATTGCCATCAAGTGCCTGGGTCACTGCTTCTGCATCGGAATTGTGCCTATTTCAAGCAACTTCAGAACAATCTGAGAAACAGAAACGTTAAAAGTCTCTGCTAAAAATCTCTGGTTGAGGGGTTCAAAGAGGTGAATGCCACAGCTGCTCCCAAGCCTGCACCCCTTGAAAGGTAAAGGAAGAAAGACATGTTTGCCTGTAAGGTGCAGTGAACCAAATACATGTTCTTTCGTAATCTTCTCCCGAGATAAAACCCCTACTGAAGTGAAGGTGAATTTTCTTTCTATGACAGCTGCTTGTGGACATGGGGCCTTTCCCATCCTGTCTGCTGCATGTCATCTCCACTCCTCTTTTCTTCCTGGTTTGACATTTTCTTCTGGGGTCAGGTCAACTCCTCTGCGTCTATCTTTGAGAAGAAGGGTGGCAGATGCAAGTCATACCTTTGGAAAACCAATTAAGTCCTCACTCTGGTCCAGACTTTGGTGGGGTAAATTATTTAGGCCTTAGCTTTCTGTCTGTACTGCTGCGATCACACCATCTCTTAACCTTGAAGTCAAAACTGACTCTTGTGTGCAGTTGGATGCTTTAGTTGTACTTGGTTGAATAATATAAATATACATCCACAGCTAGGTAGGCAGGCCGATTGTGGTGTGTACACACATGCCTAGCAGGTCCTTGGCTCTGAAAGAATCACAAATGAGTAGAAACTTTAGATATTTTATGTATTTCAGAGTGTTTTAAGCAGTGTACTACCTAGATGCTATGTCTTTCTGCTTTTATTGTGCTTTTGGGAGATGTGAACAGAGACTGCTATGGAACCTAGAGAAAACTAATTTATATTAACCTTGCTTGTTGCAAACTGGTGACTCCTAGGTCATAATGTCAGTCTACCTCTAGTGAGACCACTGAAGTTAATTAATATACTAAAAAAGTAATTACTAGGGCACAGGGGACTTCTCAGGAAGTTCAGAGCAGCTCCTGTCTCAGGTTAAAATATTAAAAGCAAATGAGACATGGTAGCATTCATCTTACTTTCTATTCCCTTTACCATGTTGTTCCTGATGCATGAGCACTTGAGTCCCTGAAATCTCACCATGGAAAGTTTCTAAGTAGTTGAGGCATCCCACTTGCTACGTGATACTTTTTAAGAAAATAATGTTATGGGAGGCCCCTAGAATGATAGCTGGGAGGAAATAGCATTTGACTTCCTGAAGTTTATAGAGAAGGGAGGCAGAGGTGGAAAGTATCTCTGTGGCCTCTACTGCAAGAAAAGGCAATGATGATGTGAGTTAAAAGAGAGAGTTCAGTACTGGGTTCCCTGAAGAATGCACGAGATGAAGAAGAATATGAGATGTCAGTATTTTAAGGTAGGCAGCCTTTTGCTCATCAGTTCTAATCCCACCCTCTCCACTTTTCCTATTTGGTGCAGGTCGGCAGCTTGTCTTCTTCAAGATGGCCTCAAATCATATCATGCCTGATCCTGACAAGATAACATATGTGAAGGTGACAGACTGACACATAAAGTGGCTCAGTCTGACTCATGAGTGACAGGAGCTGTTTGTATATAAATATAGACAGCTGTTAGGTAGAAGGCAGCTGTGGCTGGAAAGATAATTGCACTATTACTCATTCTAATCTATAGAGTGCCAAACAAAACTTTAAAGAAATAACCTGCATGACCAGGATGAATGTGCAATAAAACAACATTTTGAAAATGTGATTAAAAAAAAACAACACCTAACCAACCAAGCAAAAAAGCAAAATACAAGATATGATACACTGTTAGGGTGTAATTTTGGTTATAAATCAGCTGGCAGCTCCGGCTTTTCTAACCAAGGTTAGCATCATGTTTCTGACCTGTACGTGTGTGTACAAGGATAGAAGTTGATAATGTCTGTGTTCTCTGCGCTGATGTTTATTTGAGGACATACAATCACCACAGAGCAACTGAAGCATATCATTTTGTAAGTGGAACAGCAAACATTACTGAAGACAATCAGCATTTGTGTTAAAGCTATCAAATATGTGATGCCGGCATATTTGTCAAAAGGAAGGAGTTGGTTATGTTGGTTATGTTTAGAATTGCAAGACTAGCTAATTTTAATTTTGCTTCCAATATTATCATAAACTTCCATTTCTAATTTAAAAGAGCCATTTTGTAGGTCTAGCAAATCACATAAGCATATGAATAGTCCCACTGAAAGAGTACTTAGCCAAGTGCTGAGTGCTTTACTGAATAAGGGATAGGCCTAAGCATATGCTTACAATTAAGCCTGTGCTTATGGCTTTTGTTGAATCAAGTTTGAATTGTTCAGGAAGCCACATCTCTGACATTCTGGCAAAGCAATTCAGCTAGTAGAACAGTACTAGTTGCAGTTAGTCCTATCTTTTATCTCCAAATCTTTGGTTTTCTAAGGCACTGCTTGCTAATTCTTAGAATGAATAAAGTAAATGACCTTAATAATGTCAAATAAATGGTAGCCTTAACTCTCTATAAAATGTGTTTTACAGGCATGGTGTGTCTAGAGAATTTGCTTTCAGTGAAAGTAATAAAGTAAATGCTGAAGTGACCAATGTCATACTGATTTGTAGTTTGTACAGTCAGGAAAAAAATGTGCTTTTGTTTCTCAAATTGTTTATTTTTGTAAAAAAAAGATAATAAAAGATAAATACAATTTCTTTCATACTCTATTTTTCTTCTTGTTTTAAATAAATACCTGAAGACCTAGACATAATATATTGTATGTAAACTTAAGCCTGGGATATTTTTTCCAGAAAGGAACTAAGGTTGTTCCAGTGGTTCCCCATGAAGCATGTTTCCAGGGCATGTGGTGGCTTTGTCTATGAGGTTGCCTGTCACAAAGCGAGAGTGACTGTTAGGACTCAAGCAGCCTTTCCTACTCTGCTGGTACCAGTCTTTTAACATTTGGAAGGGGCAAGGATGAGAGCAGAACATGAAGGAATTGCTCATTGGTCTAAATGATATATTTACTTTACCAAGGAGGATCAGGAAAGGAGTGTAGGAGAGCCAGGGAAGCCAAACAGCAACATGACCAGGCAGGAGAGATGAGCTGTCAGTGGTATCTTCTGCAACAGATCTCATCTCACTGCGGTTTTTGTCAGGTCACTGATACCCTAACGACTTCTGGCAGTTGACTGTAATGACATGCTGTAATGGCTGTAACTCAGAAATTATCAAACTCCCAGCTGTAATAACTTGACTGATTGTGTCACCGTGCAGTTAGGAACCCATCAATCATTCTCTGTTATTAAACAAACACTGCAGATTTTTTAAAAATTGCTACATAAATCATGCCAACACATACTGCACAGATCATTGAAGTGATATGGGTTATAGGCACCGAGGTACTGCTATTTATTTTGAAAGACTTTAACCTCCTGTGATTGCCTTCCCATTAAGAACCCTGCACTATGCCCAAAATACTCAGTGTTTAAAAACAAAGTAAATGGTTAAATTCTTGTTGCATTCCTAAGAGGGGGAAAAAAAAGGGAAAGAAAAAAATCAATATTTGAAAGAAAAATAAACCTCTATGAAGATATAGATATATCTATAAAAGATACATTAATTCTTTAATGTTGTAGTCAGGTAACTTTGGATATTTCCATCATTTTGTGCACACCAGAAAGAAATGGCTTTTAATGTCAGCAGGAATTGTTTATCCCTAGAATTAACTGAACTTGCCAAACTAATTTAGATCAGTTTTTGCAAATAGGGATCAAGTAAGCAGGACAGAAACAGCCATGAGCCAAGGAGGTGGGTTCTAAATTTCAGTGGTAATCAAGATTATACAGGCAGTTTTATAATTCTTAGAGTAAGACTTGCCAGTGAAAATGCTGATTAAAATCTTAAGAGAGGTGATGTACTATAGTAACTGAATTTAATAGCTGAAATAAGCACTGGTTAAAGTCTGAATTTATGGGGAGAAGGTGTCTTTGGCAGCAGTGGGTCTGATTGAGCAAAGTACCTGGTCAGTGCTTGTGGCATGGAAACCCCTGAGAAGCCACCATGGAGGAGGAACAGGAGGAGGAGGAAGCAGTGCGCAAAGTGAGCTTGCAGGTCTGTGTCAATCAGCCTGAGAACTGCTCTGTATTTTCTGTGGAAAAGGCATTTTTCTCCAGTTTTCCCCCTAGCATTTTGACTGCTTTTTACATTTCCTGGCTTCCTCAAGCCACAAGGTAGAAATATGAAAGAAGATACCCATAGGGCTTTAAGTAACTGCTGTCTATGTGCACACATGCACGTGTGTGTATGTGGGTATGTATTTATGTATGTGTCACGCTGAACGGGGAGACCTTATTTCCTCAGTGAAAAAAACAATTGGCTGTGCACAAAATGAAGTGCTAAACAGGATGCTGAGTTCATCTGGAGAAGTGAGAGCTGCATGTAGCTGTGGGTGCTGCACCTCCACGAAGGCCTGTGCTGTTTGGTCCAGTCCAGCACTGCATTGCCTTGGTTGAGTTGCAGCTCAGAGCACCTCCCAAGAGCTGTCTACCATCTTCATGGTGGTCTGGTGAAGGGGTGGGCACTAGCCCCACCACCAAGAACACACTCCAGGCAACTCCTGCTTTGGTATCACACCTGGCCTGACATTCTAAGTGTTGTACTGGAGACACATCAAGAGATGTGGACTTTGCTTAGACCAAGTTAAAAATGTGTTCTATTTTTCTGTATATTGTCTGAGCTTGCTATTTTCTCTCTGGTCATTTTTCAAAGCTTTCTCCCCAGCTCTTTTTAAGTGGAGAGCTGAGGTCTCATGTATGCAGCTTCAGAAACCTGTTCTTACAACTTGCATCATAGCTAAGAGAAATATGTGGTGAAATTAGTGGTATCACCACAAGCATTTGTCACTCTTCAGAGAAAGCCTGAAAACAAGTGGGCCGTGTTGCTAGCTGAGGAGCTCAGGTAAGTCTGTATAGAGAGTGAAGGGGGTTGGATGAGCAATGAGACACTGATGAAGAATCACGGAGTGATGTTGTTCCCACATGAGAAGCCTCTTCACTGAGGCATTTCACTTAATATTTCTGCCAGTCATGGCCACCAGGTTTCCTGTACGATTTGTGAGAATGCTGGCAGAGTGGGGTACAGGGATGAAAGTAACTCAGAGTAAAGGCAGGTAGTCATCCTTATTGCAAATTACTATAAGTGGTATGGTGACCACTGGGGGCAGCTGTCTTGCAGCAGGACCTGACCGTAACATGTATAGTGAAGACCGTGTCCCTAACTCTGAAATTCATCTTACCTGCTCAGATTTCAAATCTTAAATTTACCTAAGCACAGCTCATTGTAAGTCAGTGCAGCCTTGTGTTCGTATCAGGTGAGAGCAAAGGAGCAGACCTAATGACTGATCAGCCAGTCACAGCCAAGCATCCTTAAAAACATGGACTCTCTCTGGTATGGTTATGGAGAACAGACATCCAGGAGTTACCCATGGGACTGCTGTGCATGGCTGCTCTCCCACAGCCTGCTGCACAGACAGCTGGGGGCATGCAGGAAGCATGTGTTACACGGAGAATTTGAGACAGGCAAAACATGTATCATTATTCCACTTATACTGGTGCTGACCCTAATAATGTTTATAAGGCCCTGTGTCTTTATGCAAAGTTGCTATTTAGAGGTAAAAAAAAGGTCCCTCTGGTTGATAACAATTTAGACTGGGCAAATTATTTACAGAACTTGTAATTCAAAGTATATGGAAGGTGATAGTCAACATCCAGAGATTGTTGTGTTGCCTGTCAGGAAGAAGTATATGAGTAGAGGGATCATAGAATCACAGAAGAGTGTGGGTTGGAAGGAACTAAAGATCATCTAGTTCCACCCCCCTGCCATGGGCAGGGGCACCTTCTACTACCGCACACTGCTTAAGGCCTCTTCCAGCCTGGTTTTGAACACTTGCAGGGTTGGAGCCTCCACAATTTCTCTGGGCAAGCTGATCTAATGCCTCACCACCTTCATCGTGATGAATTTTGTCCTAATGTCTAATCTAAATTTAGATTCTTCTAATTACCCCTGGTCCTGTCACTACATGCCTTTGTCAAAAGTTGCTCTCCAGCTATCCTGCAGGCTCTCTTCAAATACTGGAATGGTGCTATAAGGTCTCTGTGGAGCTGCCTTTTCTCTGGGTTGAACAATCCCAACTATCTCAGCCTGTCCTCGTAGGAGGGGTGCTCCAGCCCTCTGATGATCTTTGTGGCCCTTCTCTGTATATGCTTTAACAGCTCCATGTCCTTGTGTTGGGAACTCCAAAGCTGGAGTCAAAATGAGAAACAAATTTGGGTTGAAGAGGCTCAACTGAAGTTTTCATCAGTTTCTTCTTTCATCAGGAAAGAAGAAAATGGGGCTCAAAAAAGAAAAGATTTGTGAAAAGCACACACTATATAAAGACTAAAATCACACTCGGCTTTATTTTTTTTAAAGAATTTCTTTTTCTCTGAGTTTTTAGCAGGAGTGAAACTCGTCAAGCTGACTCGAGTCAGCTGCCATACTGCTCCCAGGGCATCGTAGAATCCGTATCGTTCCTTCAGAATAGACATGGACCTTGGCATTTTAGTCCTTATGAGTAAGTTGCTCACAAGTAGGTACAAGCGATTTTTTTAATGTGACATGGATGCTTTTAGAGCTGCATATTAAAAATATGATGGAACCTAAACATATATATGTCTTTTATAGTGGCATGCAGTCAACAATTGCCTTTGTATAACAGGTGCCTCACTTCCCCATGCAAACAGGGAGGGGGGGGACGGGATGACATGTAATTGAATAAGAGCCACCCTCATTGTGAAACTGTCTTTAATATCAAGCCTGAGGGCAAGCAACACATTTATTTGAAGTTGTGACTTTTAAACAAAAAATCCTTGCTATCCACAGTTCTTCAGGAAATGACTGTGAAGCTGAAAAGGAAGACTAAACTTGGCTAGTTGAAATGATAAAGCCGGAATCTGATCTTACCTAGCTTCATTTTACCAGCGTAATTCAGTTAATCCTTGATTTCTGTTCACATAAAACAGAATCAAACTGCTGGATTTTAAAGTATCTATAATAAAACCTTCCCCTTAAAGCTATTTGCTTGGACCATGTAAGTGAGAATACACTGATTTTCCCATATATATACACATGTGTGTGAGAATCTCTGTAGCTTCCTGTGAGAGTTAAACAATGGCAACATGAAGAGTTACCTTACTTTAAGATGGAAGCTTTAGCAGGAGACAGTAAATCAAAGACATACTATTTAATTAATTTCAGGAAAGGAATAAGAGTTGTGCACATTTACACTCACTGTTGAACAGGTCTAGGACCATTCTTATTCATATCCTTCTGCCAACTCCGAGAATGGCCTAAGAGCAATTTCCAGATTTAAGTATTACAACTACCTGACACACATGAAGATACTGGTACAAATCGGTATTTAGAAATTGCAGCTTTCTATAAACACATTGGAAGGGATGTGGAGCAGCCAGTCAGACAAATAGATGACATGGGGCACAGTGGCACTTCCAGAAGTGGATATACTAATGTTTTATACAAGACCTTGGCTTTGTGTCAGTTCATGACAAATTAAAAACCTTATATGACTTACTAGGAGGTATTACCTTGTTCTTGGACACAAGCTGTTGATTAGCACGAACACTACTATTTCTGTATGTTTTACCATCCTTTAGTCCCCAGAAGTAACAAACCTAAAGCCAGCTTGAAGAATGGAAACTCTTCATCTAGATGCCATGTTTTCAACTGTGTATGGCTCTGACTTCTGATTTGTTATAGAACTTTGAAAAAAGACAGCTCTTAAGCCAGAGAACATTACTGAGGAAAAAAAATAGTGCTCATTTTGTGACATAGACGTTGAATTTGCAGATTCTGCACAGTCAATGACTTAGATTTTGGGTCAAAGTTGCAGATGTGAAAAGAAATTACCATTTTGCAACATATGTTCCGTGACTTGTAATTGCTCTGATATACAGCCCATTTCCTAAAGACCACACTCTTAGTATCATATGTTCATATGGGAACAAACCACTTCTTTTTACCAACTACTAGAAAGTATGAATAAAAGAGGACTCCATAAGTGTAATAATAATCCTGCAGTTTAGAAACCACTGTAGTTGTGATGCAACTGATTCTGCATGTCTTCTTTGCAGTAGCAAGCAATAAACAACAGTAGGTGACTAAAATTGGCAGTAATTCTGAAGTCGATGTTGATGCTAAACTATCACAGAATGGTAAACATATCTCATTCTAAAAGTAACAGGAAATGGACATAAGAACTAGAGAGTAAGAAAGGTGTAAGAAAACCAGAAATACTATTTATAAAATAATATTTGTATAATTTAATGTGGAGAAAAACCAAATCTGCAGTATGAAAAATTCCACCTAAATCTCAGGAACAGATTAGCTCTTACCTTTCTGAAGGCCCCAGCCTATGTAATAACAGTTTTCAGTTTCTTCAGTACATGTTGTAATTTGTTTCTGTCTGTACTTCTGCCTTCCTGTTCTGTCTCAAAGATGGTGGACTCCTTGTTTGTGAGAGAAGGAAATTGCAGCAATGCAGTGACTGCTCAGCCAGTTCTTGCTCTGTGTTGCAGTTCCCTCACCAAAGTAGCATAAAACGTGCCTTCGTCTAGCTTGGAATAAATTCCTTAACTACTACTGTTCCTAATAAAAATTATTAGGAACTACTGACAAAGGCTTTTTCCTATGATGAGATTTAGCACCCTCCAATGCCATCTAGTGATGCTGATAGAATCTTGTTCAAAAGTCAGTATCTTGTGCATTACAAGTAAACTTTATGCATTTATGCATATGTACACTGTGTTCAACTTGGTTTCATAGCAAACCCAGAATAATTTTTCTTCAACTAATTTCAGCAAATTTTACTAACTTACTCAGTTAATTTACTATACTATTACTATATTGACTTTTTTTTTTTCCTTCTGAATTGTTTGGTATAAGAGGCTACTGAATCTGCTTCAACTGTCACCTGGGAAGAAAAGCTGTTTGGTGCCATGCTTTAGTGCCATACTCCACATTGCTTGCTCCCAATTCAGTTGCTTCCACAGGACCATGTGAAGCTGGCAATTTTATGCAGTTCATGTTAAACACAGCTCCAAACACAGAACTGTACAGAAAAATACTAATAATTTTTAAAGTACACATTATTTATTGTAGCAAACCATGTATGAATGGCATCAAATTTCTGTTGCCATGTCCTCTTGGAGCTGTTAAGGCAAACAAGATTTCATATAGCCACAGAAAATCTGGGGAATGGAACACAGAGGGAATGAAGGAGGGAATGGCAAATTTGCTATGTTTAATGTATTGGACACCATCTGTATTTTATTCAAATAGGGTTATATATTTTGTGAAAATAAAAACCAGCCTCATGAGTCAGTGTGTGCAAGGGAGTCACTTGAATATCTATAATGGGAAACATGTTTTAGGTTGGAAGTTGCAAAGGGAAATCAAATGCTTGAAGTGTCAAAGTTGGAAAAATATAAAATACTCCTGACACCGTAACTATTGAAGCCAAAATGAATAAATCATCAACTCAGGAAAGAAAACACCACCAAGCTCTTGGCTATAACCTTCATTTTCCTAACTGAAGTAAAATTACATACAACCTGATAATTTAACCAGACTTGTCAATAAGAACTGATTGCTTCCACAGACACTATCACTTCATCTTTCAGTGGAGACTTCTGTAGCATCCAGTATATTATCCAAGAAATACATTTAATGTCAAATTTTTCTCTTTAAGTTGATAGAAGACCCTTATGCAGTGAAGCTGATTTAAAATATGACACACTGCAGAACACTGGAGTAAAATGAAATTAATGCCAGCTCAGTAGTTTATTCCCCATGTACAGCTTTTTCTGAGCAGTTATATGAGAGGTATTTTAGTATCTTTCTAAGTAGGGCAAGCATGACTTCCAAGAAGGAATTTGAGAGAAACTTTGAGGTTACAATAACAGGACCCTGAGTTTACACTCCAATTTCTGTTACAGTCTTGGTATTGATTCTTGTCGAGTTTTAAGTCATTTTCTCTTTTTGTTAGGCTCAGTGTCAGAAATGTGATTTTCAAGCATAATATCTCCTATCTGTGCCTGTCTGGGAAAAGTTATGGGAACATAGTGTTTGCTGGCTTTGTCTGCATCAAAGTAGCCTGATGGAGAGATGAGAATACTGTCCTTTTAGCTTCAATCTGACACGCAATAATTTGGACAAACTGAGGACTTTCATTTACTGTTTAAGATGCATACATACCTATTTATTTATTCATAGATTCATACAATTATTTCAGTTGGAAAAGACCTTTAAGATCACCGAGTCCAACTATTATCTAACTCAAGTCTGGTGCTAAACCAAGTCCCTTAGCACCACATCTCTGCATCTTTTAAACACCTCCAAGGTTGGGGATTCAACCACCTCCCTGGGGAGCCTATTTCAGTATTTGATAACCCTTTCAGTGAAGAAGATTCTTCTAATATCTGATTGAAACCTCTGCTGGTGCAACTTTCAAGCCATTTCTTGTACTATCACTTGTTACAGGGGTGAAGAGATCAGCTCCAACCTTCTTTCAGGGAGTTGAGGAGAATGACAAAGAGAAGCTGAGAGACCTGGGGCTTTTTAGTCTGGAGAAGAGTGAGAGGGGATTTAATAAGTGTTTATAAGTATCTGAGGCCTGGGTGTCAAGAGGGAGGGGCTCTTCTCAGTAGCACCCTGTGATAGGACAAGGGGCAATGTATATAAACTACAGCACAGGAGGTTCCACCTCAACATGAGGAGGAAATTCTTCACTGTGAGGGTCACAAAGCACTGGAACATGCTCCCCAGGGAGATTGTGGAGTCTCCTTCTCTGGAGACTTTCAAGACTCATTTGGATGCATTCCTGTGCAACCTGCAATAGATTCTGTGATACTGCTCTGGCAGGGGGGTTGGACTCTATGATCTCCAGAGGTCCCTTCCAACCCCTAACATCCTGTGATCCTCTAGACTGTCTTTTTACCAGACTAAACAACCCCAGTTCCCTCAGCCACTCCTCATAAAACTTGTTCTCCAGACCATTCACCAGCTTTGTTGCCATTCTCTGGACCTGCTTCAGGACCTCAATGTCTTGTAGTGAGGGCCCTAAACTTGAACACAGTGCTCAAGGTGTGGCCTCACCACTGCTGAGTACAGGAGGACAATCACTTCCCTATTCCTGCTGGCCACATTATTTCTGATATGGGACAGGATGCTGTTTGCCTTCTTGACCACCTGAGCACACTGCTGGCTATTGATCAGCACCCTCAGGTCCTTACCTATTGGGCAGCTCTCCAGCCACTCTTCCCCAAGTCTGTAGTACTGCGTGTGGTTGCTGTGACCCAAGTGCAGGACATGGCACTTTTAGCCTTATTGAATCTCATACAGTTGGCTTCCAGCCCATGAATCCAGCTTCTCCAGGTCTGTCTGTAGGGCCTTTCTACTTTCAGGCAGATCAACACTCCCTCAACACTCCTGCCTTCATCAGAATAGTCCCTGGAAATTAAAAATAAAATTTACAAATAATTTTTATTTGCTGAATATAACTGGCCTTTATTGCAACGAATATGTTAGCTGATCTCTAGCCTCTGTTATGTGTAGCCTGAGCTGAATGCACCAGTGAAGGAAAGAGCGACTGACCAAGATCTGGATTTGACAATCCAAATCTTTCACTCTAGCCATTGCAAATGTTGCAAAAGGTTTTTCTTACCTGATTAGGCTTTGTACAGGTCTCAGAGGACCAGAGGTCCCCTGGGTAGCTGTTGAAGTGCTCCACCTACTCCACCCTTTCTAACATCCTTTTCTTTCCTAGCTATGACCCATAGCAAGCAGTGCAGCTTCTTGGCCATGGTTTTACACTTGTGAGAAAGTTACCCATTACACCCAGCCTCATGACATGAATTACATTTAGAGGTAAGTCATATTCCTGAATGGTGCTAGGTAAGTGAAATGGGCAGCTGGCAACAACTACAGTACTTTCTCCCACACTAAGCATCAATTAGATTTTGAAACATCTTGTTGGCTTTCATAGGATCATGTGAAGACAAAAGTTTTAGACTGCAGAAGAGCAAACTTCCGTTCACTCAGGGCTCAACTTGAAGAGATCCCATGGGAAGCTTCCATGGAGAATAAAGGAGCCAGTGAGTACTGGGAATTCTTCAAGAACACTCTCCTACACATACAAAACTTGTTCATCCCCTCCAAAAGCAAGGGAAGTAGGAGGAGTAGAAGACCCCCTTGGCATAACTGCAAGATGTGGATCTGCTCAGAACCACAAAATAAATGTATGAAAGATGGAAAAGTAGATCATTGCCTGTTGAAAATTACTGGGGCATTGCCACGGTGTGCAGAGATGCAGTTCAATTTGAATTAAAATTGGCCAAGGATGTTCAAAACTTCAAGAAAGTGTTCTTCAGTTATGTTAAGAACAAGCAGAAACAGACGGAGAGTATTGGACCACTATTAAACACTATTAACTGTGGAAGTGTACTAAGAACAAAATACAAATGGCTAAGGAATTGGACAAGATGAGGTTCCCTCACACTTCAGAACAACTTGCGTCGTACCTCCAAACCAGAAAAATATTTATGATAAACTTCAGGAATGCAGAAGAGAGAGAAGGAGAGAGTGAAACCTATTTTCCCTGAACTGTTCGGTTCACTTACAAGACTCAACTCAAAAAGCTTACTGCTGTCATGTGAGGTGCATGAGACATAAAGGAGGCTTAAAACATTTTTGTTGTATCTACTTTTACTTGGCTGGTTTATTCCTTTTGATTTCTTGCTCTCTCTAAAAAAAAAAATACAAACACTATCATTTTTATATAGAAATAGTATGCAATTGGGTGTCTTAAGTTGGTTTTGTCATGAAAAGAATTCCCATTGCCGACCCTCCCCTTCTGAACTGGACTGCAAAATGAGGGCTCCTCATGCAGCTTTTGCTGCGTTGGGGGAGTCCTAGCTTGATACAAATAAAGCCATTGACTTCAGGGTGCCTGCTTGTATGAATAAGGCCTGTACATTCCCAATTGACTCTTTTTTTGTGCCTTTCACACCAGGGATTAATATCTGTGGGAGGTTTTTGTGAAGCCTTCACACTCTTGCCCTTCCAAGGTCCAGCTGTAGCTATGCCATCAAGGATGCAGCTACTTTAGTTTAAGCATCCTGCCCTTTGCAAAACAGCCCTTTAACTGAAATTGCAGAAACTTTTCTACATCTTTAAGTCCCAAATCGCCTTTATTGGAATACTGTTGGAAGGGCTGAAAACCAGTGCATTTCAGTTCCCACTACCAGTTGATAATTCCATGGCTTCTGTCAAAATTTCAAAATAAGAGTGGCAGCTGCCATGGAATAAAAGCTACCCATTAGCTCACCTGTATTGAATGATGTATTGAATATTCATTGTTCCCTATTGCAAAAGTTCATTTTTCCATGAGTACTGGCTGAAGCAGTACAGAGAATACATTTGCATAAACCATTTGTCCAAAACAGAAGACTCTTTGTGAACAACTATTAAGAAACCACATAATCTACTTTTTGGTTCTTACGCAAGTTCCAAAGAGAACATAGAGCTCCTTTGTAAACAGAATCTAAATACAAGTGCTGGGTATGTGTTGTTTTGGTTTGGTTTGGTTTTTTTTGCAATCAAGATTCCATAAATAATAAAATTGGAGTTCAAAACCAGAAGGACCTGAAATTGTTAAATATAATGTTAATGATATCCTGGTGGTATTTGAAATTCAGCAAGTTTAACACTATTCATATCCATGCTCTTTTGACTGAACTCCCCCTCCTCACTTCTGCTAAATAAATCTGTAATTAATCTGCAGTACCAATTTTGGTATCTGCAGTTCCTACGGAAAAGCATTTTTATAATACATCAGGGAAAGCTGATTCTGTAAATTCAGTTGTAGATTTTAATAGCCGTCATAATTCATAGCTGTCTTGATTTTCTGCTTTTATTGCCTGAGTCCTTTTGTCTAGATAGGTGGCCTTGAAGGTTGCTTTTTTTTTTTTTTTTTTTTTTAATGATGCCACCTTTCCTCCATAACATTTCATTGCCCTTCTCATGCACACTTATAGAGGACCTCCACAACCTCCATGATCACACAGATTGCCAGATAAATCAGGGCAAACAAAGCCGAAGTGTGGCACACTGAACAGCTAAAGAGATTACTCTCGTATGATTAACATCTTTTCTTGCTCCTTCTCCCACTGCAAGATAGTCTTGTTTCCTTTTCACTGAACAACACAGTTCAAGTAAAATTCTTGCATTTCCTGCAGTGAATTACTCAGGTGTTTCTATCATTCCAAGGGAGCACTCCTTTGCCTGGCTGTGAGGCGAAGGGGAGGCACAGAGGCAGTGCTGCTTAGCGGCAAAGGACTGGCAAAAACATTCTGCGTGTGTTTGGCTAGGCAGTGTTGGCAGAGAACCCATTAATGTAATAATTTTATGTTTTATTAATGGGTAACTCCTTACTTGAAATGAAATACGAAACATGCCCTCAGTGTGTGCTGACAATCATTTGGATTAGCAGAATGCAGCCTGTTACCTCAGTTACCTGCCATTATTATCAACAAAAGTCATATGAACTAATTATATATCATCTTTAATCCTGGTGTATCAGTTCTTGCCAGCATTCATTTACATTGGGCTCCTGATAGTAGGCAAATTCAAGGTACCTCAGTGTTTTCTGGGGCAGTGCTGGACCTGGCTGGAAGCCCTACAATGCTGTTTTGTGCATGCCTGGTTTTCCAGCTGATTACGTTCTAGGATTCAAATAGTAAACAAATAAATTGACAAAGTTAAGAGAATACGAAAGGGGGAAGTGTAGGAATAGTTTAAATTCCCCACATTTAAATGATCAGATTATAATATTTTATAATTGTACAGACTAGATTCAGCACAGTGCCTACACACAAAACCCCTTGTATTAGTTTGGGGTTAAATTAACAAGGCAGGAATTATAAAAATATAGTTATTTTTATTTTCCCAAAAACCCTGACCCAAAACTATGTACAAAATTGATAGAAATTATTTACAGGTTCTATTCGGTCGCAAATTCTTCCAGGATGCTTACAGCAATTTTCAATACAATTTGGAGAATTCAGAGACTGGAAAAGGCTAAGCTACAAATAGCTTCACCCACTTATAAATCAAACGCCAACCAAAAACCCTTAGGGAGATATGAGCAGGCCAGGGTTTACTCGCAAAAATCAGAGTAGCAATTTGGAGACAGCCCCTAGCTCGCTCTCTCTGCTGACAGGCTCTGGAAACTCTGGATTTGTGATCCAATTCAAGGCTCATGGCTTTACAGGATCAGCCGCAGGCCGGCAGTGGCAGGCAGGTCCCAGGCAGGCAGACTCACGGCTTTGCTGGCAGGCTCCTAAGCAGGATTGGTCCCAGGCTGGCGGTGGCAGGCAGGTCCCACGGCTGGGCCGGTCCGGTCCGGTCTGGGGAGAAGTGAGCAAGAGCGGCGAGACATTACACCAAATGGCACAGACCCAGCAAGAGGAATTGAGATTTCTTTTTTCTGAAGAGCCATAGATAGTGGCACCAACAGAATTCTGCAAATGTCATCCCAGGGTTTGCCTCATAGTTCTTTGGAGTTCGCTTTCCATAATGTTTGGATGATCAGACTTTACCAGTTCAAATATTTGCAGACAGTGAATTCCTGGTATACTTGACAAAACACATTTCCATGTAAATATGAAATGATTCCTTCTGGAAGAATTTCTTCACACATTCAGTGCAGAAACAGATCCAAATCAATCTGAAGCCTTTTTGGCCAGTCTTCTCTAAGCAGCACAATCCAAACGTGTTTACTAGTGACTCCAGACAAAAATTACAAGCCAATCTGGTTAAGTGGACTGAGTTGTGATTGAGTTGTGTGTATTGCAAAAAGAGGTGAATTTAATCAAACAAAGTCTTATGGGCTTGCCACACCCCTAACTGAGGCTGAAGGTGACTTTTCCTGCAGGGTTTTGTGGTCCAGGATGCAGTTCCCTACTTCCTGCACTCTCTCATCCTGTCCCTGCCCCTGCTGGGGTGTGCCAGCTCATGCTGAGAGCACATCTAAAACTCTCCACCAAAAAGGAGACCAAAGGAGACCAAAAGTCTCCTTTGCCAAACAAACCAAGGAAAGAAACAACGCAAATCAGAATAGTATTTGGTGGTAATAGGAAATATTTAATATTATCTTACATTTAATCAGACTCACGAGGGTTTGTTACATGCTAAATGGAAAGATAATCAGAAGCAGCAAATGCCAGAGAGAATTCATGTAATATGATTACAAACAGGCTTAAATATTTTAAAATGCTTTGATGGCAATATAATTTTCTTTTCATGGCCTTCCTTCCTTCCTTCCTTCCTTCCTTCCTTCCTTCCTTCCTTCCTTCCTTCCTTCCTTCCTTCCTTCCTTCCTTCCTTCCTTCCTTCCTTCCTTCCTTCCTTCCTTCCTTCCTTCCTTCCTTCCTTCCTTCCTTCCTTCCTTCCTTCCTTCCTTCCTTCCTCCCTCCCTCCATTCCTTCCTTCCTTCCTTCCTTCCTGTGAATCAAAAAATTTACTCTGAAGTTAATAGTAAAGTTATATCCCATGTACCTACTGTGTTGTCTGTACAATCAAGAACTTGAAAACAGCTGTGTACTTTAGACAGATCATTTATTTTTGGTTAGTAACAACAGTTGTCTTAGCATCCATGGATTTGACAGCATCCTTGCTGGAATGCAGAAGTGTGCCCACAGTTGCCCTGTGGTGATGCATGGGCTTTATATTGGGAAAGTGCATGTTGCTCAAAGACCTTGTTTTCATCCAGTGCTTATGAATTACACTGGCTAGGCATCAGAGTACTCACTTTCCAAGATGTAAAGTTTTGTTCTGTTTTAAAATGCTTCTTAACTGTGGTTTTATGACTGCCCTTGCAAAGTCCCAGCAGGAATACTTGAACTGACAGGTGTTCCATAGACTTTTCAGGCTGAAATTCAGGAAGTGATTGTTGCAGACAGACAACAATTGTCTTCTGTATTTAGGAGTAAATCCTTAAACTCTTCTGCAAATCTCAGCCTTTCTAATAATGTAAAAATTAGGATTTCTGAACTGTCCAGCTGAAATTACTCTACAGAGTAATAGGTGAAGGGCAAGCTTATGTATGTTTTGTGCTCTATTGCTCTCTCATCTGCAGAAACATGGTATTGGTGGAAAAGAATTTGGGCAGCCAGATGGAAAACTGAAATCCTGAATATTTTACTAAAAATAAATAATTGTTCTTTAAAGACAAACAATGAAACAGTATGAAAATAATTCTTATATTTGAATTATGTCCCCATATGGCCTTTTCTGGGGTATTTTCTTCTGACCTCTATGTTCTCTATATTCCATATTTATATTGATTTAAAATTATACCTGAATATTCCTCCTCTCATAAATATGCCAATTGGACATATAATTGTGCTGATAGAATGAGTCACTGAAAAGCAAACACTCCAAATGAACAACATATTTTGTGGCATGCCGCAAATGTAGGAGGTTCTGGCAAAGAAGATTACAAGCTTTGCCCTTTGAAACCCAAACTGGATGCAGGAAGTTTGGTTTGGTTTTTTTTTTTTTTTTTTTGTAGAATAGAGGCTTGCCCAGAGCCACGGGTTTTATCAAGCTCTTGCATTTGTTTTCTCTTTCTAGTCTGACTTGTGTCCAAAATAAGGTGCTGGCAGTCAGCAAGGTGCCATGTATCTTGCAGAAGCACTAACTTGTTAGCTGAGCGATGACTCCAGGCTCAGCATTCCCTCAGCTCTCACTTGTGACACTGATTGCTCCAGCTAGTGGTGAACCAGATAAAGTGGGAGCAACAAGCACAAAGTACCCCTTTGGATTCCTTTTAAATTTTTGAACAGTGACACATCATATGCCTCATGTTCTTTAGATAGCCTAAGGCCATGTGTTAGCTAGAAAAGAATGCAGAGTCATTATTTCCCACTGTTTTCAGGCATGAAATTAAAATTTCCTATGCTGTGCCACAGTTGAAGATTTCTTTAGCAGCAGTCAGAATTAGAAAGATCACAATTTCAAGGCCTGGTGGAAGCAGAGTGACTATAACTTTCAGGAGAGCCTGGAGATCTCTTGGGCTTAAAAGGAAAAAACAGATGAGATGGGCAGAGCAGTTGTTTTTTCTATTTTTCAGAAAGGGTTAAGAGAATGCTCTGCTGCAAAGGAAAGGAGCATGATCTGCTGGAGACATCTCTGCCCAAGTGTTTTGAGGGGCAATTACTTACGTGTTGTTTGAGCTTCACCATATCTGAAGCTGCTGGCTCTGCCAGGTTTGTAGTTGTGCCACAGAGAAGTTTGTAAAGCTTCAGAGGCTCTGAAACAGCCTGGTCAGCTGGTGTTGCAGATGAAGGCTTGGGAAAAAGCAATTCACTCTAAACAAATTCCTTGTGAGCATCACAGGAAAGTGGTAGGTGTGTTTATTTGTCAAGAACTCTTTCTAATAATCCCAGGACACTCATGGTAGTCAATATCCAAACAGAAGAGTAACTGCCACATGTAAGAGAATCACCATGATTTTAGGGCATCCCTTCTAGCTAAATTTACAACTTTTCCAGTCATTCATCTATCAGGGAATCCTTTTCAAATTCATGTGAGTTTTATTAAATGTTGGGTAATATGTGACCCCATCAAATGAACGCATGCCCACTTGGGAGACTTTTGTTTTATTCAAACCCTTATTGACAATGCAGCAAGCTCTACTATGGGCTGCCAGGGGGTGGGCAGCCCAGGCTGAACTATACTTTGATTGATTTGCACAATAGGAATGAAAATATTCCTGAAACTCTTGAGATCGTTCAACTCTTCCTGGCAGACTTCCATGAAATATAACATGCAATTAATTTAGCTTACAGCCAAATTCTCCCCTTTCAACTCCCTCTTTCCTTTAGTGTGTCAGTGAAGATAAATGAAAGAAGCAATAAGGAGTACAAACAGCAGTAGCAACGAAAGCAGCAATTGCTTGTGTAGGGGGTGTCTCATGGTGCCAGGCCAGAGCAGAACCCACAACAACTTGACCAAACACAGGAATGAATGAAAGGTCCTTTTGAAAGGGCAAAAGAAAGACCACATTGACCTCTTTGCAGAAAGAGGAAACTTCAAAGGATTTACAACAGTTAAAAGACTTGGTTGCATGCAGCAAAAATTACTTGTGCTGGATGCTAACACAGTGAAACTAAACAAGCTCACAGTAAGAGATATAGCAGAAGGTGGAGTAGAGGAGGCATATTTTCCACTAGTCTCTGGAAAAATACTGAGAAAGCTAGTTCTGTCCGGTGGGTGTTTGGCATAGGGCTCTTTTCAAAGCTGTGCAAATGAGGAAAACAGAAATTTAGACAGGACACATATTTTCTTTGCATTTTTTCTCACACACACACAAAAAATCTCATCATGTGCTGCTTTTGGAAACATTTGGCAGTTCCTGAGGCATGACAGAAACTGAGGAAGTTAGAACTAATGAAGTAGGGTATTTAAAAGATAAAGCTTCTGGTTGATCTGAGTGTTGTATTGATTTATGAAAACAATACTGAAAGGGGCAACAAAGTACCAATTGGCTGAGATAGCTGCATTCTGCTATTTTTCTTTACCTGAGTTTTTTCATTTGCTAAATAAAGCTGGAAGGTATTCGATGGCACATATTATGTAATTTCAAGCAAGAGAGAGAAGCTAGCTGCAGTTGAGACTGTGCTCAGGGTTAAGCAAGTGCATGAAACCTTTTGCTTAGACAGCAGTCTTGAAGGGCTCTCTCTGAATTCCAAGGATTTGAGAGCAAGTAAGCCACAGCACTTCAATGAACAAAGACTTTCCTCTTTAATCTGGTCTAGTTGATAAAGATAAGACCTCAAATGGAATCTACTCCAAGACTAGATTACACATTAAGATAAGCATAATACCATAAGGATGGACTGACACAGCTTCTGTAAGGTAAATTGTCCTGCTCTATCTTTCAAGAATTCCTTGAAAAAGTGCATAAAATAAGAGATGAAATATATCTTTTGAGCATAATTTATGGGGAATTTCAAAAGGTTTCTGACAGGACCCTTTGTGAAAAGTTTTGAAATAAAATAAATAACGAGTCATACTGCTGACATATAAGATGCTTAGAATTCATAATAAAAAGCCAATTTAAAATTAAAATAGAAGTGAAAAAATATGTCTGGCTGCTGTTTATTATAATTTGAATTATTTTAGAAACAGAGATTTAATGCAATTTGTTAAGAAATTATTCTGGATCAGTAAAAACTAAAGAGGACTATTAGACACTTCTAGAAATACTTGCATTTGCCTAAAGCATTCACTCGTCTGTCATCTATCAGCAATCTGGCAGCTCTAACAAAAAGTAGTATGTGTTAGAAAATAGAATAAACTTCTCAGTAGTGCAATAGACTTTCATCTAACATGGTTCCCTGAGGAAACAGATATGAATCATTATATTACAGCTTAATTAATATGTCTTTCCAAAATAAACTAACAAAGGGAAAGATTAGAGAAATACTTTATATCTCACTGTAATGATTTAATAGAAAGCTGTGAATGATGCATTTCCAGTTGCACCACAGTTCAGTTTTGGATGCCTCAGTATAAATTGACATGTTACACACAGGAAGCATATGGAGAAGACTAACAAAACCAGTCAGTTATGCAAAATTTCACATGAATGATTACTTTGACTATGGGTATTTGACCTCCAAAGGATAAGGCTAACAAAATATCAGGCAAAATATGCTTTCTTAAATTTAAGCTTTGGAGTGCTCATATTCAAATTTGAGTGTTTCTTAGGTGCTGAAGTTATCTTTCCAGATGCATGTTCAGTCCTTTTCAGCAGGAGAGCAGTTGACACTGTCTTGCAATTACCTTCTGCAGACTTTTTACAAAGTAGTCCATGAATCCTGTTATCCACAGCTGAAAATGACTGATTGAGACTAAAATGTGATTTCAAACACAAAATAAAGAATGTCCATGAGAATAGTAGCCATCCATTTCTTTCTTCTTTCCCACACCATATAAACATAACAAGACATCTGATTTAACTGAGAGGCAATATATTCAGGACATTTAAATTAAACCAAGTACTATATCTGGTATTACTATTCGTCAGTTTGTGATTCACTGGTACATGTAACTGTCAGAACATGGACACGTTCAAAATTGAATATGGGTCTTCTGTTGGACTTAAGTAGAAAAAGGGTTGAGTTCATTCAGCTTTTCAAATCTACATAGGAACTTTTCAATAATTTTTCCTGATGAAGTCTTGTGATTAGTAAGGATTCTACCATCTATTTACTTTCCTTTATTTTTTTGTTTGTTTTAATACCTAATAGAACAGTATCCACTCTAAGTCTGTATACATGTAAAAATCCTATCCTTAAATATGTTACCAGTGATGGTAATTCTGTAATATCATTTAGCAGAACTTTGTTCTATAGTCAGTAGTATAAGTGCTCTGAGGAATTCGTGCTCTGTTCTTCACTGATAAATAAGATCGTATGTTTGGAATCACCTTTTCCAGAGTGCAGTTGATATCAAAGATCAGAGTGACTAAGGCGTTAATGTAATATTGCCTCTGAATATATCAAACCACTAAAGTGAGATTATTGTGTAAGTTAAAACTTTGTAAATGTCTTGTATTAAAGTACTATGTTTGTATTAGATATTACATTAAAATAAGCTACTGCCTTCTTTTTTGCCCCAGTGAGTTGTTACTTTGATACTTCTAACTGGACAGGAATAAATAGTTCATGTTTCAGCCAGTTGATTCACAGTGACTGATTATTCTTATGTGGATAGCTGCAGTAGCATGAAGATTGATTGCACTAGCTTGTAGGCAGCAGCTGCCATTTACAAATGTCATCTACTGCTTCTCTTGGGGATTTGTGACAGAATATAGAAATAAGACAGAATTACTTCTATTAGCTGAATACATGCCCTTTTTTCTTATTTTGGAGTCTTACCATATGTCCCCACAATAACCCTTTTTACAAGACTAGCTGATTTCAAGTAAATTTGACAGAGGCAGATGAAGTTTAAAAGGCAGTTAAGTTCTTAAAAGTAGTGTCAAAATCAGTGACCAAGGAGAAGAGAAAGAGGTTTTTCAAGTGTCCTCTCTAAAGGAGAGGCTGTCACTTGTATTTGTTGTACATCAAGGACTCTATATAACCAAGAAATTTAAATGCTCCAAACCCCAGGGTTTTGTAGTTTAGTCCAGAACTGTGTGCAGTATTTTTAACAGTGTAGATATATGTGTGTGCATAGATATATGTGTGTGTATTTATGGGCATACATGTTATACGTGTATAACCTATAACCAAGACAATCAGATTGGAATCTTTCTTCGGGATATTTTGTTTAAAACAGGACATATTTATTCCAGCTTTACTCACAATGAATACTGTCTACTGATTACTTACTCCATTGGTTTGTATTAGATTACTTGTATTGTAAAGACCTAATCAGCAGGAGGCAAAATTGCTGCCAAGCTTTTATATTTTGTTTCAAACTCTTGTGATATTTGTTTCATTTCTGTGCCCTACCTGCTGAAATAAAGGAATTTCATGAGGATCTTAGTTTCCATCAAATAGAATGACTTGCTAGCCTTCCAGGATGTGAATAAGAGTTGAAAATATGAAGCAAATAACCTCAGAGGTTCAAGAAATGAGAAGTTTCCAGTGTGAGTGGTGAATGAATAGCGGTTTCAGAATTTCCTCCACAAATTTAAAATTCTGTGGGGTGACTTCAGAAAAAATGAAATAGAAACATTTGGTTTTCTCTGTGAAGACATGGATCAGCAGAAACAATATTAGAGGCTGAAACAACAACAAAAAGTACTATTATGGATTGAGCAGAAATACAGCTCTTCGTCTATGACAGTTGTCAGAACTATTAATCTCCTTTCTGGAATAAGATTGCTGAAACTATTGCAGTATCCTTAGCAAGTACAAGCACATGTGACTCATTCCAGACAAGTGTTGGTTTCCTGATGACATTTTAAGAAAACTTTGTGTCTCAGCAAAAGAAAGACAAAATGACTGAAAAGCTAGAAGGAGCTAAATACCAAGAACATACCTTGTATGCACCTGGGGAGTAGTAAAATGGCAAAGTAATGTTGGGTAAAGTGATTCATAACTATAAAAATGAGCACTTTCTTTGCTTTTGGGGAATGTCTGCTCAAATTGTATAACAAATAGAATTGCATTAGATAAACTTCACCCCATCAGGTGAAGTGGAAACTAATAAAACCAAATTATGTCACTCTGCATTTGTCTGTTTAAATGGTTAACGTAGCCTCATAATCCTATGCAAAGTGGTAGTAGCTTGCTAAACAAGTCACTACATTAATTTTTTTAATGTTCTTGTTTGTGTGGACTCCAGTTCCTTGTGACGTTAGGAGACCATACTAAACTTTAAGAAACAATATAATAAATTACAGCAATCTAAGAAACTTCAGAACTATGCCATCAGAAGTAAAGACTTTACAGAAACAACACATTTTTTAAGAAATGCTGTTAATCAAAATCACAGAAAGCAAATCAAGTGTACGCAGCTTTAACTTTGCAGAAGTAACAGTTTTCCTCTGCTGTGAAGGGTATTCTGTATGAAGCCACCTAAAAAGAAGTTGGAGCCAAATCTTTAAACAGAAGGTAATCAACTAGTGAAAAATTCCCCAGAACCTCTCCATCATTTCCCTCTCACTTGCTATTTTGTCTTTGGCTCATTCCCAAAATAAGCCATGTTTCCTGAGATACAACTCTGCATAGCTCCTAATGTTGTCTCTCTCTCTCCCCCATGGATACTCTCCACAGTGAGAGTATCACATGGATATCCTCTTTTGCATTTTTCATACTGTTCCCATCTCTAGCTGTAAAAGATTAAATTAAAAGACTGTTTGACCTGCCTTTCCTGGTCAGTGCCACTCTAGCAAGCAATACATCACTGAAGGAATGTCAGCTTCAAGACCCATTACTCAAATGAGGCGCCAAATAGGAAGAATGAGCTGAGAGATCCAGGAGTTTTGCATTTATTGTCAGGATATATATGAAAGTAAAATAGACTCTTATAGTGTGGGGAGTAGGAGGCAGAGGAAAGAAAATCTCTCAGATCAATCAAAACTTTAAATAATGTGATTCTGGCAAGCAGGGTTTATTTTCATTTTTATCCTGAAAAAGTCAGAATCTTTTTTTATGCCCCCTCAGTGCAGCTGTTGTTAGACTAGATTTTGGGCAGACTTCAGCATCAGATTGAATTTGGATGGATGAAGATATAACAATCACTCTACTTTTGTCTCATGTCAACCTTTGTTATCCTGAAGCAAGAAAGACCAGTTTTTGACTTAGCTGCTGATCTGCTACAGCTTTTCAGGCCAGAATGTTTAAACTGACTCTCATTTCAGGTGAAACAGTTGCAGCAGTAATAGCTCCAGAAGTTCGGTTTGACTCTCCTGTGCCTGCTAGTGTGGCCATTCTTACAGCTTCCATAATTTTTCCAACCTCAAGTTATCCTTGTGGCTTCCTGCAGCCTTCCTCTCCCTGCCTTGTGATCTTGCTCTGTTTGTCTTTCCTTCTTATTCCATTTCATATCCTACTGACTCATGTCTTCTGGTCTACCCCTTCAGATATCCATATCCTTGAAACAAACTAGAAAAGAAGCAAAACAATTTCTTCATGGACATGAACTCTGCTGTCTCTGCTTTAACGTTTCAACCCTGTTGCCCCATTCAGTCTGCTACGTCTGTATGAACCCCATAGTAAATAATGGGGTTTTTCAAGGATTTTTGTACCCAGTAGTGACTTAAACAAGTACTAACAGAGCCCCAAGCCTGACATGCACTTTGGGATGCTACCAGTAGGCATCCTCCCTCTGTGGAGGAGGAAAGGCTAATACCTGTAAGCTAGGATACAGCATTTTGAGCTTTAATGTAAAATCTGAAGTGTTTGGTTCTGATTAAGAAAGGCTGAAACATAACATTTGATGTAGTAAGAGGTAGATGTGTTTGTGCCATTGACAATCTTTTCTCAAGGGGTGTGATGAAAAAAACACTCAAAAATAAGGCATTAAAAAGGATGCAAAAGGACACAATTTCAGCCTAGTCTGTAGTGCATAACATGCAACGTTTTGGAGTGCTTTAGAATGAAAGAAATTCCAGAGATCCTCCAGGACTGGAGGAATTTTTAAAAAACATTAGAGTTCAGAGCTGCTCTGTGTTACAGTATTTTCTTTTAGGTATGTACAGCTTTGCAGCTTCTGCAGTGCCAAGGATTTTTTTTCTTTAACTTTGAATTATCTCACATTAATACCAGATAATATAACTACAAAAGACATTAATGAATTATCTGCTCTGACTTTTGAGGGGCCCCAGCCCAATGGAATGGAGAAACACTGCCATAAGTTGTACCTTTATGATTCTGCTGCTGCCTTCAGTGATTTTGGTGGGATTTTGAGGGTAACAGAGAAGACAGCTGGATCCAGACTGTTGATGTAAGTATCTCCTTGTAAATGTGCAATGGTTCCTACCGTTTCTTCTTCTTCTTCTTCTTCTTCTTCTTCTTCTTCTTCTTCTTCTTCTTCTTCTTCTTCTTCTTCTTCTTCTTCTTCTTCTTCTTCTTCTTCTTCTTCTTCTTCTTCTTCTTCTTCTTCTTCTTCTTCTTCTTCTTCTTCTTCTTCTTCTCCTTCTCCTTCTCCTTCTCCTTCTCCTTCTTCTCCTCCTCCTTCTTCTTCTTCTCCTCCTCCTCCTTCTTATTCTTCTTCTGCTCCTCCTTCTCCTTCTTCTTCTTCTTCTTCTTCTTCTTCTTCTTCTTCTTCTTCTTCTTCTTCTTCTTCTTCTTCTTCTTCTTCTTCTTCTTCTTCTTCTTCTTCTTCTTCTTCTTTCTTCTTCTTCTCACCTTCATTGTGTTTGGCAACCCAAAACCCAAAACTTTTATTGTAAGAGTATTATGCCACTACTAGTAATGACAATATTGATGGTATTATTCCTACTACATTTTACTATTACATTACAGTATTAAATATGTTATTGTATTATTTTTATTACTAAAACAATTTACTTAGTTTCACTGTAGTGAAATTAATTTTTATATTCATTTTTATATGTGCGTATATATACATACATATATAAAGAAGGAAACTTTTTAAAAATCTGATTTCATAGCTGCTGAAAATGACTAATTTTCCAAGCTCTTTTTTTTTTTTTCAGGGATAATCCCCAGCACAGTAGTAAGCCAAGACACTGTAGACTGGAAACAAAAGTGTATGACTCAAAAGAAAGGCACTCATTCATGGCAGAATTACTGCACAGCTCACACTTCTGTGCTGGGACAAAGAAATCTCCACAAGGGTGTGATCTTGGCTGAGAAGAAATAGTTTAAGCCCAGTCATCCACCAGTTTTGTTTTATGGTGTCTCACAGGCTGACGTCCATACGCAATAGCTTGCCCTTCCCCAAGGAACCGTGAAAAGCTGTGCAGTACTTGCTCCTTCAGCCTCTGGTTATTCACACGCAGGCTTACTAATACAGAGGTCACAAAAGGAGCTGCTGGCACTTGCTGCTATTTTTGCAGTGAGACTTTTAACAGTACCCTGTAACAGGTATGCAGAGTATCTGAGCATTGCAATTTTTTGAAGAAAAAAAAATCTTAAAAATGGTAACATGGCAGTGGAATACTTGGCCTAAACCCTAGTATAATAATTATCTTTGTGTGCTGTGCATCATGTGATTTACAGTATGGCTCCAGAGGAGGCCAAATGAAACTCTGGGGTGAATTTCATTTAAGAAGATCAAAAGTAAGATTAGAGAACTAGAATTCTTTATCTGTACTATCTATAAAATTTCACTGGACAGAGAGGTTGCTTTAAATGCTATGAGTCCCACTTATATATTTACCTTGTAATTCACTATTTAAAACATTTTTTATAATGCAATTTGCATATTTATATGCAATTATTGTTATGAATTATTATGGTCCCCCTAAACGTGCCAGGTATTTTAGATACTGTTCCACATACACATAATTCTGTTTCCAAGAGTTTGTTAGGTGGAGAAACAAGCTTGAAAATGTCTCCATTCAGGTATGATTTTCCTCACTTTATCTGCAGATGTATTTGCAGGGTTAGGCCCTGTACAAACAACTGAAGGATGAATATTGCAGACCTGAAAATTGTAACTCAAATTTACTTCAAAGCTTTTGTTTCTAACATTTTAGAATCAGAAAACAATAGGTTTAATACTCTTCAAATCTAGCTTTTCTTCAAGGCTACACAGGAATCTCAATTTGGGTGAGATAACCCGGAAACATCTTAATTTTCCTCACTGAAAGCCATATCAAAATGCAATGGTATGAAGGGGACCCGAAAGCTCTTTTGAAAGAAATTTCCTCAGCTGGGGTGTGCTTGAATATGGCCATGAGTGTTTCTGTAAGAAGCCTTCTCTATAGAGGTTGTGACAGGACTTGAGATGACACATCAGAGCAGAATTTACAAGAAACTCCTATTAGTGCTTTGAGTGATATGTCTGAGGTAAATCAGGGGTCTCTCCAGTCCTAAGAATAGGTAATTTTGGTGAGCTTAGCTTCACTTTAACTTCCTCAGAGAGTGAAGTGCCTCCCCAAAATGAATCACAGATGATCACTTGTCATTTTCCATAGGGAAACACTATTAGTTCCCCATCCAAAATGCCAAGGAGCACTGCAAGACCTGTGCTGCCCACAAAGACCACCTGTGCTGCCCACAAAGACCACCTTCACTGTCTTTGCTGGGCTTCTCTCCTCCAAGAATGGCACTAAACCAAAGCTAGTGTTCTCATATGTCATAATTGGCCTGCAAAAATATATTTTGGGCAAGCTTAATGGGTTTTTATGTGGGAGGGAATACTTGGTTCCCTGTGCAGTGGTGGCCATGGGCCTGTACGGGGAGCTGCTAATTTCAGGGGCCAGCTGGAGCCCTGGGGCCCAGCTGGCAGGGCCAGCCATCACCACCGTACCACACTGCCTGCCCTCAGTGTGTCTTTCTAAACGTTCACTTTTCCCCAATGCAAACCCAAATAAACAGAAATGTCTGTAATGATGATGAATGCCCACCAAAGGCTAAAATAATGTGCAGGTTTCTAATTTGTTTTTAAATATAGTGATTTTATTTGTGAGGCTTTCTGTGTGAGCCTCTCAAACACCATTAAACTCATACTCAAATATTTACAAAGTGTTTATACTTACTATGTTCACCTCTGAACAAATTGTTTGACCTTATTTGCAAATGTGTTACAAGAACTCCCAATGACAGATGTTCTTTCATAGGAAATCACAACATGTAAGTGAAATTGAAGCTAGGCTGCTGCCCTGCACAGTATATCAAAGCACTCTGATTTCTCCAAAACAGGCACCCTGGCAGACCCTGTGTGGGGATGAAGGAGAATCCTCCTTTAACCTCTGGAGCACAGACACCCACTTCAGAGGTCAGTTTAAGCCATGTGAGATGAGGGCATTTGACATGCAAAACCTGAGGGGCTGATGTTACCCAGTCACTCAAATCACATAATTAATGTGCTTCTGGTTTCCAATAATAAACAATTCTGATGTCTAGTCACTATAGCGAAACTTCTCTGGCTAAGTAAACAGCTGTTTTCTTAAAAATGGCTCTTACCCAAAATGAAGTTTTTCAGCGATTAGCCAATCCTGCTGTGAGTTTATATTGCCATGGTTGTGGGGGGGACCAACTGCTTTAGTTTCCCACTGATTATGTTAAGATTGAAAGGACTCGTTAATGAATTATTTATGCTCTGGACCTATACATTTTATGCCAATATTTGTTCACTTTATCTTGAGACACAGTAGTCATACTTAAACTGTGTTAATTTAACTAACTAAATGTTATTCAAATTATGGAATTAATGGAAGGTATGGAAAACATGAAAGAAGTAGTGAAGGAAAATTAAGATAATTCAAAATATGCCTTTTTGTATCTGAATTGCTAAAACAGTCATCAGAGAGCAATAAGGCCATGCTTATCTTTTTGTGTCTTACTCCATCGAGGAAATGAAAGGCTCATTAGCAAAGCCCTTCCCATTTGCCAACAAAATGTTTTGGTCAGCCTCTTCTTTTGTTTCTCAATAGCTTTACTAGTTGAGCTCTTAATAGGAAGGATGCACATCAAGGCAGCCTCTCCTTCCTCAGGTGTTACTGCATGAAACTTACTGGGTGAGAAAAATGGTGAAGAGCCCGCTTTGGTGACCTAACCCAGTCCTTCCATCCACAAATTGTATGTTTAACTATCTCCATGAATTTTATTGAAGCTGTTGTAAATCAGCAATCCTGATTTACAATATCTGTTTCCAATAAAAGAATCAGGTCAATTACGGTTCTTCAAACAGGAGCCTAAGCAATGTCTGTTCTCTGTTTAGACATAGTCTGGACATCATTCTTCAGCCATCCTAAAGCCCTTCTGGAAGGGCAGTATCTCATAATCATTAGGTCTTTGTTGACATGACTAACAAGAAAGTCAGTTGGTGTCAGCTGTGGTGGTGATTTTGTGATTGGAATATCTGCCCAATTTATTCCTGATGAGACTTAGTTTTGGTCACTGTTAATTGGGCTAGGATGAAAGTTCCTGATCCCATTACAAGCGCTTTGAGTAAATGACTTACAATTTTTTCACATAGTTTATATACTTTGATTTGTAAAATTGTTTCCACTTGATGCTTTGGGGCCATGTGACTTTGAGTAAATAATAAAACTTTTCAACAAGCCTCTGACAAATCCTAGAGTTCCTTTCTATCTATCCTGATAGTTTGGGAGATGCTATAGCTTCCTCAGCCCTTTACGGTCCTTTAAGTTTTCATGTCTGTTAATTAATCATCCTGACACACAGAGTTCTACTGCATCAAAAAAGAAGTGTCAATATCCTATATATAGTTCTGAAATAGGACTAGTAATTAGGGATTTCTGCTTTGTTCTTTTATCATACATATGTTTTACTTCGATGTAAACACTGTTTCAAAAACAGCAAAAATAGCTTTGTCATGTTGTGCACAGATCATTCCATAAACATATGCATCCTGTCAGATGCAATAATAATTAGAAATAGCTATAGTTTCATTGCTAGTTCCATGTTACTTCAAACAGCTTAGATTTTTTTTAGAAAGCAAAAATCAGATGCACATCTTTGATTCTGGGTAGAAACTCTTTAATTTCAATTAATTTGCTGGCAGGTAGGACTCATTTAATATTTATAAACATTAATTAAATAGCAAAATAAAGAAATTGTTAATTTTAAAAAATTTACAACAATAAAACTTCACATTCAGAATTTACCTGAGTAGAGCAGATGAAGTTGTTTAAATTTGAAAAAGTCCCATGTAAAAAGTAAGGGTGAAATTCAGAAACGTTCTTAGAACATTCCTGAGGTTTTTTTATTGTTCCTAAAGATATTTTACTATTCAGACACATTGATGACCTGTATAAACCTCTGCTGTATCATACGATGTCAGTCAAAATAAAATATTAGAATAAAAAAAATATTTAAAACCTTTCAGAGTGAGGATGCATTTAAGTAAGTATGATGTCCCATACAGCTAGCTCTGTGGATAATAACATTGGAGTGCTTTGTTAAACCCTGACACATTTATTTTTAGTTAAATATCTCCAAGCACAGTCAGCACTAGAAGGTCTCTTGATAACAAAGGCAAAATGTAAAGGTTTTATTTGCTCTTGAACCTCTTCATACAGTGACTGTATCTTAGCTAGTAAGTACAGCAGTGCCAAATAACAGAGAAGTAAAACTGTTTTTTTTTTGGTGTTCGTTTGTTGTTTGATTTATTTTTTTACCTGGCTATCATAGGTAGTAGCAGCTTCATTTCCATCATATTTAATGATTCAGATTCAAAATTCAGTGAACTCAACAAAAATATTTGCAGTGCATTCAGGATGAACTGGACCTTTTTTTATTGTCGGGTGATAAAGTTCATTCCAGCTATGAGGAAATCATCTTGGCCACTCACCTTCGAGTCCTGCAAAATGCTGTAGTTCCACATTGCACTTGTCCTTATTGATCCCCAGCTCATAGCCATGCAGTGTGGGAGAGGTTTGTGTCTAACCATTAAGCCAGAGCCTCCTAGCTCTTCACTGGATGGCCTCATCCAGAAATATCCTAACTGTCAGCATAAGATTAGGGCCCTTGTGTCAATGGACAATTGTACTTGCTAGCTTTGAATCTTTCATTTTCAGACCCCCTTTTTTCCCCTACCTCTTTTATAAATAGATGTTTCAGGAAAATTCTGCCGTTCAAGATGTGCCAAGTGACATGTTTAATGAACTGTGTTGCCCTGGATAATTAAGAGGTAAAAGAGGTTTATTACAATGGCTTTAGCTACAAAGCTATTATTCACACTGTAATTATCACAAAATAATCTCCCACCAATAATTTTTCAACTGTTGCTAATGCTAAGGTCACTGAAGATTAATGAAGAAGGATGAGGAGGGAAAGTACAGATCAAGAAGTAATCTTTTATGCCAGATGTTTCTAATGCAACTCGGGAAACCAGGGGGCACATCATCTTAAAAATTAGATCTGGCTCAGTGGGAATATTCAATACAATGTTATTTTCTCCAAAACTAAACCAGCTAGTAAAGGGCAGGAAAAAAAATCATCTGATTATGTTGCTGCTACAGTTTTCAAAACCATTCAGATGGATAGGTCATAATCTGACTTCTATGAATCTCACAACGTACCTATGACTTTGGTGTATTTAGGATATTGTATTTGTCCATCACTAAGAACCTGGCAGAGAGGCTTTCTCTTTAAATCTTCTTTGAAAAACACAGGATCTGATCTGCTCTCTCTTCTCCCCTCCCCTCTGGGCCAAGGAAATTCCTTCTGTTTGTAAGTATTCAAGTCAAAAAAGTATTTCTGTTATCAGGTATGCACCGAGATTGCTCTGATTCAGCATTTGTGCTATAAAAATTTAACACTGTAAAAATGAATAATGATCCCAGGATTCCTTCTGCTGCTTGGTCCTTCACTGCAAGTGCTGCCAATCACAAGAGGGTAAAGTAGAGTTTTCCCAGCTTGTTAATCTTTACTGAGTCCAGAGACCTTCTGTCTTCAAGGCGGTGGAATTCAGAGTAGTCTACATTTCCAAGTTCTTTTGATTTGATGACCAGATGGTCGTATGATTCAAATACAAACAGGCAGCAGGACACCAAAATTAAACTATGTATCTTACTAAATAAGTGAATAAATCATTGATTACCTGCTGGCCCATTGTTCATTGTTCAGAAATAAGTGCCTCTAGCAATCCTTCAGCAGTAATTGTATGAGCAATACGTATCAGGAGCAGACTGATATCTTTTGTAGCAAAGGCTCTGATAAAGACCTCACAAGTAAAATGAACAAAGAGGTGTGTGGCTTGTCTTTTGTGGCCTTTTCCATGGCTTCAGAGTATCTGACATTCCAATGGGAATATATACTTTCCATGATAATAGTTACATATGTGGCTTGTACTTTCAGTGTCTTCATTGGAGCATGCTTAGTTTCCTGTATGCTGATGCAGAGCAAGGCAGCTATAGCACGTGAGATTAGCCACTTCACTTATGCTGGCCTCAGAATGCCATGTGATTTAAAGCTTTCTCTTAGGACGGTTGTGTTCCACAGCTGCACTTACTGCTCTGTGGATAAATCTCAGTTTTTTGCCAATAGCTGTCATAGTTCCTGGTCTCAAAACAGGAGCCATAGCAGAAACCCTCAGGGTTACCATTTGTTGCTGATCTGATTGCTAGAGCTTTGTGATAGGTTTCCTGTGAGGAAATATCAGATATTATTTTAGTCCTTGTTTTCATGTGATGACTCTCAAATTATACCTACCCATATTCCTCTCCCTCCCCTTTCATCCATAGTGTGTAAAGATGAACTCAGGGCTGGAGCTCACATTGCTGATACTTTAAAATAATCCTACCTCATTTTCTTCCTTTATAACAAAAACATTGAAATCACTGGGAAGGGCACTCATTTCATTTAAACCACCTGCAGGAGCTAACAGTGGTAATGGTGGGAGCTTTTCTCTTTCCTTTTCTATCAAAACCTATTCTTGCTTTTTCTCTTATCTTTGCTGCCTTATTGTGTATCCTGCCTTTTGTTTTGTTTTGGTTTGGGTTTTTTTGTTTGTTTTTGTTTTCCACTTCAAGCTCTTTGCTGTGCTCATTAACACAATATCTAAACTGGTGAAGGCTTGCTTTTTCTTCCTTAAAAATAATTGAAATGCATTTACCATTAATGCTCTCTGATTTTGTTTGCCCCTACTCCAGAATGAGCATTCCTGGTACTGTACTGTGGTAAAGTAGTTTCATAACTGCAAAAGCAGAGTGCAAAGCCAATTAACTGTTTTATAAGATAGCCTGGATAGTCATGAAAATAATTATTCTTTGCTCTTAGATGTCATGCTCTGTAACAAAATGCTGGAGAAAATATTGCAGCACAAGAAACAGCATTCCAGAGTTCATGAGATGCCTGCTTCAGAATGACCTTCTTGTTAGGTCCTGAGCGGGTACAGAACTCCCATTTGAGTCACAGCAATATGCAGGTTCTTGTCACTGCACTGTGGAATACAAAAGCACAAAACAAAATACAGCAACACCCAGAGAAATTCAGTTCACACACACACAATGAAGACAGCTGGGATGATTTACAGTTTATGTTAAACTGAAAATCAAGTGGCCTGAGGAAATCGTCAACAGAGACTGCAGATGAAGCAGGATAGAGCTTCATTTGACCTCTATCTGTTGAGCATTGAGCATAGCTGTGTTTAAGCTAATGTTCTTGCATGCTTGTGTGACTAATCATCAAACCAATTTTACATCCTGGCTTGTGAGACTAAAATTATTAGTCATCAATTGTGTGTTACCTTTTTGGTCAATAATAAGCACCTTCTTTGAGCTGATCTTCTTAGAGTTACCACTAGTCTGAAAGCTTATATTTTTCAAACATGTAACGTTAGTGCAAGAATCTTGCTAGCCAGGTTGACCCAATGCTTTCCAAAGATAGTGGGAAGTCTTGCACTGATTACCCAAATGAGCTTCAAATCCAATGTTATCATGCATGAAAATGGGGATCCTTGTTGCTGCCATTGACTATGGGGATTATGATTTCCATCTCCTTTAACTTTACTTAATATCTTGTCAACAGATTGAGCTAACTTTTATGTCTGGATAAGGAGTTTAATGTGCAGTTAATGAATATGGAGATAAAGGGAGGATAGCTCTACTCAGTCTTCCAGGTATGGTTCTTGAATACTAAAAGGAATAAGTTGTGGAGACTTCAATCTTTTTTTGCTTTTTCAGGTGGGTGTTAAATTTTCCATACATCTGTCTGCAATATGTGTGGCCCTGTGTCTCATGAGAGACTTTTTTGATACCCTCTGAGGTTAAGGTTTCAAAAATGTTATTGAAAAAGTGTCCCTATGTAGAATATTCTTATTTTGGATAGTTATACAAAGGGAAACGCATGCCCTGAGTTTGAAATCCACATGTTACTCTCCATGTGGTTCACACATGTGTAACATAGGCATGTTTTTATGAATCATTCCTTAACCAGGCTCCAGTGTTTAAACAAATGTGGAAACAACACAACGCAGCTGCATAAGGAAATCTTTGTTCCTAAGAAGGATCTATAGATTTTTAAAACTACAGTTTCAGCAATAAAGAAATTGTCCATACTACTGGAATATACTTCATGTGTTGATAAAATCTTTCATTGTTTTGGTATGGAAAGTAAAGACCTACAAACATTCTAATGATGCCAACTTATCATTACAAGAGTTAGTAACAACGAAAGCTGAAGGTGCTATTCATTATTAAGACATTAAAAAAGGCCTGTCTACTTGTCAAGAAGATTTGATCTGGTGGTGTTTCTAAAAGTAATAACATGCTATTAAATGAAATGCTTTGGAGCTTGGGACAGTTGAAGCCTAAAAAGGACTGAAAAGTGAAATACAAAATGTATGGCATTTGTTAGCTATTCCCTCCAAGCATTTTTGTATCCATTCCCTTTTTTTTAGACCACAAAAAGAATGGTTTTGGATGGTTGTAATAGCATATGAAGAAAATGGCCTCATTTCTTGTACTGGATGACTGAAAATACTCCTTCCTGAGTTACTGTGCTCTGCGTAGTTCAAGAAGTAAAGACCTAAAAGTGGAATGCATAACTGCTTGCCAAAATAAATGCTGAATTTGGACGATGTGAATTTTAGGTCTTAGATGTAAGATGGTCTACATGATAAATTGTCTACTATCTGCTCCACTAATTTGATGATGAGTCAAGTTCAAATTTCATATTGTCAATACGAAGAGAATTAACTGCCTTTTACTGGCATGCCATTCAGTCTTATTCCTGGGTCTCAGACAAAATGCATGTTATTCAGCTCCAAACTGACATATGTAACTGCCTGGAAAGGAGTAATTTCTAACTCTTTTGAAGGGATACCACAAGCTACTGCCCCAGCCATGTCTCTCTGTTGCAGATTCTTATGTTTCTTCTCCATTGAATTTATGTCCAAAACAAGTGTTGTACAAACAGACAACAACTTCTTTGCCAGGTTTGGTATATAAGACAAAATTTCTTATTCCCTTCTCATCATATTTTCCCACTGTGAAGGTAGTACTGCACTCATCCTCCTGTAGGGTACTTCAATAAAATGAATAAACAAGCATCTTCTACATAGATTATTATTTTTGTTTAAACAACAAAAAAAAAAAAATCTGGTTACTAACAGATTTCCCAAAAAGTCAAACTATTTTTTCCACAAAGTATGAAATAAACCCAAAATATACATGCCCATGGCAGCACAGTTAATGAATTCCTAACACTAAAATAAACAGTGGTTTTATTAAAAATATTGGTTAATTAAGATGATTTGATACCATCTATGAAAAGTAGAGAAGACTCCTCCAACAACACAAAAAATAAAATAAAATAAATGCAGTCAAAATTATGAATTTGCATTTACTTTTCACAAACTGAGCTTAAGCAACATTAAACATTTGTGTCTAAAGCATAGTTACACAACTTACTTCCAAAAAAGGTATTTCTAAACATTTCTGTGTTAGCATAGCATAAGGGTTCATGCCTTTGAAAGTAGGCAGTGTTATATATAGTCTAATATATACTTGTTGTTGAATAAGGAAAAACTGCTTCAGATGCAATATTAGATATGCTCCATGCTTTGCTGAACAATTTAGTAAGGACTTGCATTGCTGAAAAAACTTGCTAGAAGGAAAAATATCACTATTACTGTTTCCCCCCTTCATTTGTGCTAAGAAAAGACAGAGAGATGGAAAAATATTTATGAAATAAATATCTCTGAAGATCTTTGCCTATCAGGTATCAGCTATCTTCACCAATCAGGTAAACAATAAACTCAGTAAATTTAGTAATTTGGGCCAGCTTACAGATACCCTGCATTGCTAAAGCCGTCAAAGCAGTGGGAGCTAATCACTTGCTGTGGCCTGAGCTCTATATAAGCATCATTGGAACACTCTCATAGAGATCTGAGGCTGGGACTGATTCAACAGAAAATTTAGTAAGAGACATCTTATTGAATTGCTGGCAGGAGACACAGCGTCAATATTTATAATAGTAATTAGTTCTGAAACTGAGACAAGTCACCTGATACATGTTATGACATGGTCCTTTAGGTCTCTCCTTTTGGAAGTAAATAATTATGTTAATCTCATCTTGCACAAAGTTTCCTCCTCTCAGTCCTGAACTTCTTTTATAAGAGAATTTGTCTAAATTACTAGCTGCTTAGAGGAAGGCTTCTTCCTAACTAGTGAAGTATTCCTGCTGAAGACAACATAAAATGAATAAAGACTGGTTGTTAAAAATTACTAGTAAGATTTTTTTAAAAAGTGCTGCAGGTTAATATTGAAGAATGCATTTGGTCAATCAGAACCAAACGCTTTACAAAAATATGTTAGCTAGACCTATTAGGAGGCCACCTCCTTCCCTTTGGTAGCTTACTATGAGACTTCTACTTGTAGACTACAAAATCAGATAAAGGAAGTATAATCACTTAATCTGCTCTCCAACGTAACTTACACATAGGACTTCTGTAAGATATTTCTTGCTTAAAAAGAATAAAAATACTTATAAAACTTTCTAGTCCTGATCTGAAGTGACCTTTGCTGGGAATTAACTATAGACTTATTAAGCTATCGTAGAAGTTAATCAGTCACTGTACAGAATTTGTCTAGCTTCAGTGCTCAGGCAGTTAAGCTTCTTACAATTTGATCATTTGTGACTCTGAAGAATTACATTTGTGTTGCCAAGCCAGCTACCCTTTTATATGATCCTAGACACATGGATCGATGGAGTTGCTGAGTGTTTCAGTATAAGGCAAAAATTTCAATCCTTTGTTTCATTTTCCCAAGTCTTTTATGTACTCTTCATGCTTCCTTAGTACTGGTAAGGAGTTGGACACCAATAATGCATTTCTTTATCTAACTCTTAGATAAATTACCTCTTTCAACTGTAGCACAACATTAGGAACACCTCCAGACCCCAAGTATTTCCAGAGTTACAACTTGCTATTTCTTATTTTGCTTTCCTTGAGTGATAATATGTGTGTTAAACTCTAAGACAGCACTCTCAAAATACAACATTATTGAGTATTCAGTTATGGGCCAGTAGTTTGTGTCACTAATGTTATCTATTCCTTTATTTCATACACCCCCTCAAAAAAAGTTATGTTTTAGCATCAGTTCCACTTTTCAAATTAATATATTACATCTATGTTTTATAAAATAGAATTAATGAAATGTTTAATTGTATCCTAAGTGCATGGGTACAAAATTCTTTCCCAGACATGCAAACTCTCTCTGTATCTCTGGAAAAAAAGTACAGATAGGGCTCAAACGCTGATGTGAATTCCATCCAAGGCCTCCCACTTGAATAGCTGGTTTTGGCCAGATCTTTGTTTTGTTTTCTGTTCCAAAAGCTGTAAAAAAAGCCCAGTAAAAACATTCCTGAGGTGGCAATTCAGCAGACATTTAATGCTTGAGAACATCCTCAGTAAGATGGGAACCACACCTGTTTGTTAGCCTGTTGTGTCTATTGTAACCTGTGTGATGAGCATGGGGTCTGTGGTGAACCCAGTGCTGTAGCTGTAGAGGAAATACGTATGTGTGGAAAACCCTGGGTGCAGTGGCTGCAACTTTCAGACCTTTATTAACAGATGTTTAATAATAACTTTAGTCCTCAGTAGGCATTCAAATTGCTTATGAACGTGCAATGAAACCAAGAAAAGTAGAAATAAGAAAAATGAACAATTCAATAAGCTGTACGTAAAACTCACAACTGGACTTCTTTCCGAATGGGTTCCATATGGTGAGTTGATTCTGCTTTCCATTACATGAATGTAAATCTGGAGTCATTCAGCTGATTTCACTGGGGCAACTGCATTGAAAACAGGAATCGGAATTTGGTCAAATAAGTAGAGATACATCTTAACCTATTGCTGTTGATGTTCTTGCAGTGCACCAATACACTTGCAAATATTCAGTTCTGTCACCACAGGTTAAGTGTTCTAAACTCTTTATTCTGCACTTAGTAGGTTAGCAGTATTTGGGTGGCTAGAACACAGAGACAAGTTGCTCCTGGAACTTGTTGCTTTCCTTGCTAAATAGCAATGGTATCTGTAGTGAGCTGAGGATAAATGCATTTTGGAAAGTGAGTGGGGTGCCATTTGATAGTAATAAAGAAAACAAGAAGAAATTTTAAACTCTGATTTTTCTCTGTGCATGAGAAAATGTTAAAAAGCTTCCTCCTCTTCTTTCAAAGCCCAGCAGCAATGTTCAAAATCCCAAATTGCATGTTTCTAATAGAAATCTCAGCATGGTTAAAAAAAAAGTAATGAGTATTCATTAACTAAATGTTCTAGGGTTTACACAGACAGCAGAGTTATAGCAACTTAATAAGTTACTGTCTGGCAGCAGAGCTGCAGTAGCTGTTAGTTACTTGACATACCTGTTTTAAGTCTGTCCTATTTGTAAACTGATATAACATAGGTTTAAAGTCAGTGAATCACACAGAATAGTAGGGACTGAAAGGGACCTCTGGAGATCATCTAGTCCAACCCTCCTGCTAAAACAGACTCGTCTAGATCTGGTTTCACAGAAATATATCCTGGGGGGGTTCTTAAAAGTCTCTGGAAAAGGAGACTCCATAGCCTCTCTGGGTAGCCTGTCCCAGTGCTCCATCACCCTCAAATTATAGAAGGTTTTTCTTATGTTTAGGTGGAACTTCCTGTGTTCTAGTTTGTACTCATTACCCCTTGTCCTGTAAGTGGCCACCACTGAAGAGACTCCACCCTTTAGGTATTTATAAACATTTGTAAGATCCCCTCTCAGTCTTCTCCAGGCTGAACAGCCTCAGATCTTTCAGTCTTTTCATGTAAGAGACATGGTCCAGTCCCCTAGTAATCTTTGTAGCCCTTCACCAGACTATTTGCAGGAGTTACTGGTCTCTCTTGAACTGGGGAGCCCAGAGCTAGACACGTGGCCACACTGTAGCCTCACTAGAGCAAAGTAGAGGAGTGTTGGTCACATTCTTCTTAACTCACCCTTCTTGGCCACAAGAACACACTGCTGACTCATGGTGAACTTGTTGTCCACCAGGACTCCCAGGTCCTTTCCTGCAGAACTGCTTTCCAGTAAGTCAATCCCTAACCTGCACTGGTGCGTGGGATTATTCCTCTCCAGGTTTCCACTTGCCTTTGTTGATCGTCATGAGGTTCCTCTCTGTCAAACTCTCCAGCCTGTCAATGTCTCACAGCCTTCTGATGTGTCAGCCACTCCTCTCAGTTTTGCATCATCAGCAAACTTGCTGACAGTACACTCTGTCCCTTCATCAGGGTCACTGATGAAGTTGTGGAACAACACTGGACCCAGTGCTGACCCCTGGGGGAACACTGGTAGCTACAGGCCTCTGACTGGATACTGTGCCAGTGATCACAACTCTCTGAGTTCTTGTTGTTCAGCTTGCTCTCAATCCACCATCTAACCCAAACCTCCTAAGCTTACCTATGAGGATGTTATGGGAGACAGAAACCTTGCTTCTCTCTCCTCATCTACCCAGCTAGACACACCATCACAGAAGGCTATCAAATTGATTAGGCATGATTTCCCAGTGAGTTTTATTCTTGTTCTTTCTGCCTCCAACTCCATCAACCTGAGAGCATTGACGCTATACTGCAGCTGATAGATGGTATCTACAGAGATCTTTGTCCCTTCTAGTGACCGAAACATAGTAGCTTTATGAATTTGATGCTCTATACAAACCAATTGCTGATTCCTGAGCTATGACTCAGTCCCTGCAGAGATGAATTTAACTTCCAGAACCTCCTGTGTATTCCTCATGTGTCAGATTCTGTGAATTGTAATTCATGTGTTCATGTAAATCATGACACTGAAGATAGCAGAAGATAGCAGAAGAGTACAAGCCATGCACTGCTCATAATATCTATTGAACACATACAGTCTCTTTGCCAGTAAACCCTAACACTTATAATTCTGTGTTCATCAAGAACAATTCCACACCAGCAGTAGGAGGATCTCCGAATGACTGCTGGAGGTTAGAAGATAGTACTGAGTGGATGCTGTAGAAAGGTGCAATGGCTCATCTGAAACATGTCAGAAGCTTCTGGTAAGTCTTTTTCCCCCTGAAAGAAAAGTGAAAGCAAGCTAGAAATCGAAAAACAATCTGAAAAGGTAGCAGGAAATGTCCCACTGTGGAGTTGAATGACAGGTGATGATCCTTTTCAAGGAATGTTTTATTTCCTCATCTTCACCTTCTCATCCTGCCTCTAAGCTGATGTTGCACTTTGTTGTCCAGAGATCAAAGGGTGTACAATGTACAGACTTTGATTTCTACAAGAGGAGCATTAGAGTCTTCATGCTTTCTAAGTTTAACTTGCTCTAAAATGAAGTTTGTGTTTCTGCTAAAACAACTCACACTGAAAATCAACGCAAATGAAGAAACTCAATTTGCAGTATCTGCTTAGACACGACTTAAGATGCCATTAAAAGAGACCAGATGTCAAGTATTTTCTATTATATTCTAAAACATGGGGCAATAAAAGTTTTTATTTGACTTTATTCAGTTTAACCTAATGGTGAATCACTATACAGATATGCCCAGATATTATGGAGATATAATCATGACATGGGAGGATGGATGCTCTACAGTGTCATGATAATATCAGTGTGTCCAAGATAGTGTTGAGGGAAATGACCTCCAGATTATCTTATCTTCATTGTTCTGGTCACAGATGAAGACTTGGCTTGACAGATCCTTAGGACTGAATTTTCCCACAGTTTCCACCAAAAGAGAATGGGACCTATGTGCAGGGGGAAGGGGTAGGGGTGGGGGAGAATCACTCTTGTTGGTTATCCTGGCAGTGCTAAGATGTGAATTTATATGTTCTTTTTGATTACTGAGAAAAGTGCTAAAAAGGAAAGGCTTGTGCTTGTATTTTATGCAACAGTGAACTTCAGGTTTACCTCTTGCTTAACTCTTAATGTAGTGCCAGCCTCTGTGAAGTGCTGAAGAAAGTTACTAATTTAAAACACACGAATCCTTGGACAAGATTACTGCTATGTTTCGAGTTGAATATTGGCTCAGAGATTCCTCTGGACCAGAGCACAAATAAATTGACAACATTTGTCAGATGCTGCAAATCTGGTTCATCAGGATGGTGTTGGGATATCTGATTTTGTAAGTTTTCCAGAATTTCCCAAGAATATTCCATTTCCATCAAAAAATGTTTGTGAAGTGAACACACAGAGAACTGCATTTGATAGCTTTCCATGAATGTGTTAAAAACATATATCTGGCTTGTCACCCTATGGTGAGTGATTAAGATTCCATTTTCAATGGGGTAGTTCCTGGTCTTGCAGCTGTTACCAGGTGTGCACCTGGTAAACTTTAGGTCGAACTTTACTGACTGTGTATATTTTGAAGCAGATCAATCAAAAATTGCAGAACCTGCAGTTTGTAGAAAGAAGCATTTCCAGAAATGTACATTTTCCATCTGTGGCATTTGAGTTTTTCTGTGGTTTTCTGCAGCTTGCTTTGTAGCACTAGTGAGAAACTCGGTTTCCTAAATTGCATGAAAACTTTTATTCTGGCTTTGGTTTGGATGAATTCATTCTCAGGAATTCTACACTAAAGGTTAGGGTTCAACCCCAAATCTCAAAGCAATTCTCTGCCAAAATGTTTATTTGTTGAAACCAGGGAACTTTCACTCAAACCATAGCCTCACTGAGGAATCAAATGAAATCTGATCCTAGTTTTGCTAAAAAGTGTCTCAGTTTTCTACCTAGGTGTATAAATGAACAGCATGATCCTATCTGAACACCTCTCACTCAGAGATAATTTTATCTCATAACACACCACCAAGGTATGAAAATATTTTCCTTGACTCATGTAGAGCTTTAAATGTTGGTCTGAGAGTAGGTTAGGAGTATGTTTATACATGTGAGTGGGCAAACAGAGACAGAAACTTGTCCATGTACTGACCTGGCCAGCCAATGGAAGTTGAAAGTCATTAAGTTGATTTTCATGATGCTAGACTGACAACACTATGGTAATGCAGCTGTTTGAATTTTACCCAGGTTCTGGCTTATGCCTCAGCATCTCAAAGGAGCGTTTTATCTGCCTGTCTTTTCTTGTGTGATGCCTCAGAAAACAAATGGTCAAGCTGGGAGTCAAACTGACACTTGTGTCCTGAGTCAGTGCCACCTGACATCTCGCTATTCAGCCGCAAAGACTTCTAGTCTGAAACCTGAAATTCCTGCACCTGCCATTCTTGCACAGGTCTCTTCCTTCACAATCCATCCATTTGGGGAAGGAATGAAAGCTCTGCCTCCTCCTCAAAACATCTCAGACTTTCACTATCTTCATTCAGAATAACTTGCCTGACCAGAGCGGGAGTCCAGGCAGTCCTAATTTGTCCATTTGTCAGAACACTTTGTAAGCAGTCAGCCTCTTATCTTTCATGTGAGGAGGGAGAAAAAAAATAACCTTATTGTGCTAGCAGGTCATGTCATAGGTCATCCTTTCATTCTCCTCACAATCAATTACATTTGCAATCAAAGAGACAGCACATTTTCTGCTAGCAAAATGCTCCTTTCATAAGCAATTGGAATGCTTAGTGTGCATCATGCTTGTCCTGAGTCTGTGACCTGTTTAGGGGAAGAAGAGAATTAGGAAAACTAAAAGATACAGTGGATTTTAATCTTCCAGAGAGATATAATACTATACTGCACAAGAGATGCCTTCCCTGCCCCCATTTCACAACTGTCAGAGTCATCAATAAGAGTGGGGGTCAAGTTAGTTTTCTTTTTTTTTCCTTGTAATTTAAGCATTTTGTCCTGTCAGGGTTCACTCTCCAGTGACCTCTGAATGCATCTAAAATTGCTGAAAAGAACCCAAGTGTACACAAGTGTGGGAACTCATCTGTTTGTCATCTCCATCAGAGCAGTACAGCTTGCCACTGAGTCTAAGTATAAAGGGTGTGTCTGTACTCACAGCAAAGACTCACAGGCTCTCTTATCCGTGTAAAGCTTGTTTGTTAGGCTCAATATTAATAGTGAATCTGAAAGCAGCTATTTTTGTGACCCAGAGTTTCTTAAAAGAGTAGTAGCTTTTGGGGCCTTCAGTTTTATGTGTTTGAAAGGAGACATCACACAGCTGGTTTCTGTAGAGCCAAGATGATACTCAGGTACATTTGAAAATCTTGGGGCATGCTTTTGTTTTAGGAATACACCTGCATTACCTGACACTGAGAACAGAGCAAGACCAGAACTAGGAAAATATGTGCCTCTAATTATTTTCTTCTGGATTTTTCTTGATTTTTGTTTTCCTGCCAAGTGAAGGCTTACATGTTTTTATTCCAGTGGTCTGAGATTGGAGGTTATCAATCTGTCTCTCTTATATCTTTTAAGCTAACATGAATAGGAAAAATGTACTTTTCCCTTTTCTTTATTATCATTTATTAATGAACTTGCTGTGTATTTAGAACATTTGGATCTGGTTTAGCCCATTCAAAAGCTTGCATATATGGGGAATTTATTAACGGAAAAATGGTACAAGTAAACTAAGTAATAAAATCCTCATATGTTAAACAGCTGTTTTAAATATGAATATAGTGTATATGCAGCATATAAATCCTTCAAAAAGAACTCCATGGAATGCTGGAATTCAGTTGTACTCCATTTAGTTTACAGTGAAGGTTTGCAGATATACAGAAATTTAGAGTGAAATTAGGTAAGCACTGGATTTAGGGCAAGTTATTTACAGCAAGATATTTATCCAATTAATTTAGTTCTTCTTCTATACATGAATTACTTGTAAACAAGTTTATATTTCATAAAATGGTTTTGTTATTCAAGTACAGCCAGGTCCACTGAAGTCTGTGAACGACTCACATCTTTGAAACAGGGAGCAATCCAAGCTCTCATTGAAGGCAGTGGGAGATGGACTGGCTCCTCAGTGAGTGTATCTCAACCTCTTCTTTAAAACTTTGTTTACTCTTTATTTCATTGGTTTTAAAATGTGTTCACTTTCTGGTCCTCTACTATTCATCTAGTGAAGGTATGTCACTGTGCATTTAAGCCTGTGGACAATTTCTTGCTTTCTCTATTACTTCTCATACTTACAAAGTAGAAGTAGTACATATACTTCTATGGCTCTGCAGATCACGAGATAAAAAATCCCAACACTTTGTCATGGAGTAATCTTCTCCTCAAAAGTGAGCGGTCACTCGGTTATGAAGACTTCTCAAATTCTCCCAAAACATTTCTTTGAAAACACTCTCAGTCCAAATACCTGTGCAAATGCATATCCACAAGCAGGAAGAAAGTATCTTATTTCTGGGAAGAAAGTAGTTTTCATGACTTTCAAATGGCTGTTTGGGAACACTTCTACACACTGATCAGTCTCATAAAGTTCTCCTGTATGCTGGTCAGTGTTTCCTCATTTCCTTATTTTTATGTATTGTTTTGTATGCTTAAAAAAACAAGCAACGAAATGAAACAAAATAGCCTTTGACTCCATTTTCAGACTGACAGCTAGTAGCTTTGTATTTATTTAGACAGATCCTGTAGGGAGCGATCCTCTTTGGTGCTCATTACTCAGTGGACCTACATATGCACCTACTTTGGAAAGCTTGAAGATCACTGATCCACGATAAACCAGTACATTCCAGCAAACTCTTGTGCCAAGGAGCATTAGTTCTACCACGTATCACCCTTCAGAACAGGAAAGAAATGAAATATTATCTAACAACAGTACATCTTCTTTGCTTTTGGCTATTGTTACAATAAGCAGATTCAATTAACTTTTTCACTTCCTTGTCAAATTTTTAGATTTCTCAAAAACAGGGCATACTAATAATAGGTTCAGTAAGATTCCCATATGTTTGCAACTTGTTCAGCTCTTTAATGTGTTTAGCTGAAAATGTAGCCACCATACACTTAATGGTGATGGAGAAATCCCTCTCTATTCTGCCCTGGTGAGGTCACATCTGGAATACTGTGTCCAGTTCTGGGCCCCTCAGTTCAAGAAAGAGAGGGAACTGCTTGAGAGAGTCCAGCACAGAGTCACAAAATGATTAAGGGGGTAAAACATCTTCCTTATGAGAAGAGACTGAGGGAGCTGGGGCTCTTCAGCTTGGAGAAGAGGACACTAAGGGGTGACCGCATTAATGTTTGAAAATACATAAAGGGGGAGTGCCAAGAGGATGGAGTCAGGCTCTTCTCAGCGATGCTCAATGACAGGACAAGGGGCAATGGGTGGAAGTTGAGGCATAGGAAGTTCCATGGAAACAGGAGAAAGAATTATTTCATGGAGGGTGACAGAACACTGGAACAGGCTGCCCAGGGAGGTTGTGGAGTGTCCCTCTTTGGAGATATTCAAGACCTGCCTGTATGAGTTCCTGTGTGACCTGGTATAGGTGATCTTGCTTTGACAGGGGGGTTAGACTAGATGATCTCTTGAGGTCCCTTCCAGCCCCTGATATTCTGTGATTCTGTGAAATGGGCCTGTGCATCTTTTACTTCTGTTAAAGACATGATTTATTAAGTTATTCCACATCTGTTTCATTGTTGGTTATCTAAGCAAATATGAATACTATCTATCTTGATCTGTGAGTGTTTTTATGGAATACTTATTTGGTCTCAGTTGAATTTCTTTGCAATATTCCAGATCCTCGGACTGATAGGATGAAATTTTATGTAGGTATCTTTTGGTGCATTTTATATAGAAAAGATACAAAAAAACCCCAAACAACATAAAATTGCCTAACAGGATAGCTAAATTTAAATTTTCCCAATGGACTGGCCTATACTAGGTCAGGTGTTCCACTGGTTCCAGTTCCACAAATTACTGCTGGGGTAATTTCATTTAGTGTGTGATAGAGGAAACCTGAAACAATAACTGAAAACAAATAGTTGGAAACCGAATGATCTAGGTACCTTTAGCTTTGTTTTTGGCATATTATTAGCAAATACTAAAATACATGTACTCCCTAATTTGTACCTCTGTGTAATTTTTTATTACAAACTTTGACTGCACTACAAGTAGCTTTCTAATGTAGTATTCATGTGATGTGACATCAGCTTTCTCTCTAGATTCAGGAACAGTACACTGCAGAATGAGATTATTTTATAGCGATGCAATTTATTTCATTAGGTTGTCTAATTATGTTTTTAATGAAAAGTAATAATTGATTATTATTTTCTATTATAAAATGTTTATTTCTATCAGAAATCATCCCAAAGCTAAAAATTAACGTAAATCTCCACTGTTACTTAGAGTCATTATTTTTTCTGTCCTAGTCATTGTGAGACTGTTCTTTCTTCCTCCTTGTGTATATTTGAAGATTATTATAATTTCTCTTCAGTTCTTTCTTTCTATGGATTTACTTCTTCCCTGAAATCCAGTAACTAGAAGTTTCAGCACAACTTCACTTAAAATTTTTCTTTTCTTTTTTCTTTTCTTTTCTTTTCTTTTCTTTTCTTTTCTTTTCTTTTCTTTTCTTTTCTTTTCTTTTCTTTTCTTTTCTTTTCTTTTCTTTTCTTTTCTTTTCTTTTGTTTTGTTTTCTTTTCTTTCTTTTCTTTTCTTTTCTTTTCTTTTTCTTTTCTTTTCTTTTCTTTTCTTTTCTTTTCTTTTCTTTTCTTTTCTTTTTTTTTCTTTTCTTTTTCTTTTCTTTTCTTTTCTTTTCTTTTCTTTTCTTTTCTTTTCTTTTCTTTTCTTTTCTTTTCTTTTTTCTTTTCTTTTCTTTTCTTTTCTTTTCTTTTCTTTTCTTTTCTTTTCTTTTCTTTTCTTTTTTCTTTTCTTTTCTTTTCTCTTTTCTTTTCTTTTCTTTTTTCTTTTCTCTTTTCTTTTCTTTTCCTTTCTTTTCTTTTCTCTTTTCTTTTCTTTTCTTTTCTTTTCTTTTCTTTTCTTTTCTTTTCTTTTCTTTTCTTTTCTTTTCTTTTCTTTTCTTTTCTTTTCTTTTCTTTTCTTTTTTTCTTTTCTCTTTTCTTTTCCTTTCTTTTCTTTTCTTTTTCTTTTCTTTTCTTTTCTTTTCTTTTCTTTTTCTTTTCTTTTCTTTTCTTTTCTTTTCTTTTCTTTTCTTTTCTTTTTTCTTTTCTTTTCTTTTCTTTATTTTCTTTTCTTTCTTGTCTCTTTTCTTTTCTTTTCTTTTTTCTTTTCTCTTTTCTTTTCTTTTCTTTTTTATTTTCTTTTCTTTTCTTTTTCTTTTCTTTTCTTTTTCTTTTCTTTTCTTTTCTTTTTTCTTTTCTTTTCTTTTCTTTTCTTTTTCTTTTCTTTTCTTTTCTCTTTTCTTTTCTTTTCTTTTCTTTTTCTTTTCTTTTCTTTTTCTTTTCTTTTCTTTTCTTTTCTTTTCTTTTCTTTTTTTCTTTTCTTTTTCTTTTTCTTTTCTTTTCTTTTCTTTTCTTTTCTTTTCTTTTTCTTTTCTTTTCTTTTCTTTTCTTTTTCTTTTCTTTTCTTTTCTTTTCTTTTTCTTTTCTTTTCTTTTCTTTTCTTTTCTTTTCTTTTCTTTTCTTTTCTTTTCTTTTTCTTTTCTTTTCTTTTCTTTTCTTTTCTTTTTCTTTTCTTTTCTTTTCTTTTCTTTTCTTTTCTTTTCTTTTCTTTTCTTTTCTTTTCTTTTCTTTTCTTTTCTTTTCTTTTCTTTTCTTTTCTTTTTTCTTTTCTTTTTCTTTTTTCTTTTCTTTTCTTTTCTCTTTTCTTTTCTTTTTTTTTTCTTTTCTTTTCTTTTCTTTTTCTTTTTTCTTTTCTTTTTCTTTTCTTCTTTCTTTTCTTTTCTTTTCTTTTCTTTTTCTTTTCTTTTCTTTTCTTTTCTTTTCTTTTCTTTTCTTTTCTTTTCTTTTCTTTTCTTTTCTTTTCTTTTCTTTTCTTTTCTTTTCTTTTCTTTTCTTTTTCTTTTCTTTTCTTTTCTTTTTCTTTTCTTTTCTTTTCTTTTCTTTTCTTTTCTTTTCTTTTTCTTTTCTTTTCTTTTCTTTTCTCTTTCTTTTCTTTTCTTTTCTTTTCTTTTCTTTTCTTTTCTTTTTCTTTTCTTTTCTTTTCTTTTCTTTTCTTTTCTTTTTCTTTTCTTTTCTTTTCTTTTCTTTTCTTTTCTTTTCTTTTCTTTTCTTTCCTTTCCTTTTCCTTTCCTTTCCTTTCCTTTCCTTTCCTTTCCTTTCCTTTCCTTTCCTTTCCTTTCCTTTCCTTTCCTTTCCTTTCCTTTCCTTTCCTTTCCTTTCCTTTCCTTTCCTTTCCTTTCCTTTCCTTTCCTTTCCTTTCCTTTCCTTTCCTTTCCTTTCCTTTCCTTTCCTTTCCTTTCCTTTCCTTTTCCTTTCCTTTCCTTTCCTTTCCTTTCCTTTCCTTTCCTTTCCTTTCCTTTCCTTTCCTTTCCTTTCCTTTCCTTTCCTTTCCTTTCCTTTCCTTTCCTTTCCTTTCCTTTCCTTTCCTTTCCTTTCCTTTCCTTTCCTTTCCTTTCCTTTCCTTTCCTTTCCTTTCCTTTTCTTCTACTACTGTGTGTTCAGACCATTTCAACACTTTATCTGTCATTCTGAAGCCTAGAGTTCTGCAATGTGCCTGCAGCCCCTCTAAGCTTTCATATGGCTTGAAAATGTAAGAAGCGATTTTATTAATTAAAATATTAAACTGACCCAGGAAGGATGCCTAGGATGTCACATTATACAGTCTTGTAGCCTGACAATGAGCCATGGCTCATTTATTTTTAACTATTCTTTTTTTTCTGCAAATTCTATACAGTAGTTTTGGATTGTATAAGGATACTTTTGTTTCCTTAATTTGCTTATCATAATGTTATCTGAGGTAGTATAAAATAACTTTCTGAAGATAAGATACAGCATCTTATGCTGCTCTTCTGTGCACAAAATCTTTTGCCTTATTAGAGTGGGAAATAAGGATTATTTGACACAAATTTTTCTTGATTCATCCATGTTGGCTGCTACATCCAAAACTGTGCTCTACAGCAGTTTTATGGGGAAAAAAAATATTTTGTACACAGAGGAACTATTATCTCCTACAAGTGTTCCTGAAACTCTCATTAGTTCCAGTAACAATCACACTGTTACTGCTGCCAGCTCCCAGGATTATAGCTTGAGTGTCGCAAGTAAATCCTGGTTCCTATACTCAAATGTTTATCAGAGAATCCCATTTTTTTTTTCCTTTCTTTTTGTAAGACTGCATTTCTAGCCTTATAAGTGGAAAAGTGCTTGGTAATATGACCTCAAATAAGGTCATATTTGAAGATAAATCGTAAGAAGTCAGCAGTGACTAAATGTTTCTAAAACTTCATTATTAAGGGAGACCTGATCTGTTTCTGTATATGAGACTGGGACAGCTGTCACAGCATACATCAATTCAAAAAGCAATGCTACAGAAAGCTAAATCCTCTTTTCTTAGCATTCTGCATGATGAAAATATTCTAGTGAGACACTTAGAAAGTAGTGTAGATGAACTATTGTAGAAAACCTGTTATACCAAAGTGCCTCTAATTAAAAATGTAGAGCTGCTAGCAAAGTAGAGTCAAATAATCACTGCACTGCCTGGTCCACTCTAAATTACCTCTGTAGTTCAGTCTGGCCTATTTATGTTATAAATAACAGAAAAGTAGGTTATGAATGTTACAGATTCCAGAGGAAAAAAGAAAAAGCCATGTTTGTCTACAAAATCTAGGCTATTGCTTTGTTAGCAATTTGCATGTTGTTTTTTCTAAACCTGGTGTGCCATCAGTTTTAGTCAGGGGATCACAGGACCCCAGATTACCACCAAAATTTTGAAAGACCTCACAACCCAATTAAACTTGTAAATAAATATTGAGTTTTGCAAAAACGTTCAATACACAGCAACCCAAACTGCTGAAAATCTGGCAGGTATTTGATGACCTAAATGATAAATCAGCACTCCAGAAAATTGAGCCCTATATTAGTTTATCTTTTGTTTTATGGGAGTGTTTCATAGAGCAGGAGGGGAAAGAAAGGAGGCAAGTATGGTCTTAAAGCCAAGGAAATTGGAAGGGAAAAGTGTGAAGGGAGGAATAGGAACACATGAAATAATCTTTTGAGACTGTGGGTTTCAGGCATCCATTGATCCTATATCCCTCATTTTCTTTTTTATTCTTTCACACTGCCTGAAATTAACTTCATGAAAGTTACAAATACATTCATGTAAGCTATAGCCCAGACCAGAGGCAAGCTTTGTACTGCTCCAGTCAGCCCAGGGTGCATTGCAGGGAAGGAGGTGGAGAAATTATCTCCCTTTCAGTTTGGTTTTTAGAGCTGCCTCACTGTGGGTATCAAGGCTAAGATGGCTGAAACCCAGTTACTATAGCCTTGGATTTTCAAATGCAGAAGTTAAAACATAGCCAGGCATGTAGGTATTTTCATACTGTAGAAGAGGCTATGTGCCTACCTACGTACCTGGCCACAGGCATAAATAATATGTACAGGCATAAACATGGGTAGAATCTGCTATAACACACATTTTTCCACTTCTCCCCTCCCAAAAGGTACTGAACTACACGCCTAATCTATTTGAGAGTTTGTTTTTTAAGTGTCCCCAAGTACAATATTGTCAGGGTATTACAGAGGTAGGCATTCAATAGGCATAGTAAGGTACATAAATTTCTTTGTGAAACTTTTGTTCTTAGTTTCCTGTGTACATAGGGTTGTACCCTGTGCATATTTGTTCTTTGGGGTTTTTTGTTTGTTTGTTTTTGTATTTCTCTGCTGAAATATTAACCAAAAAGGCTCTAAAGGTGCTTGAAGTTTAAATTAATTTGCTCCCTTGAAACTTACCCATAGCCAAGTATACTTTCTCAAGCAGCTTTTGTCAGCTGGGTTAGACAGAAAAGCACAACTGTGATACTAGGACATGCATAATGATGTACTGGCTGATGGCTTAGGATTTTAAAGCATATTTGTATTTGATGGGGACTTAGGTATTAATACAGGGTTTTGTTAGGAGCCTAGAATTAATTGCTTTGCTGAGAAGATTTAGTAATACTAGGCTGCAGTGAATTTGCATGCAAGCAGCCTGTATTGCTCTGAGATAGTTTGGTGGTACCATAAGCCAGTTCTGAGTCCTGATGAGGTTTTGTAGGTGTTGAAATAAATTTTAATTCTGTTTTGTCTTTCCTAATTGTGGTTAAATTGTACAATATTCCTGTGTAGTTATGTAAGAAGGATACTAAAGACTGCTGTATCCAAGGATACTTAACTCAGATAATAGGAATGGATTTTTTGAAGGAACCCAGTCTGATTCCTCCACACCATTGAGCATAGCTGGCTAAGTGTGCTGGAGGCCTCTGGGGCAAAATACAGCTGTAGGCTGTGTATGTTCCTGGAAATGAGGTAGAGAAGGGAGAGGGGGGAAAAGCTGGGCATTTCATCTGGGATCTAAAAAAGAACTGGGATCTAAAAAGAACAAGAGCACTTAGGTCTTAATAGCAATTCCAGGGGGAAAAGACTAAATTTTAGTAGTCTACAATGCACTAGAACAGTAGACTTGTGGGTGTCGTTGTCAGAGCAGGAATCCCGAATTACACTAACAACCAGGTCTCATTCTCACAAGCATCAGCAGAGACCGTGAGGGAAGACTGTGTCTTCCCCATAAATCTTAGAGTCATCTGTATTACATTTATCCATACAGCCTAGTTATAGTCCTAGGTAGCCTATATTATTTTAAGTCAACAAAAAGAATTTTAAAATGGCCTTAGAGTATGCCATAATGATGCATTTTATGTCTTTATTCATTGGACCCCGTGCATGAATTTTTATTTAATTGTATTTAGTAATATATAGTAGATATAAAGAGGCAAGAGACACTGCAGGTCTCAGTGGTTCATTAGTCTTGCACTTTATCTTGTTTTAAAGCTTCTCTTTCTATAGACCACAAAATAGCTTCCTGCTGTATCATGTGTATTAAGTGTGAATCTACAGAGGGAACTTATAAATGTTACTGCTCCAAAAATAATAATAATTCCTCTATATCTGTTATGGTCTAATTTATAATTCTGGAGAAATTTCCCTGTGTAAATGCTTAATACAGTCACTTATATCCAGAATCCAGTGCTTGTATATAAGTAATTTTGGCTCAGCTAAAAGGGCATAGTTAATAGTTTCAGAAATAATCATGTGCTCTGTTTTCTGTTGTAAAGGCACGTCTCATTAGTACATACAGAAGACTGTTGCCAGAAATCCTAGGGCATTTTCAGAAACTCCTTAGGGAATCATTCCACATGGGTACTTGCACCTGAGATAGTATACATGAAATGTCACCAAAAGAAAGTAGTTATAATGAGTAATCCTCAAAAAAGTGCAAATAAATTTGCTGAGGGCTTGGTGCTATTCCTCTCAGAGGGAGACCCTCCCTCTTCTGGTGGAAAGAGGCCAGACACTGAGTTGGGAAAAAAAGAAAATTAAATAATATTTTTCCTAGCATGGTTTCAGCACCTCGCTGATGATCTGATGTCTTGGATGGGAGTTAATCCTGATTTTTAACTAGACTGATTTTTTTTCTTTAATGGAGAAAGCAAGGAAATTTGTTTGCCAGCAGGAGACAAATTTTCATGCTGCCAAATTAAGCTGCTCCTCACACCTAGGTTTCATCAGAGTCTACACCATCAATTTAGTCTTGATAGGATGAGTCCATAAATCTCAGACAGAAGAATTATACAACCTATTAATTTTCCTTCTGCTGCAGCCACCAGCATCATTTGCTTTACTACTCTAGAGGCAGAACCTTGTGAACTGCTGAAGCCACAAAGTCACTCCAGTCATTCAAAACCTTACACTGCTCAAAGGCTGAGAGTACCAGAGCCCCACCAGAGCCCACAGAAGTGTATGATTTACCCAGGTCTTGTCTCCTCTGAGATTAGAATGATGAGTCACTTACAGGCTGCAAACAGGTTGCTGTGGCTTCCCATGCTGCCAGCCCTCTCAAGGTGTTGAAATGTTTGCCTTCTGTGACACCTTCCTGGGGAGTACTCCTTCTGATAGGTAAAAACCGACCAAGAAATATTACCCTCATCTTTCCATGCCAATTAGCGGCCCTTCTGTGCCCCTTAAGTTGATGGAATCTGTTAAGGGATTCACTTAACCAACAAATGATATGGCAAACGGGTATTAATAAAAATACTGGTAACCCTTTATTAATATGAAAAATTGCCAAAACTTGTTAAATAGGATTGTTGTATGGTTGGAATATATATTTACAATAGGAATGTGCAGTCTTTAGGCAAAATGCAACAATAATTCTGTCAAACCGGGAGGAAATAACATAGAAAAAGAGGATCCCCAGGAGTGAAATAGCACTCACCCACAGCGTGGGGGAGGGGGGGTTGGGAGGGGGTGGGGAGGGAGGGAGACTTGATAAGAATCCTTAAGCCCAAGATATTAATATTCATTAATATTAATTACTCACAGCTGATTCTACCCATGCAGGGAATGCTGCTGCTGCTGTGTTAGCTATGAGGCTTTGGGGCGCTCTCATGCAGCACTGGAATGGCAGGTTGCCATCAAGAAGGGTGCCACGTTTTCTCAGGGCTGATCTGGCTTCAGCAGACAGCGGTCTGTTTACAACATGTTCTTCACGACTGGCACTTGCTTGTCCTGGGTAAACTGAGGCACTGCACGATTCCGGTTGCAAGGGGATGCAGGCTTGGCTCCTAAGCTTGTGGCTTCTCTGGCTTGCGGTGTGTGGCCTCGTGGCTTTATCCTAGGCTTTGGACCAGGTCCTCGAAGCAGGGCACAGCCACTCGAGGCAGCTTTGTGCGAGACAGGTCCAGGAAGGCAATTCAAGCACGGCTTGACCAAGGTTTAAGGGCAAGGCAAAGGCGACCACAAGTCAGCCTATATATATATATATATATGTCTTGCCTGAGATCCATTTGGGCCAAGTGGGGCAACTAAAGCCAGCATATAGCTGCCCAGTGAAAATGGTTCTGCCAGGTTGTGGCTGTAAAAGGCAGAAAGTCCTTGTTTCTGGGGGAGCAGTGACCAGTTCATGTGCTCTTACCCCAGCTAAACAACTTGTTTACCAGACATGCATGGGTACTGTCGCCTTTGTTCCTTTTCCTGCATTGCCCTGACTTTCTGCAGGAAGGAGTGGGGAGAGTGGAACCATGTCTAGACACCTTAGGGCCTGTCTGGGTTTGTGCTGTGCCTGTTTTGTCCCTACCATGACAGCATCTCTTACTGAAGCTGTTTATGACTGTGAAAAATATTCTCACTGCCTTGAGTGCAGGTGGTCGGTAGAACAGATCTGGTCATGAGAGGCCAAAAACAGCTTTGTGTGAACAGTGGTCCTATAAGTGGAGGTTACTCATATTGGTCTCCAGAGCACAAAAATGTAGCCTGGAGGGACTGCTCTTTGCTTGTAGGACCTGTGTTTTAACAGAATTATCAAGTAACACTTGAACATGTGCTGTCAGAATAGGAAGGTCTGGAAGGAGTTTTGTGTCTTTCACTTGGGTTAGAGCAGTTGCCTTATTATCCTCCAAGGTGCTGCATATTTTACACTGAAGCAGCATGTCTGAACTCACATGCACAGGCTGACTCCATCTTGTTTTCCAGAGCCATTATGTTCAGTGTCCATGATCTCTGGGTTAACTGTAACTTTCTCAGAAGTTATTTACCAGATCTTTGTTGATGTGTGGCTTACACTAAACTACCTGCCTTGTACTACTGTTTAATCTTTCAGCACTGGAACAGTTACTGCTGGACCCAGAAGACATTTATCAAAGACATGACTGCTGATTTACTACAAAGCACTGATGAATTCCTCTAGAAACTGTCTTTTGACCTGTTGCTATAAATTTTGTATTGTAGAATTGTCAGACTTTAACAGCTTTTTGTAACTGCATACTGCAAAAAGAAGCTCTGACCTCAAAGGACCTACGCATTTCAAAGCAAGAAGTCATACAGTGGTTTGAGTGTTAGTTCAAAATATAGAATTAAAATATTGAGTCTCTTGGATATACAGTAAGTCATGTTAATTGTATATTTTGAAAATAAAAATTAATCTATATTTATAATTTCTAATTTTTTTTTTTTTTAATTAGAGATGGGGTTTTGGCCTGTGGAGCCATATATGTCATGGAGCATGCTTGCGTGCCGCATGGCTCAGTAACCTTGAAGTGGATGGATTCATTTTTCTGATCTCTCCCCTGTGCCTTCCCTGAAGCTGGAGTCTCTCCTAGAGACTTAGTGGGAAAGGACACATCCTTGTAAGGCAAGGTCTGCCCATGAGAAGAGCCTGGACCTCTCTCCTTTTAATATCCTAATTTCATCCTTCAAGGAGCTGGAGCACCACTATTATGAGAATAGGCTGAGAGCTGATGTTGTTAATCCTGGAGAAGAAAAGGCTCTCGGAAGACCTTACAGCAGGCTTTTTTTCATCGGGGGTGCAGTGATAGGTTGAGTGGTAATAGCTTTAAACTGAAAGAGAGTAGATTTAGATTAGATGTAAGAAATAAATTCTTCACTGTGAGGGTTGTGAGCCACTGGAAAAGGATACCCAGAGAAGTTGTGGATGCTCCCTCCCTCCAAGTGTTCAAGGTCAGGGCTGGATAGGGCTTTGAGCAACCTGGTCTAGTGGAAGGGGGTTAGAACTAGATGATTTTTAATATCCCTTCTAATCCAAACTGCTCTGTGATCAGTGCATGGTTTTCTTCTGAATAGCGAAGCAAAAATGCATTCAGCTGCCAGATTTGAATGATTTTTAGTATTCCTGTGTTCTGGACTAGAAATTCTGGACTGGTATTAAAGACACAGAGGCATTTCTGAAAATAGTTGGAGACCAGCTGGCATAGAAGCTGGTTGTACCTTCCCATCTTACCACACAAGCAATCTGTACACAGGAGAGAAAGCTCTAAATCAATGGTACAGAGCAGGCATGAATGTCAAAATTTGTGTGCATAGAGGTCAGGCCAGTGTTTGAACCTGTAAAGTAAAGACATGAGTTTACCTTTGTAGCATGATAGACATGCCAGTGGAAAATCTGGGATATTGTAGGACAGCCTTGTGCATGGGTTAATGTTAGAAGTAATTTAAGTATTACAAAGACAGTGATTCGTAACCCAGAAAAGCAGACCTATGTCAATTCCTCTTCACCAGGTCTGTTTCCCTACCTGCCCCATGTCACACAGAATATTGCAGAGGGAGTTTCTGTAGTTATGTTCATATTCTTGAAAGGAGATCAGAAGATACATACAGCATCAGTGCTGGGAAGGGAACACTGCTGTGAATTCCCATTTTATAAATCATGTTGGGAACAGGAGAGTTGTTTCAGCTTTTCTATATGAAGCAAATGGCCAGACAGGGCAGACTGGTGATGCAAAGGAGAGATAATGGTGAGAGAGAGAGCATCTGGAGACAGTGATACAGAAGAAGCTGGTAGCTATAGGAGAAAAACAGGGAGAAAAAAAAATCAGGAGGGAAAGAGACTGATTTAAAGAAGATAATATTTCACATTCGCTCATGGGGTTGAGATGAGAGTTCCTGCCTAAATTCGTGGTACACGTGTGAACATGCAGGTTCCCTAGGTGACCAAAAATCTCAGCCAGGAAATCCAGCCAGCCTGAAACAGTACCTCAGACAGGAAGCATTACCTCTAGAAAAGCCAGTTCAGGAGCTGAATCACATCAGATGGCCAATTTTATTTTATTTTTAATGGAAAAAAAATGAGGTTAGGAAAAAAGTAATGCCTGCTGCTTGTCTAATAAGGAAATTTAAGACTGTGTACATACCCTAATATTTTCCACTGGAGGAATACAGAGCCTTTCCTCATTTCCCATTGCCTTTTGGGACTTGTATTCTGCACCAAACTCAACTTCTTCTCTTGGCGTCTCCTGCTCATTTTTGTTTTTCTTCTCTGTCTCCAAGCAAAGAAAGGAAACTACTGGGTGCTGCAAAGAAGCCTGCATGAACATTCCATCAGCTGTGATTTGCACTCCCTCAGATTGCTGTAATATTTGCAAAGAGCTGAGTAGATATGCCTGTGCTTCTTTTGCTAGTGCTTCTATAAAGCTATTAGCTTTAAGTTATAATCAGGTTCAGTGTCTGGCACTGTCATTATACATTTCTGAGGTGGGTGGCAATTAGCCCTGGCTCTGGAAGCTCAGGAAAGGTAGCTGCTGCAAACAGGTCTGCTCCCTCACACTAGCCTTCTGTATCTCTGTCTCATTTTGGAATCAATGCTTACTATCAAGTTTATAAAATGCTAGCACAGGGCAGTTTTTTGACTGCTATGTAGCATAACCCCTTCTTCCCTTAATAATACAATTCCCATCTAATTTAAGATAATACTTTGGTTTGTGAATTTTCATATCTAATACACGTAGAAGCACAGGAGTCAGGCTCTGCCATCCCAGAGGGAGGGTCAGAGGGTGTGGGTAGCACAAGAAGCAGGGGATACTATGCCCTCTTGTCACCTGGGAAAAGGAAGAAACCTAAGAGATGGGGAGGAATGGAGGCAGGTCCTTCTTCAGTGAGGCAAGCGAAGCAGGTGAGTCCCCTCCCAATCCCCCCAGTCTTCACAGTTGCCCATACACAACAAGCACAGGGTTCTTGAAACAGGGCCAGATGAATGAGGATGGAGATGAATGTCCATGCACATAGCTACCCAGGACTTGTCAGCCACTCCCATGACTTAGGACTAGTGCAGACAAAAGAAAAAAAAAAGACAAAGGTGGTAGTAGTAGGGGATTCCCTTTTCAGGGGAACTGAGGGCCCAGTTTGCAGGCCAGATCCATCCCACAGGGAGGTCTGCTGCCTGCCTGGAGCACGGGCTAGGGATATTTCTAAGAGACTCCCAAATCTGGTGCAGACATCAGATTATTACCCACTGCTGGTTATGCAGATTGGGAGTGATGAGGCAATGTATAGGAGTACAAAAACAATTAAAAAAGACTTCAGGGTTTTGGGGAGATTTCTTGAGGGCTCAGGAGCACAAGTGGTGTTCTCCTCAATCCCTCTAGTGACAGGAAGCAATATTGAAGGAAAGAAAAAAATCCATGTGATTTTGGGTTTTTGACCATGGGGAAGTTTTCTTGGCATTAGGTCTACTGGTGACAGATGGAGTTCATCTGTCCCATAAGGGGACAAAAATCCTTGCACATGGGTTGGCTAGGCTCATTGACAAGGCTTTAAACTAGTTTTAAAGGGGGATGGGGACATAGCTGGCCTTGCCACCAAGAACTCTGGGTGTAGTAGCCCAATACTTGTGGAACAGCGTGTTGGCATCTTAGATAACCAGAAGGTCTACCCCTCTCAAGTTTTAAAAACCTCTGTACTCAACTCCATTCCTGAAATGTTTGTACACGCAGCATGGGCACTAAACAGGAGGAGCTGGAGGCCATTGTGCTACAGGGAAAATATGATATATCAGCCATCACAAAAACCTGGCGGGATGACTCCCACAACTGGAGTGCTGCAATCAGTGGGTATCAAATTTTCAGAAGGGATAGGGAAGGAAAAAGAAGTGGTGGAGTGGCCCTCTATGTTAGGAAAACATTTGAAACTATGCAAGTAAATGAAGGTGATGATAGGGTTGAGTCCTTATGGGTAAGAATCAGGAGTAAGGCCAGGAAGAGTGACATCATAGTGGGAATCTGTTATAGACCACTCAACCAGAATGAAGAGATAGATGAAAATTTTTATAAGCTTCTGAGTGAGGTTTCACCATTGCTCTCATGGGAGACTTCAGCTTCCCAGATATCTGCTGGGATTACAATACAGCAGGGAGAGAACAGTACTGGAGGTTCCTGGAATGTGTGGAGAATAACTTCCTGACACAACTGGTGAGGGACCCAACCAGGGAAGGTGCCCTCCTGGACCTGCTTCTTGTGAAAAGGGAATAACCTGTTGGGGAAGTAAAGGTTGGAGGCCATCTAGGGTACAGCGATCATGAGATGATTGAGCTTTCTATCCTTGGGGAAACAAGGAGAAGGGTTAGTAAAACTACCACCTTGAACTTCCAGAGGGGAAACTGGCCTGTTCAGGAGACTGATTGACAAAGTCCTTTGGGAGGCTATCCTGAAGGCAGGGCATACTTCAGTCGAGAAGTCTTAAAAGCATAGGAGCAGGCTGTTGCTGTGTGCTGAAAAGTGAGTCAGCGGGGACAGCGTCTGGCCTGGCTGAATAGGGACATTTGGCTGGACCTCAAGAACAAAAGGAAAGTCTATGGCCTTTGGAAGAGGGGACAGCTCTCTCATCAGGACTATAAAGATGCAGTGAAGCTATGCAGGGAGAAAATTAGGAGAGCCAAAGCACAGCTAGAGCTCAGCCTAGCTACAGCCATTAAGGGTAATAAAAAATGTTTCTATAAATTCATGAACAACAAAAGGAGGACTTGGGAGAATCTCCATCCTTTATTGGATGCAGAGGGAAACATAGTGACTAAGGATGAGGAGAAGACTGAGGTGCTCAGTGCCTACTTTGCCTCAGTCTTTAGCACTGGATCCAGCAGTTCCCTGGACACCCAGCCTCATGAACTAGGAGTCAGGGAGGGGAATCAGAATGAGGTCATCACAATAAATGAGGAAGTGGTCAGTGACCTGCTACACCGCTTAGATGCACACAAGTCTATGGGTACAGATGGGTTACACCCAAGGGTGCTGAGGGAGTTGGCAGGTGTGCTTGCCATGCCACTTTCCATTATTTGCCTGATGTCCTGGCTAACTGGGGAGGTCCCTATGAACTGGAGAGTAGCAAATGTAATGCCCATCTACAAGAAAGGAAGAAAGGAGGATCTGGGAAACTATAGACCTGCCAGTCTGACCTTGGTACCAGGGAAGCAGATCATCTCAAGCACCATAACATGCCATATAGAGAATAACCAGAGGATCAGGCCTAGTCAGCATGGGTTTATGAAGGGCAGGTCCTGCCTGATCAACCTGATCTCCTTCTATGACAGGATGACCGAATTATCAGATGAGGGAAAGACTGTGGGTATTGTCTACCTAGACTTTCCAAAAGCCTTTGACACCATTTCCCACAGAATTCTCATGGACAAACTGGCTGCTTGTGGCTTGGATGAGCACACACTCTGCTAGATAAAGCACTGGCTGGACAGATGGGCCCAGAGAGTGGTGGTCAATGGAGTTAAATCCAGCTGGTGGCCAGTCACAAGTGGTGTTCCTCAGGGCTCAGTGTTGGAATCACTTCTGTTTAACATCTTTAATGATGACCTTGATGAAGACATAGAGTGTAACATCAGTAAATTTGCAGATGACACCAAGTTAGGTGGGAGTGCTGATCTTCATGAGGGCCTTGGATAGACGGGATCAATAGGCAAACGTTAATGGGATAGGCTTCAACAAGGCCAAATGCAAGGTCCTGCACTTGGGTCACAACAACCCCAAGCAATGCTACAGGCCTGGGGAAGTGTGGCTGGAAAGTTGTTTGGTGGAAAGGGACCTGGGGGTTTTAAACGACGAGCAACTGAATACGAGCAAGCAGTGTGCCCAGGTGGCCAAGAAAGCCAGTGGCATCCTGGCTTGTATTAGAAATGCTGTATTCAGCAGGAGTAGGGAGGTGATTGCCCCTTGTACTCATCTCTGGTGAGTCGACACTTCGACTAGTGTGTCTAGTTTTGGGCACCTCAATACAAGAGAGATGTCAAGGTGCTGGAGCAAGTGCAGTGGAGAGCAATGAATCTGGTGAAAGGCCTGGAGAATAAATCTTATGAAGAACAACTGAAGGAACTGGGACTGTTTATTTTGAAAAAGAGGAGGCTAAGGGGAGACCTCATTGCTCTATACAACTACCTGAAAGGATGCTGTAGAGAGGATTGTGCTGATCTCAGAGGTAATTAGTGATAGAACAAGAGGGAATGGCCTCAAGCTATGACTTGGTAGTATTAAACTGGACATTAGGAAATTTTTTTTCACAGAAAGAGCAGTCAGGCATTGGAATCTGCTGCCCAGGGAGATGGTTGAGTCACCAGCCCTGGATGGTTTAAAGGTCATTTGGATGTGGTGCTTGGGGATATGGTTTAGGGGTGAACCTTGTAGAATAGGGCTATTGGTTGGACTTGATGATCCTGAGGGTCTTTTCAAACCTGAATGTTTCTGTGATTCTGTGATTCTGCTTCTTTTCCTGTATGGATATAAATGAGGGTAGAACAGATGATGGTCTGCAAATTTACAAAAAAGAACCCACATAGTTCATCAACTAGATTTTTAAAGGCAGCATATTTAATACATATGGCTAAAATTAAACATGCACTATTTGCTGTTTGAAATCCCACTATGTTTTCATCAAAATGCAGTTTCTGAAGGTGCTCTTCATTCTTGCTTTACTGGCTTGCATATTTAATCCCAAAATCCAGAATTTGGCTGTTTCCCCACACAGTAAGTGGAATCTGGTTCTTTATGTTTCCCTAATTTGTATTATTTATAATAACAGTAGGTCTCCTGAGCTGGTGGTAGAAGTCAAATGACAGACCCTTCACCTATTATTCTATCTTTTTTACCAATTAGTTTGCTGAATATTCCAGATGCAGCAATGTTTGTATTGGCCAGAATCTGTCCTCTGTCTAAAGAAATATTTTAGCAAAAGGAACATTAGGAAAGCTTTGGAATATTAAACTAAAAATATTTTTTCTGCTTAAATAAAATGCTCTTCTTAGCCTGTTGTATGCCTAGTGTACTGTTAAGCTGTTATTTCGAAGCCTGACCTATTTTTAAACTTTTAGCATCTGTAAAAAAAATGAATAATGATAAAGAGCGGATTCATATTTTCAAGCTTTTAAAAAGCCCATTGTGTAAGTCACCAGCTATTACAATAGGCATCTGTCTGAAAAATATTCCTCAAACTTCCACATGAAGTGGTGCTGTGTTCATTAATTGCCCTGCTTTTTTAGTCCCCTCTAGTCAAAGATAAAATGCTTCTGAAGAGCCTAACACAGCAGATTTGTGAAACCACATATATTTCTATCTTGAGGAGAGCCTGCCTGGATGTTCACAAGCTGCAACAGATATAGCATTTGCTGACGGCTGTGTCAAGAGCTGAGCAATTTTATTTCACATGAGTAAATGTCTCGAGATGAAGTGAATTATCTTCCAGGCAATAATTCATGCTACATATCCACATTCATTTTACAGAATTAGGCTAAGGAACTATTGAATATGTTAGGACTGCAGATGCCCCTTGTGTTTTCTTCCCTTTTTAGGACATACTAGATCTGTATAGATAAATGGACATTATTTGCAACATTATTTAGCAGTCATTATGGAGTCATTAGGGTTCTGCTTGGCCAATAATGTTTCTATCATCAGCTTAGAAAAGTGGTTCACAATGAATTGCTACTTGAGGAGTCCTATCTTCCTCTGGAATCTCCCTCTTCTTGTTCTTCCCTGGGAGCTAGCTCACAGGGTCAGTACACATAGCTTGTCTGATGTAAGGCAGTCTTTCTGATAGCATTTGTCACTCTGCAAGTAACTGCCCCTGTAAAAAACAAACAAACAAACAAACAAACAAAAAACCAAAACAAAAGAATAACCAAAACAAAAGGAACTCGTGATGGAGTCACTGCTGATCCCTTTTCTGCACTTTGTTTCATAAGCGAGGGATTGTACTGTGTGAAGTAGCTCTCTGTAAGCTCCTTAAGCACCGTAGTGCTCTCCTGCTTCCACAGCAGATGCTTCACACCATGACATTGCAAAAAGTTCCAGGCTGCTCTGTGAAGAAAGAATTATTCCACCTTTCTGTTTTCCAGGCTCTGTGGTTCTTTGGTGGCTTCTCTAACAGAGAATTTTTGAGGGCTGGATTTCCTCTATACCACGTGCTGGAAGTGGGCATGTAGTCTGGTGCCATTACATAGCAGTTAATAATTCTGCAAATGTGTGTATATGTGTATGCGTATGTTAGAGCTAGCCAGAAAAGGAAATGCCTGTTTTGTGGGAAATTCCAAGTTTTCAATATTGCATTTTGTTCTATGCTGGAATGAAACATCAACATTTCCGAATACCTGGCAAAACAGGATGGTGTGTGTGGGTGCTGCCTTCCTGTCTGTCAGTCCTTTTCACTGCCAGCTGGCCAGACAGCCCTGCGCTGCAACCGAGCACGAGGCACCATGGACTTTGAGCACACTGGGAAGGGAGCAGAGGGCTGCCAGCTGGCTGGGCTGCCCAGAGAGTTTCCAGAGAAAGTTTAATGAAATCAGCATGCTGCTTCTGGCAGACTAACAGCTCTGTATTTTTAAAGCAGATCATTACCATGTTTTGTTTTCTTATGCTTTAATTTGAAGTTTTGTTTTAAACAAAGCGAATCAAATGTTCTTTCCTTTTCAACTGATCACCTGATAGAGTCCAAATCCAAGAGGCCGAAGAAATTCACTGGCTGAAAGGCAGAAGGACATATCCACAGAAGTGGCACCATTTTCTGCTTCTCCAGCACAAACCCCTCTTTCAGGGCACCTGGCAAAAAAACACTCATCAGTTCTTAAGATCAATCCTTTAAAACATGGGGGGAAAAAGTTTTAATTATTGATTTTTTTTTTCTACTGGAGCATAACTAAGAATTTAATTACATAGGCTTCATTTCTGAACACTTTGTTTAAAGTATATTGGTGTGGAGGTGAGGGGTAAGAAGTGTGTTATGCCAGCATACAGTCAGCATCGGTTAATCCTGCAATGTGCTCAGCAGCAGCAGTTAGCACCACCACCAGTCAGAGATGGAAGAACATGTTTTCACTGTAAACCGGTAACGATGACATTCATTTTGACTGTACATGTCTGAAACAATTTCCTGGGCCTGACCATTGTTGAATTTTTGTTAGGACACAATCTACTCTCCCTTATCTCTACCATGTTCTCCCCTTGTGCCCTGGACACCAGACCCCTGTCTCCCTAGCAGGGAACTTTTCTGCTAATCCAAGTGGTAGCAGGACTTCATCAGATAATTTTGCACTCAGTTTTAAGGACAGAAGGATTAGACCACAGACATAACAGAAGATGAGAGAACAAATGTTGTGGGATATTTATAAAGCATCTACTGCATTGAAGCATGCATCTTAAAATGTGAATTTCCTCTAGAAATAACATATTTCATCTATTTTAATTTTATTTTTCCTCAAATGAAAGCAATGTTATACCTCTCACTAAACTGTCCAACTAGATGTGTATATGCTGTTGCAGACACCTGCCTGAAGTATATACCTCAGAGATATTTAACAGATAAGCAGTGACAAAGTTCTGAGATAGGTAATATACTATATATATATAATACATATACATAATGACATCTTTTTGTGTATATGTATATATATACACACACATATATACATATACACATATATATGTATATGGACATATACACGTGTGCCTGTATGTGTACACACACTATATGTACACACAAAAAGATGACGTTAAATCTGAAGAGCAACCTACCATAGACCTTTGATTTTAAGAGGAAAGTTAATATAACGAAGAAGCAAGAAATCTGATATGCAGAGCCAGTGACTTCTCAATATGTTTTAAATCCTGCAACTCATCTTGTGAGTCAATTGATCCCACTGAGTATGTTCATATCTAGTCTGAATTGCAAATGGAGCTCACCCTGGCAACGTTATTTTGGAAACAGCAGCTAAGTGAATGGCATGCAGGGCAGACAAAGCCCCAGTAAGCCACGTGTGACGGCCTGAGCAGAAGCTGCAGAATTTCATAGTCATTACTGCAAACTTTTTCACTATTATGCATGAGTAGTGACAGGCTCGCATTGTTAATCAGAGTAATTAGGATTTAGTTGAGGCATGACAATAACCTGTGCCTCATAAAGGCCTGAAGGCAATCCATTTTCTCCCCTTTTCCTAGGAGTCTCCTATTGTGATTTGTAGATAGCCCAGCAGGAATGCCATCAGAAAATCTCCAGTGAATCAGTATCCCTAAATCTTCAGGCTTGACAGGTTGAAGTCTGACAAGCTATTAGAAAAAGAACTGCTCATCATTTGGCTAAAATAGACTCAGCTTGTTTCTGTCTGTATTCATTGATTTATCTGCAGAATGATATTGTTTAAAGCTTAGATTACTCATGCTGCCACCAGCTGACATAGTTTGTATGATAAAATGACAAAGTGTGGCTCTGGCTAAACATACAAGTCTCTTTGTCTTTGCTGTTTCGTGGCTTTTGATTTATTCTATAGTAACAAAAGGCTGGCTCAATATTGTTGTGAGAAAGAAAACCAGAAATACACTAAGTAGTTGAAAGCAATTTTTGATCACTGCAAACCCTATTACCTCTGGCAGATATGGAAGGATAATGTCAGCTTTCCCCAGACCATTTCAAAGTAGTGATTTCTAGGTCAACTGCTGTGGGCTACGCACTTTGCCTCACGGAGTTCAGAACCCGGCTTATTACAAAATCTCTGATGAAACCTCTACTTTTCCTCTCCCAAGCAATGTTTTAATAATAATAAAAATAATTAACTTTAAATTTAATTTAAAATAAACTGATTAAGTCCATAATATGGTATTTGAATTGTGAGATGTATTTCAGAGTCATAGTCTATTGAAGATTTGATACATGAAAAAAAAAAAGGAAAAAATCTCACACCAGATTGCAAAATTTCTGAACAGACATTTTTCTTGAAGAGAATAGTATTCTTATTTGGCATTTACAATTACCTCTGTCTTTCCAGCCTTCCCATTTTGTCCATTACCAGCTTTCTTACAGGATTTAAATCTTAAGCCCTTCTTTCCCATTGTCATCTTACTCCCTTGAAAAAGGAAAGTATCCATATTGCATTATTATACACATAGAAAATACATGCATAAGCAACTTTAAAAATGTGTCTGTATACACTTGCATACATATATATGTGGTACACTATCTACAAAAATTCTCTTGTTTGTGAAATACACGTAATATGATCTATAGAAATAAAGATATACTTGTTATTTAAAGCAGATAGAAAGACAGAAAAATAGCTTCAGAAACAGTTATTTACATTTACAGATACTAATCTGGCATGGCACAAGCATGGTCATATTCTTTCAAAGGGTCAAGGGATATTTAACAATGTAGCAGTTAAGTCTCAAGTTTTATGTAAATGCAACATTTTTTGTACTGCATTCTTTTTAGTGGCTGTGTCAATAATACATACCCCTCACACTGTGCTGTATTTCCATTTATTACTTTAAGAAAATCTATGTATAACTTGCTAAAAGAGACAGCCCAGACTCTGTGAGATTTTAAGGCTCTGCACAAAGGCTGAAGCTGCAGTTAGGACCTATTATAGCTTAATTTCTAGCCTTCACACACAGATTTGCTGAAGGAGGTTTACCACATTGTATCTTGCACAAAGGTGAAATATATGGAACCAAGCTAATGTTTCCATTTAGCCAGGCACCGGAATCTAATTATGCTTAGAGGTTTTCAAGAAGATAGTTTTAAATCCTTTTGTAGATCACAAAGAATTCGGTATAATACCTTGATTACAAGTTGTTTAGTAGGATTTAATGTAAGAGAAATCTCCATTAATGTGCTTTCAGGAACCACCAAAAATAGTCTGAGTTTTTACATCATGCTCATCATTCTGGTATGTGAATAAATAAAGTTAGATTCTACATTTGCCCACTCCACACCAGAGATGCAATGGATGATATTAATGCACATCCATGCAAATTTTTAAAACAGACCCAATGAAACATTAACCTCTGAGTTAGTATGTTAATCGGATGGAGGTTTTTCATGACAGCTTTCTTTTAAGCCTTTTCACTGTTTTGTTCTGTTCTCTGACTTCTATGCTTAGTGAACATTTAAAAAGCAGTTCGGAGATTTTTGTGTACTCTAATAACATACAAATCTCCATTGAAATACTTACCAAAATAGTTGAGCTATTGAGAATAGTTGAGAAAGCTCTTTAAGGGAGAATTGGAAATAAAAATATAATGGTTTAGTGTAATGCCTAACCTGCCTGCTTCTCCAACACAAAAGTGAAGAGAAGAGTAACACACAAAACTTAGGGTTGAGATCAAGAGATAAAAGTTTAATATAACATGAGATATCGTAAGCACAATGCTAAGTAACTTAGCTAATCATCTAATCTAATAATCTATAATGCAATGCATGTCTAATAATCTAATAATACAATGCATGATTACCTTAGCTTAGTCTATTTGCAGAAAAAGCAGAGTGAAATACAGGATATACCCAGATCAAAACAGAAATCCAAAACCAGCAGCTCTACCTGACTCCCACATGTCTTGCTGCCATCCCTGTGGAAAACGAGACCACACCCAAGAAGCCCGAATCCAGAAGCAGCAAGTGGAACAGGAGGCCTCATATGTTGCAACCTGAACTTTAAGCCCCATAATACTTTACTCCAGTCAGCACTTTCACTTTTTAAAACTGGCATGACTGCAGTAATGTATGAATAACAGCGCAGGTTCAATTCAATCCACGACAAAAATTAGAGTGTCGTATTTGCAAACAACATGCATATTTTTAAAAGAATAAATGCATGCCAGTCAACAACAGCATTGATAAAAATGGGCTCAGAATGCAGAAGCAGCTGGTATGGCTAAACAGCAGCATAATAGGCATCATCCAAAATGAAAAGATCTTCCAAAATATGGAAGCCATGTCATAGAAAGAAAGCAGAGGGAGAGTATAATCCTCATCAAAATAAATGTTAAACCACAGTAAAGCAAGCAAAAAATATTAGTGGAATCAAGCTATAGAAGTATTGAGAGCTGGCAGTAAAGCCTTTTGTGTCTACATCAGAAGCAGCACAGTTGGACAGTTAGCATGGTGAGAAGAAGCAGCAAAGGAAGATAAAGACATTATGGAAGAGCTAAATGAATTATTTGCACCAGTTTGTGCTGTAAATGAGGTGGGAGCCTGTGCAAATTTCCAGACTAAAGTGTCAAAGATCTTAGAGCAAATTAGTACCCACAACGAAACAGTAACAATAGATGGTATTCACACAGGAGAGTTGGAAGAATTAAAATATGAAATCATCAGTCAATCAGCTTTTATTGTGATTGATCAAATCAGCACCCATGCAGGGATAATATAAAAGGAATAGGTAATGTGCCCAATGAATATTCTGTAATGAAGTCGAAAAAGGTAATGCCCTTTCACTTGCAAAAGTGATGATTGAAAAGGTACCGTCATGAAAACACCTAAAATTAGGCAGATACAAAACTTTTGCAACAGTATGGGAACTAAGGGCCATCTTATTAGACAATAACAGAATACAGAAGAAGAAAGCTATTTTGTTTGTTCAGCACATCGTTGAATAGTGGAGCTCCTTGCTTTGAGATGAGCACTGTGAAAGACAAACAGGTTTGTCCGTTTTTTTTTTTTTACCCTGGAATTACTGGATTAGACAAATTCATGAATATCAGGTGCTTTGTTGAGGATTAATAAGTGGTTGTTTACATGCTACTTCTGTCTGAGTAAGTACTTAAGATGTATTGGAAGATGGGAAGTAGACAATAGGTCGGTCAGGTTACAGGATGAGCCCTAACTTAACTGAACCTGCTGCCAGACATAAAACACTGTTAAAGAGACATTGGTCTTGGCCTGTGTCATATTTCTTGTCTTCACCCCATGAACTAGGAGTTTTGTCTGTATAATTCTCATTTCCAGGAGTGTTCACTTGTGTGATAGTTTTCCACTCTTGATTGGATAAGAGGGCACAGCCTGGGCAAGAGAAACATGAGAGAGACTTCTAAAGGAGAAGCCTTTTGCAAGCTTCGAATAAAAATCTTTAAATGAAATAATTTTCTGTCTACCTTCAAAATGAATGTAGTTCAAGAAACAAAACAACTGACCATTGTGGATTTTCAATTATGTTTTTTGCTTTACTGTGTAAATAGTTTAGTATTACCAGCATTTATTACTTCAGCATACATTTAGTTCTGTCTGTTCTGTTGGGTGGGGTCAGGAGTGGCAGGTAAGTTCTCCCACCTGTACTGCTTCTGGCTACAAGAAAGTAGAATGTAATTCATTTTCTTGAGCTGTAAGACCATGACACAGGACAGGAAAAGTGATTTGCTCCTGAGTGTGCAGAAAAACCTGCAGCCAAGCTGGAAACCAGATCCAGGGTTCTGAGTCCCATTTCCCACCCTGACCATTGGAATGTCTTCTGTAATCAGTAAACATGTTCAAACCATAAGATATCACTTCAGAACCTGTTCAGGGTGTGTTCGACCCTGATATGTCTTAAAAAAAAAATATTTTCCATGCTTTGTCATTAAAAATTTCTGCTTGAATACAGTTAACTAAGCTCTAAGTTTTGGAAACAAGATTTAGACTCTTCAGGGGATTGTCCTTCCCTGGTGTTGTTAATTCTGTGGTTTTTAAGGCTTTTTTTTCATAAAAAGGCAATGTATTTTGTTTTGCTTCAATGTTTACAAGTGTTTGCCTGGGAAATATGGGATTATAAAGGAACACATTTCAAGCACCATGCTGGGTGTGTTAGTGCTATGTATTCTGCTACCATATCTGAACCTCCTTTGTGTTGTTGCATTGCCTCCCAGACAACTAAGAATGAGATCATATTTGCTAGAATTGTTTAACCATCCGTGGTCTGATCCTGACAAAGATGAGGCGCATTAGCTTTCCATCACCCTGGAAGGGAACTGAGTTTGCACATCTGGCAGGGTGTTCTCAGCACCTCACAGAATTTGTGCCAAACCATATCTAATTTCTTCATTTTACTGCAAACACAATTATAGTTAGCACAATTGGTACTTTCACTTTTAACTTACATGTCTCTACCCAGCAAGCAAAATAATAACAATGAGATGACGCTATGATGAATGATAAAGCAAAAGTGCTTGAGCCATAAATGGAAAGAGACAGTAAATGCCATCCTATTTTTTGAAATTGCACATGCTGCAAGTCCATTTAAAATAAAAACTAAATAACGCATTTTAAACTACAAATTGCAATAGGGTTAATGCAATAATGGACTCACTTCTCTTGCCCTTAGTTCAAGCCCTGCTGGAGAATTTCAAGGAAATGCTTAATAAAAGACACATTGATTTGAGGATGGTTCTTTTTGATAAGGCTGTTTCCAGTTGTAGCTCTTTGCAGTCCTTCGTTTTATGAATAAATGAAAAGAGGTACAGCCAGAAAAATGGCTAAAGAAAGATAAAATATGCAAAACACAGTATGTTTGGGGCACTCTTGTTCTGTAATCTGTACTATTGTACAGTCCATTGATTACAGTGGTATTTCTCCTGACTCTGATTTACACAAATGGAAGAGCATCAAGCCTTCAGATAACCATGATTTATGCCCTTCCTGGTAGTCAGAGCAGATAACAGTGTTAAACTCTTATCTTCTCCTGTTTAAACACATTGACATTTGTGACATAAGATACTCTCTTAGAAATGGCAGATAGGAAAATTTTTATCAAAGCTCACAAATGGATTTTAAGGACTTGAAAACAATTGTATGTGTAAGTTTTTAGTTATTTTATTTTTCAGGGTTCAAACTGGACTTATTTTCTATTCCAAACACACCACATTAGTAAAATAACTTACAGATTGATTGAAATGCTCCCACTTTTCAAAGAAGGTTTTCTGGCTGAGCATCAACTTTTCAGTAAATTGAAATAGTAAGAAGTTCTAATTATTTCAGAAAGGCTTAAAAAAAAAGTAATGAAACTTCAGGAGAAAGGAAATCATTAGCATGTTTTTACAATGAACGTGAAATACTTTATCCATTGAATGGCTCTAAATCTGTTACCTATTTAGATAATAGTGACAGTAATTTAATAATCTGAATTTCTGGAGCTTTTAGACAAAAAGAAATGTCATTTCACTTCACAGACGAGCACATAGTCTTCCTGGGGAGGAATTACCTTTTAGAGCTACTTCTAAGGATTCACCACCCCTGATCTCTGAAAGAAAAGTGAAGCCCATACAAGCTGCTGCTGTCTTTCCCTGTGGCTCATATGCTGTCATCCCCAGCATGAGAGCAGTTATACAGCTGAATTAACTGTGTTACACAAGTCACACAAATTCATTCCTGGATTAAGGAAAGAGTGATTTGAGAGAATATGGCTTGCCTGCTGAAAAAAAGATTTCATGAAGAATTGATCGCCAAACTAAGCAGTAGTCTCTTCTCATTGAATTCCTGATTTAAGCAAAAAATTTCATAAGTATTTGTAGTGAACTTGAGTAAGTTTAGAAGGGCAGTACCATCCGAGGAATAACTGGAGCACCATGTTTGGAGGATGCCATTTGTTTGCTCTTGCTTTATAACGTTCCTGAGCATGGTGAGAACTTCAGATTGCCACTGCTGGACGTGCCAGCTGGCTTGCCATATTTCTGTTCTGTAGAAGAATCCTGGCAAGTGAAATATTTTCAAAATGTGTTCCTGACACGGTTGTGGAAGACTTAGAGCTATTGTTTAAAACAGGCAGGAAGAAATAGCTGTATGTGTTCTCCTTGTTGGAAGAAATCATATCCTAATGAAAAAGTTCTGGATATTCACTGTGGAAGATAAGGTATTTTGAATCTTTGCAATGTAGACAACCATGGCAGACTACTTTTAGTGGAAATACTTGTTTGATGAGTGAGGAAACAGAACAGTTACTAATGCATTTTGCTACTTAAGTCTATTTTGACAAACATTCTGTGAGGATGATCATATAAATGCATAACTGTTTTTTCTCATTTCAGCATGTGACTTGTGAAGAATTTTGTCATAACAAACCCCATCTTCCTTGCCTTTCATTTATCTCCTTAGAATAGAAATGGTATTTTTCCATTTATGCTGCTAGAATAAACATCTATTAATTCTCCCAGGTCACAAAACCTTCAGCTTCTGAAGGTTAGAAATGCCTGCACAATATGCAACTCCTTTGGTTTTGTTCTGCCTTGAATCAGCTCAGCAGATAATGTCCAAATATTTGCCCTATAATGGGAAAAATGAATGTAATTGATCCATGGCTCTCAGGTACAACATCAAAGTACTTAGAGACATGAAGCTATTGTAAGACAGTGACTAATAATTGTATTAGGGGATTTCCATTAGCAGGCCCATGAAGAAGATTCTACTTTGTGAGTGTCTTGTTAAAAGTTAAAACTATCATGAACTAGGGAAGGAGCTGTTGTGGTAGGGCCAAACAGGCCCAGCACAAAACCCAGACAGACCCTGATGTGTCTAGACAAGGTCCCCCACTCCCCATTCCTCCCTGCAGAAAGTTGGGGTAACACAGGAAAAGGAACAAAGGGGACAGGACCATGTGTGTCTGGTAAACAAGTTTGCTTCTGGGCTAAGGGCAGGTGTACTGGCCACTGCTCCTCCCTCACCAAGCCTATATTTCTGCCTGTTATGGCCACAGCCTGGCAGAACCCCTTTTCATTGGGTAACTATCTGCTGGCTTGTAACAGTGTGAGAGCTGAAATCCCCCCCACTGACAATAACCAGACTAGCTCAGTCTGGAAGCAAATGAAAGCTGTATTTACAAGCAAATCTACAATCTATGATGAAATGCAATAAATACGTACAAATATACACAATTCATAACATTTACAAATATGTGCAATCAACAGAAAAAGCACAACCAAGCTCCCTTTGCTTCCCCCAAAGGGGCCTCTCCCCCTCCCAGCCAGAAGGAATCCCTCAGGCCCCCCTGGCAGAAGGCAGAGAGCTAAGAAGCAGAGAGGCTGTTAGACTTAGCTTGCCAAGGTCAGTGTGTCATCTTCAGCCAGAAAAGAAGCAGCAGCAGCCAGTCAGAAGCCCAGTAACAGAAGAACACACAAAAAGCCCTTGATAGACTTGCTTCCAAGTGCCATTCACAAAGCAAGTCAGAAATACACCCAACATACTGGCCTAGGGAACACTTACTCAGTGTTGAATTTTTGAAGGTATTACATAAATGAAAATTTAATAGCTATTATAAATGCAACAAACTACATTTGCAGGAAAACTCAGATTTTTTGGATACTACTATGAAAATATGGTAAAACTAAAGGATTTTGAAGTATTACTATGGGTTGAACTCAAATGATTGCTTTTTTTTTTAAAGCTCTTTCTTCCTATTTTTATCTAAATATACTATTTAGCCATTTGTAAAAAATAGAGATTAAACGAAAATCAGAAACAAGATCAAGTAACAGATCTGCTTACTAGACAACTAGGAAGTCAGGATTAATTCAAAGGAGGGTAAAACTCCAACAATTAATCATTTTTTGTATGCAATTACATATTTTAAATGTTGCTAAGGATTCCTTAGAAAATAGAAAACATAGAATAGAAGAACCTCTCATTCACACTGAATTCATTGACCCAGTATCATAAAACACCTTTAGGTAAATGCAGGGTACTACTTTTTCTAAGCAGTGAGTGTTGGTTAGAAGAAAGTCTCCATTCCTGTATCATACAGTCTCTGTATTTAGTTTATAACTATGCAGCAAAAGCTTCAGGAACTATGCAGTAAAAGGGTACATACACCCATACTATTCTTGAATTACAATCATAAACTGCTTCAATATCCATACGCATGTGAAGTACAAATATTTTTGCATTGGTTTAGTTATGTCAGTAAGAAACTAGTAAATGATAGTGGCACAAAAATGCTCATTGGTATTGTAAGATCTATTCATAAGCTAAAATGATATAAAAGCATTATCATAGAGACAATCCTAACTTAAGAGTGGAGGTAAACTGCATAACATTCCCATTAAGTGTATACTTTTAGACTACTGGTTTTGCACAAGTACACGAGCAATCCGATTTTCTTGGCAACTAATTTTCTGTGAAAATCAGGTACTAGCAAATTTCAAGTTTTGCTTTCAATACACTTGACAAATACCTGTACCTAATTAGGAAACAAAAGTACTATGCAATGGATCCTGAAAAAAGTATAGGTTGTTGTAAGTCCCATTATAAACACTGAGGAGAAAACCCACAGCAAATAGCAAATTCATTCCAATAAATGGATGGAATTATTTTAAAACAAATACACATTTTAAAAATGTGCGAGAGGAAATTACAATGATCATACACCTACTTTATGAGCAGAAAAGATTTATTTTCTTGGACAAAATTACCAGCTGTATGAGAAATTTGTGCAGACTATTTTCTGATATGCTTTCATAATATTTCACATCTGTTGCCTTATCATAGATGAGATTAGAAGACAAAGATTAATAAAAAAAAAAAAAGCAGCCCTGAGGAGAGGGACTTGGGGGTGCTGGTGGATGAGAAGCTCAACATGAGCTGTCAATGTGCACTTGCAGCCCAGAAAGCCAACCACATCCTGGGCTGCATCAAGAAAAGTGTGGCCAGCAGCTCAAGGGAGGTGATTCTCCCCCTCTAATCAGCTCTGGTGAGACCCCACCTGGAGTACTGCGTCCAGTTCTGGATCCCCTATTACAAGAGGGATATGGACATGCTGCAACATGTCCAGAGAAGGGCCACCAGGATGGTGAGAGGGTGATGAGGACTAGGGGGAATGGAATAAAGCTGGAAGTGGGGAGATTCAGACTGGACGTGAGGAAGAAGTTCTTCCCCATGAGAGTGGTGAGAGCCTGGAATTGGTTGTCCAGGGGGGTGGTTGGGGCCCCATCCCTGGAGGTGTTTAAGGTCAGGCTGGATGAGGTTCTGGCCAGCCTGATCTAGTGTGAGGTGTCCCTGCCCATGGCAGGGGGGTTGGAACTAGATGATCCTTGTGGTCCCTTCTAACCCTGACTGATTCTATTCTATGATTCTATAAGAAGTTGCAAAAAATAACATATCCTGTTAACAAATTCATCCATGGCTTGTTCTCTTTTTGATAGGACATCTACCACAGCAACAATTTAAACAGTCCTCCAAGGACACCTTCATAATCATACTCTATTGGGAAAAAAAATCACCATACAGCTGAATCTATCAGGAACATCATTACATTTGGGGAAATATTTTCATATAGAAACTGTAAATTACTGTGAGAGTGAGCTTGGGTTCAGTCCTGAGCCTTAGTTCTGAATGGATAGGGTTAAAGTTGGAAGGCATTTTCTTACAGGCCTGTCAGGTTTGGAAAGCCTTCAGTACACAGTAAAAGCAAAGCAGTAGCATTAAGTGAATGGGACCAGGAGGACACAGCCCATGTTATTTTTTTCCCTGCTATGCTGATAAGGAAGAATATTGAAGGGCCAGAAGGAAACTTTGGGATTGAATGGATTCCTCTTCAGTGCTGGCAGAAACAGCAGGTAGGATGGAGATCTTGATGTCCATCCCTCTGACATTGGTGACAGATGAAGGAACATTTAGGAAGAGCCAACAGGTCAATTCGTGGCTCTGGGACTGTTGTCATCGACAGGGGTTTGGATTTTATGACCACAGCACAGTTTACAGGGCACCAGAGCTGCAGACTTTGATCGCTTCAGGGATCTGCTGGGCAAAGTATTGTGGGACAAAGCCCTAGAGGGAAGAGGGGCCCAGGACAGCTGGTCAGTATTCAAGGATCACTTTCTCTGTGCCCAGGAGCAATGTATACTCACAAAGAGGAAAGCAAGAAAGAATGTTAGGAGACCTGCCTGGAAGAGCAAGGAGTTCCTGGACACACTGTCACACAAAAAGAAACTGTACAAGGAGGGGAAGAAAGGACAGCTAGAATGGGGGCATATAAGGAAGCTGCCCAAGCAGCAAGAGACCTGGTTAGAAAAGCTAACGCTCAGTTAGAATTAAATCTAGTCAGAGAGATGAAGGAGAACAGTAAAAATTTCTATAGGTGTATTAATGGTAAAGAGTAGGGAAGGTGTGGGCCCCCTCAGAAAGGAAACAGGTGAAATGGTCACAAGTGACATGGAGAAGGCTGAGGTTCTCAATAACTTCTTCACCTCAGTCTTCACTGGCAAGGGCTCCAGCTGCACTCTCCAAATAATGGAAGATAATAGCAGGGACTGGAAGAAGGAACTGCCCATTGTGAGTGAAGATCAGGTTTGTGACCATCTGAAGAACCTGAAAGTGTTCAAGTTCATGGGACCTGATGAGGTACACCCACGGGTGCTGAGGGAACTGGTGGATGAGGTTGATAAACCACTCTCTATTATATTCCAAAAGTCATGGCAGTCCAGGGAAGTTTCCACTTACTGGAAAAGGGGAAACACAACCCCCATTTTCAGAAAGGGAAAGAAAGATGACCCAGGGAACTATAGACCAGTCAGTTTCTCCTCTGCACCCGCTAAGATCATGGAGCAAATCCTTCTGGAGGTACTGCTGAGGCAGAAGAATAATGAAGAAGTGATTGGATACAATCGGCACAGCTTCACCAGGGCAAATCCTGCCTGACAAACATGGTGGCCTTCTATGACAAGGTCACAACATTAACAGATGAAGACTGAGCAATGATATCATTTACCTGGACCTGAGCAAAGCCTTTGACACTGTCCTGCACCACTTCCTGGTCTCCGACCTGGTAAAGTCTGGGTTTGATGGATGGACTATTCAGTGGACAAAGAACTGGCTTGACTGCCACACCCAAAGACTGGTTGTCAATGGTTCCATGTCCCAGTGGAGGCCAGTGACAAGTGGAGTCCCTCAGGGATCAGTACTGGGATCAGTCTTGTTCAACATCTTTTTTCGCAACATGGACAGTGGCATTGAGTGCACCCTCAGCAAGTTTGATGACAACACCAAGCTGTGTGGTGCAGCAGACACGCTGGAGAGAAGGGATGCTATCCAGAGGGACCTTGACAGGTTGGAGAGGTGGGCCCATGATAACCTCATGAGATTCAACAAGACCAAATGCAAGGTCCTACATCTGGGTCAGGGCAATTCCAAGCACCAATATAGGCTGGGATTGAGAGCAGCTGTGAAGAAAAGGACTTGAGGGTACTGGTGGATGAGAAGCTCAAGACGAGTTACCACTGTGCACTTACAGCCTGGAAAGTCAATCACATCATGGGCTGCATCAAGAGAAGCATTTCCAGCAGGTCGAGGGAGGTGATTCTCCGCATCTGCTCCACTCTGGTGAGACCCCATCTGGAGTACTGCATCTAGTTCTGGAGCCCCTATTACAGGAAGGATATGGACGTGCTAGAACATGTCCAGAGAAGGGCCATGAGGTTGATCAGAAGGCTGGAGCACCTCTCCTATGAGGATAGACTGAAAGAGTTGGGGCTATTCAGTCTGGAGAAGATAAGGCTCCGAGGGGATCTTATTGTGGCCTTCCAGTATCTGAAGGGGGCCTACAAGAAAGCTGGGGAGGGACTTTTTAGGGTGTCAGGTAGTGATAGGACTAAAGGGAATAGAAAAAAAATAGATATGTTTAGACTCAGATTGGATGCTAGGAAGAAGTTTTTCACCATGAGGGCGGTGAGACACTGGAACAGGTTGCCCAGGGAAGTGGTAGAAGCCCCCTCCCTGGAGTTTTTTAAGGCCAGGCTGGATGTGACTCAGGGCAACCTGATTTAGTGTGAGGTGTCCCTGCCCATGACGAGGGGGTTGGAACTAGATGATCCTTGAGGTCCTTTCCAACCCTAACAATTCTATGATTTTGTGATGTCACATGCATGCAGAAAGGGTCTTGGACTCCATTCTTCTCAGGCATGCTAATATTCAAGTCCAAATGTGAATTACATAATAATGGAAGTTTAGGGACAAACTTCTGGGTTTGAGTATGTATAGCTGGAACCAAATACGAAATGCATTTCTTACTCATAATTGAGTGGAATCAGCAAGCTCAGCTTACTCCCTGAAATGCCTATACACCGATGCATGCAACATGGGGAATAAACAGAAATTAGAAATCTGTGCGCAGTCAAGGGGTTATTATATGATGGCAATTGCAAAGACATGGTGGGACAACTCACATAACTGGAATATAGTCATGGATGGAATGGTTTTTTTTAGGAAAGACAGGTCAACAAGGCACAATGGTGGAATTGCTCTTTACTCATAGGAGAGTGCAACTAGATGTACTGAGTTCTGTCCAGGTGTGGATGAGGAGTGAGTTGAGATTTTGTTGGTGAAAATTAAGGTGCAGCCCAGCATGGGCAATACTTTTGAGGATCTTGTGTGGTAGGAACAGAATACTAAGCAGGATCACAGCCCTGGACTTCAGCAGGGCCAAGTTTGGCCTTTTCAAGCAATTGCTAGAGGGAATCCCCGGGGACAGGGAGCTAGAAGTTAAAGGGCCCAAGATAATTAGTTAACATTCAAGGACCACTTCCTCCAAGCTCAAGATCAGAGCACCCCAATAGGTAGGAAATCAATAAAGGGAGCCTGGAGACCCAGATGGTTAAACAAGGAACTGCTGGGCAAACACAAGTGGCAGAAGAGAGTCTACAGGTGATGGAAGGAGGGGTTGGCCTCCTGGGAGGAATGTAAGACTGTTGTCAGAGGATGTAGGGAAGCAACTAGGAAGGCTAAGGCCTTCTTGGAATTAAACTTTGCAGGAGAAGTCAAGGACAACAGAAAGGGCTTCTTTAAATACTTTGCAGACAAAATTAACACTAGAGGCACTGTAGGCCCACTGCTTAATGAGGTAACAGAGGACAAAAAGAAGGCAGACCTACTGAATGTGTTCTTTGTCTCTGTCTATACTGCTGGACACTCTGCTCAGGAGCCCCAGACCCCTGAGGCCCCAGAGGAAGACATGACAAAGGAGGAGTTTTCCTTAATTGATGAGGACTGGGTTGATGAGGACTGGGTTAGGGATCAGTTAACCAATCTGGACACCCATAAAACCATGGGTCCAGATGGGATTCACCTGCAGATGCTGAGGGAGCTGGCAGAAGTCATTGCTGGGCCACTCTCCATTTGGTAAGTTGTGGGTAACATTTGGTAAGTTGTGGGTAACAGGAGAGGTGCCTGGGTGCTAGAGGAAAGCAGGTGTCACTCCAGTCTTCAAAAAGGGCAAGAATGAGTATCCAGGTAACTACAGACCAGTCAGCCTTATCTCTACCCCTGGGAAGGTGATGGAGCAACTTATCCTCAGTGCTGTCTCTAGGCATATCAAGGATAAGATCATTGGGAGCAATCAGCATGGTTTTACCAATGGAAAGTCATGTGTAACCAACCTGATAGCCTTTTATGAGGACATAACCAGATGGATAGATGACGTAGTTCCGTAGATGTGATTTATCTTGATCTCAGAAAAGCATTTGACACCATCTCCCATAGCATCCTCACGGCTAAACTGAGGAACTGTAGATTGGGTAGTGAGATGGATTTTGAACCGGTTGAAGGAAAAAAGTCAGAGAGTTGAAGTCAATGGGACATAGTCTAGATGGAGGCCTTTGTCTAGTAGAGCGCATCAGGGGTCGGTACTGGGACCAGTGCTGTTCAATATATTCATCAACAACCTGAATGAAGGAACAGAGTGCACTCTCAGCAAGTTTGCTGATGACACATGGAGGAGTGGCTGACACGTCTGAAGGCTGTGTCCAGCAAGACCTGGGAAGACTGGAGAGTTGGGTAGGGAGAAATTTAATAAAATTCAACAAGTGCAAGTATAGAGTCTCGTATCTGGGAAAGAATACCCCCATGTACCAGCATAGGGAGCTGATCTGTTGGAGAGTTGCTGTAGGGAAAAGGATCTGGAAGTCCTGGTGGATGACAGGGTGACCATATAAGTCAGCAATGTACCCTGGGGTGTATTAGAAAAAGTGTGGTCAGTAGGTCAAGAGAGGTTGTCCTTCCCCTCCACGCTGCCCTGGTGAGGCCACATCTGGAATATTGTGTCCAGTTCTGGGCCCCTCGTTTCAAAAAAGACAAGGAACTGCTTGAAAGAGTCCAGTGCAGAGCCACAAAGATGATTAAGGGAGTGGAACATCTCCCTTATGAGGAAAGGCTGAAGGACCTAGGTCTCTTTATTTTGGAGAAGAGGAGACTGAGGGGTGACCTCATTCATGTTTATAAATACGTGAAGGGCAAGTGTCAGGAGGACAGAACCAGGCTCTTCTCAGTGATGTCCAGTGACAGGACAAGGGCCAATGGGTGCAAGCTGGAGCATATGAGATTACATGCAAACATAGGAAATACTTTTTCACTATAAGGGTGACAGAGCACTGGAACAGTGCCCAGTGAAGTGTGGAGTCTCCTTCATTGGAGACATTCACAACTCACCCAGATGCACGCCTGTGTGACCTACTCTAGGTGATCTTACTCTGGCAGGGGGTTTGGACTAGATGATCTCTTGAGGTCCCTTCCAACCCCTAACATTCTGTGAGTCTGTAATTCTGTGATCTCCCAAATGCATAACTGAAATGCAAGCGAAAAATAAGTTAAACGTATTTTTCTTTTCACATTACACGTAGTCAACCTATCCATTCATAGGTAAGGATAACAGAACTGGCACTAAAAAGCTATGTTAGGTCTCAGGTATCTGAGCTCACCCATTTTGCAATTAATGAAGCAGCTATAGAGAGTAGTGATGACCAGGGAAAAACTTCCTTTCTTTTAGGCAGATGTTCAGGTTAATGCATCAAGCCAAGTGAGGTGGGATTTCTTCTTCCAAGTGCTCCACCTGCACCATATTTTTTTCCTCTTCACCACACACTGAGCCTTAGCTTTCCAGCTCCTCCAGCTGTCAACTACCACAGCTAACCTTCCCAGAACATGTCTCTTCCTTAGCCTGTGGCTGCTGTCCATCATTGGCTTTAGAGGAAGAGTTCCAAGCTCATTCCCAAATATAGCTATTTTGCATGGTACATAGCATACTTCGATACTAACCAGGACATTGGTGTGACCTTTTTTGACTACCTGTTGGATTAGTGAATTCACTGTACTGCTGCTCTTGGGATCCTTGATTATAATCCTCAAAGGCTTTTTAAATGCTTAGCAGAAGAGCAGAACTGAACAAGTGCAGACCTCCCTGCTGCTGAACTCAGACAATAGAGCTGCTCATAATACCAACAGATGTTTTTGCTTTTTAGGCCATACAGGGCAAATTTATTTTCCTTTCAGGAGCAAATGCAAGCATAGCCCAAACTAAGAAATTCAGAGCTAGCTTCCGGAAGCCCAGTATTGACTTATGCTGTGAAGCAGTACTTAAGATTCATCAATAATGAGGGTCTCCTAGTTAGTCCACTCAGCTGCTGGCTCAACAAAAAGTGATGTGCCCTAAGCATCCAAGATGGGCTTAGTCTCATACCCTACTCTGCTTAAACGTGATATGCCAAATAATTTCTCTGCTTTATGTATTCCAGTTGTAATGGCCTTGAGTTCTCTTCACCCTAAGGCATTGAGGTGTGAAAGCTGTAGCCCTCTGGAGTCCCCATTACCATTGTATGTACCCAGGTATCCTATATAATTTTTTTACATTGATTTAAAAAACAGTACTTCATAAACTATTTTTGGTCTTGTGCTCATAAAAGCACAAAATTTGAAACAGAATAAAAGAGGAAAACACATTATTTCTAGTTTTTAGTTCTCAAAAACTTTTAATGAGGTTTCTTGTTTGGATTCAGAGAGACAAAACATAAGACTTTGATGTACTTCATGTGCCTGCTGAAAGAGAGCAAAAGATCCACCAATAGTTGGTGGCAAGAAAAGTTGGCATGAAGCCTTCTTTGACACAGCAAACAGTGTAAAGGATTAAAGGTCTAATCTAGAAGATATATTGCACACTAAACAGTGGAACCATTTAGGAGAACATTAAATGGCACTTAAACTAAACAGTTGTCCTTGGGAACTGCAGTTTATATGTGACTGCTCTAATATCCATTTTAAGCTTGCAGGGTTTTGAAAACAAAATGTCATTGTTTTATAAAAACACACATTTAATCTTCCCTTGAAATATCTGGCTGCTGAACTGGCAAAACATTTCAGAGGAAACAACTGGGACTCATGTCAAAACTAGCACTGTTGTACTTTATTTCTGAAGTTATTTGCATGTGCTCAGTTGCTTTTATTATTATTTTTTTAATCCAAACAAGCAAACCACAAATTTTTTTGATGATAAAAGTCCTGTTTTTTTTTCTTTAACAGTATTCCCACTCTTCTGTAAGCAAATAATTATAATACAGTTTAAGTAATATGAGAACACCAAGAAAGTGGTCAGTTCTACATTCACTTGTGTTCCATGTTCTTCATAAATTAATATTTATGGAAGTATTAGGACACTTCAGCCAAAACCAATGACCACCGAGAGCATGGTTTCAGTTTTAGTATTCTAGGCACAAGTCATTAACAAAAAAGCCTTGTTTTGCAATGTGTATGGTACATAGATTTTCATGCACGTCACTCGGTAGATACATGTAATATATTCCGTTCCAAAATTACTACAATACATACTTTTGTAATTCATTTACTGTTTTTCACCAGGGAGGAATCATCCTCTCCACCACACAGTCCAGAAATAGAACAAGAAAAAAGACAGCAGGGAAGAGACAAGGGAACTGTGTCTTCCAGAATTATATGATCTAGTTTAAAATCTCCCTGCTTTTTAACTGATGATCTGGAAAATAAAATGGAGAGATTATTAAACTTTTTAAAAAATATAACTATGTATCTGATACCTTCATTCCTGTTACTTTCATCACTCCTTGACATAACAACTAATCAAGCCAGGATATTCCCTGGATCAAATCATTATCCTCAAACGTTATATGAAAAATGATAGTGCCATTGTGGTCCTTGTGGATAGTTTTGGTTAAATGAGCAGGTGATCTCCAAACTGTTCCTGGCAGATGGGCAATCCCAGCTTGTTATTTTGTTAATCAGAAGAGAGTCCAAAGGAAATATCGAAGAGGAAAACAACCACCTCCAGCAGAGTTGGGGTGGTCTGAAGTTAGAGGTTGTTCTGGGCTGAAGAGCACTTACAAGGCATTGTGGGATAGACAGCACTGTGTCATAGCCATGGAGCAAGCAAACAGAACAGAGCAGCTGCTTTGTCTCCAAGCAGCATTGCAAGACAGTTGCAGGATAAAAAGCTAACAGTTATTTTTCTAATAACTGAGCCCATTATGCTTACCATCATTGTTAGCTTGTGATTAACTGCAGGAGTTAACTGCTGAAGCTGCTTCTCAGGCTGGACAGGAATTCACTTAACTGCTTTTATTTAAAAGCAGCAGCTGTTACCTCGTGGAAAGCACTCTTTGTGAAGACAATATGGACTCTGTGCTATGTGCTTGACATAATTTTCTGTCTCTATTTAACATCATTAGGTAGATTTCCTCAAATACAGTGCTGAGATGTGCAAAAAGCAGCAGCAGTGCCAACGCAAGCTGAACACTAAGGCTGTAGCTTGTCTAGATCACAAAAAAAATTATATCCTGGAATGATACAAAGGCTTTACAGGAGAATAGCTTTGTTGGATTCTAATTTTAAATTATTCTGGTCTGAAACTTGACAGTGAGGCAAGATGGTGTGAGTCCCATGAGATCAGGTATTTCAACTATCTCCTATCTATCCTCCTATTCTCAAGATAGTCTGTTCTTTTCAGTTCTGGATATTCATGCCAGGTATCACCCCATTCCACAACATTGGAAAAGGCTGCCCAGAGAGGTGATCAGGCCACCACCCCAGAGGTGTTCAAAAAACTTGAAGACATGGCACTTTGGGACGTAGTTTAATGGCCATGGTGGTGTTCAGTAGACAGTTGGACTCAGTGATTTTAGAGGCCTTTTCCAACTGAAACAATTATATGATTCTATGATTTGCCTTGGATCCAGATATAACTCATGGAGAGAGCTGAGAGGTGGAAAGTGTCCCTAACAATGATAAGTTTTCTGCTCATGGAAGAGTAGAAATAATAGGTTTCATTAGAACAACTAGTATCCTTAGAACAAATGCCAAACTTTCAGGCACAGAAGATGACCTTTTTCAGGTCTGAAACAGAAATCACAAATTTCAGAATAAAGTCCAAGGAAGCATGATCTGTTATGACATCTTAACTGGTAAGATATCTGAAAGAAAATTAGTCTTCTTCCTGTCTATACTCACTTTGCTGTCTGTGCAGCCTTCAGTGGAGTCATCCTTCTGTAGTGTCTGACTGAAAAGCCTCATCTCAAGTGTCACATAGCCTTTGTGTGTAAGACGACTGAAGCTTCTCTTTATTTCTTGTTTTGTTTTGTTTTTAGGGGGTGGTTTCATTGTTTGTTTACTTTATTTCTTACTATATTTTTATAGGATGATTGGTTTGTGTTTCTGTTGCTTTGTATGTGTCCTGAATCAAAGTGATGACTATCCTGGTCAATGATCACCCCAAAAGTTCTCGAGAGAGCTAAAGGCCTCTGTGGAGTAAAGGAAAAGGGTGGGCATGGAGAATATTGAGGTGGAAATAAAAAGTTGGCTTAAACAGGAAGAACAATTATGACATGTCAATGGAATTTATTTAAGCAGAATTATTCAGCATTAACTAAATAATTTTGGACATCAAAATTTAGAGAAATTGGACAATCTTAGAACTTTACCAGATTCAGAATCTGGTAGCACTGGAGATAAAACGTCTGTGGTGCGAAGAATATTCTCCAACTGCTGTTGATTGCTATCATGCAGGAACAAGAACACTTTCCATTTCTTAATAGGCTGTATGCTGTTAATTATTTCAGTTGCTTGCTGGGAACAATGGAGGTGGATTGGAAATGATGGCTCAGGAATGATGAGAAATAAATAGTAACTATTTTAAAATTTTGACATTACTAGTATGTAGTGCTTCTCAATAGAAGATCTTAAACTTAAAAAGGGTACCTATCGGTATTATAATCAATTTATAAGCTAGTAGAGAGGGGCTAGGGAGTTAGTGTGCTGTTTAGCATTGAACAGGGTGCAAGGATGGCTTTTGCTACAGCTGTTTATAAAGGATTTACACAACTGTAGTGTTTACTGTGTCTTTCAATAAAAAGCAGCTGCAGAAACATACAGCTGGCAAGCTTCAGTGCCTGTGAGATACTGAAGACGTTGTCCAGAGAGCTGATCCACAGGTACAAGGAGATTCACATTCTCTCTGCAACACTTTAAGTATTGCTTTTCTAACAGAAGTCTGAACTAATTTTAAATGTTTATTTTATTTATGTTCAAAATTCTCTTCCTCTGCCTGTTTAAAGCCAGATATTCATCCTCATACAAACCATTCAACTGCATTGTTCAAGTTCTTCAGCTAGGGCTTCACTCTAGAGTTCTGCAGGCTGTAGTACAGATACTGTACATAGCAATTCTCTAATCTTTACACAGAAATGTTTCTTGCCATTTCGCAAGAGAGCTACTCAGGTCCAGCACCAGGACCGGTGTGCTCGAGCTGAGAGGTGCTCTATTTTGGTTTCTTTCTGGAGCTTTTCAGGGCGAGAGGACCTCAGCAGACAGCGAGGACCGTCAGGGTCGTCTTCTCATGTGCCTGCTTTGCAGGATAGCAAATCCGCGCAACTGCCACTTGGCAAGAGAGCTAGTCCTCTGGCTGGATTGCTGGATTGAAGCTAGCAGCACGTGCTGGGTCAATTGACAGAGTACAGAAGCTTCTGTGGTAGCTTGGGCAAAATACAGTAGTCAGGTGGAATATATATATTTAAAAACAAACAATAAAACCCCCCAAACTTAATTTCACCTGCCTGAAGAGATCCAACCATGGACATGACTTGGCCAAAGGCTACTAGAAAAATGGTAGGTACCCAGACAGAATGGGAACATAAGCATGCAGGTGTCCAGGCTGCTAGCTGC